>NC_085048.1:110565598-110923598 GCF_963662255.1 Cinclus cinclus
AAATATTCCCACTCATTTCTCTTGCCCAGTAAAGTGAAAAAACCTGTCCTTGGGGCAGATATTCAGCTGAAACCTTTCAGATCCATAGGAGATTGATGGTCATGACGTGATTTTGCTTTGGGGGAAATATGGAAACGTCCTGCTATAGAAATTCCTTTTGAAATTGCAATCATGGTCATGGAAACTTCCAAATGGATGCAGCCTATGCAGGGTCTGAGTCTGTCATCCTATGACAGCACAAGCCCAAAGCCACCTATGGCAAGTTCATCATGACAAATCTCTTCCCTGACTGTCTCTGCCTGTGTCAGTGTTGCAAGATGAGGCTGGGGGAGGAGATGCCTTCTGCCTTGTCCCCCTGTCCCTGCCTTGCCTGATCCCTGACAAGTAGAATTGTGCCAGACAAAATGCGGTCTCTGGTGCATCTGTGCCAGCCAATGCCTTTGAGTTGAAAGCCTCCATCAAAGCCTGTTGTTGTTGTTCCTTTGCCATCACTGGGCACGTCACGATAGGAGAGATGAAATTTGAAGAAAGACTTTTGCTGATACAGAAAAAGGGATCAGTTGCCAGGTCCATTTGCGTAGGGTTAATTCTGCCAAATCCTGGGTAGTGCCCCTTTGGAATGACTCCTTTGTTGGTGATATGCAGCTGGAATGCTTAATGCAGCTAGGGAGAAGTATTGCTCAGTAAGTAAGGTGACAGTTTTGTTGGATTTACTCTGGACTAGAAACGAGCTATGTCATTAAACCTTACCTGCCTTTCTTTTATAACTCAGTAGAACATTCTACAAGAGAAATCAACCCAGTTTAAAGAATGTTATTCCACTCTTATTGCTTGGCTGCTACATGATTTTACCCCATGTTTAGCCACGTAAAAATGATTAGTTGCCTTATATCTAACAGCTCTGTTGAAGAGTATTTCAGAATGTCCTGCCCTCTGCTATTTCCATTTTGAAAACCTTCAGTTGTCAGTGTCAGCCATGATCAGAAATGTTTTGAGGCAGGTCATGTTTATGTTGGGCTTAGGTATCTGTGCAGGAAAGAAAGCAAGGAATAAACCCGTCAAAGAGTGAAGTAGAGCAAAAGAGAAACTTCTGGATGACCACTTTATTCCCTATAACTATGGGCTTGCAGAATACTGGGGACGTGTAATTGGGAAAGCAAAGCCCTTTTTGCATGTAACATGTAGTGATCTTGATTGTGTACCACCACTTCCTTTGTTACAAAGAGGAATTAAAAAGATCCCCAGAATAAAAAACCCAGCCTAGAACTGATTGGGAGTTACAGAAACAATAACCTGAAATCTACTTTTGAAAACAATCGCTTCCTAGATAGTGTCAAATTCTAGAGACTACTGTGAGTTTCCAACTCTTTGGAAGGAAAGGAATCCTGTAGTAGTGTGGAGACAACGAGCAGCACATCAAGTCATAGAACCCATCTCTCCTGGCTTGCCAGATCCACATTGTTCAGAGAAATTCAAGTTAGTTAGACATTAGTTTCATGAAAAATAAAAAAAACAACTAATCATGTCAGTAGCTGAAGTGCTCTTTGAATTCCCCACTCTTTAGATGGGTTGATTGTAAAGGAGTGAGTTCAATTAACTCGATTCTTCTCTTGTACCTGTCTACAGCTTCTTCTGAGTCTACAACAGAAACCCAGAGAATGAAGGCAAAGAGCTCTTGGTGTGTGATAGGACCTGGGATGCCTCTGTTCCCAAGGAAACTCGCTGAGGTGTTTGGCATGCAGACCTATGTGCGGAACCCCGGCGTTGGGAATGGAGGTGTGGGCTCCCGGCCGGCTCAGGGGGCCTTGGCCCAGGAGACCCGGCAGAGGCAGCTGAGCAGCGCTGTCCCCAGGGTCACTGCCAGGGAGGAGGACAAGGGGACGGACCAGCATGGCTCAGCCTCCCACAGAGGTAAGGTGGGAGCTGGGCCGCTCTCTGGTGGGAGGAAGGGTCTTGTGCCAGCCTGGAGAGCCTGTGCACATTGCCAGGGAGCAGTTGTGCCCTGCAGGTGCCCCCTGCCATGAGCTGTGCTGCTGCCAGTGCCCCGTGGAGCTGTAGGGCTGCTGAGCTGTGGGGCAGGGAGAGGAGCAGGAGGCTGCATGTGCAGCTGAGCCATTGCTGGGAAGCACAGGGCTCTGGGCTCCCTGCTGTCAAAGACTGAAAAAGTGTCTGAATTTTATCAGCTGTGTTGGAGAGTGTTGCAGAATGAGTTACATTGTTCTTACTTGCATTCAGAAAAATCAGCGTTCTGTCAGGCTGGCCTGAAAGTGCCAGAGCCCATACAGTTTAGACAGAAAAATTCTTTGGGGAAAATGAATAATCGAGTGTCAAGAACACAATTTTCATTAGGGTACCCCTCCTGTAATCCTAAGTTTTTCTTTATTGTCCCCTGAAATATTCCAATAAAGTGAAGAAAAAGTTGATCTGAATGTATACAGGTATTAGAACCCAGGACTACTTTTAGGAACCAGAAAGAAGATGTTTACTAAAATCAGCATAAGGGCAGATAAGAATCTCTGTCAAGAGCAATCTCCATCTCTGCCCTTCTCTATCAAACACAGAGGCTCTCCAGCATCCAGGGGCTGAGGCAGCAGGTTTCAGTCTGCTGGCCCACAGAATAATGTCATGTCTCCTTCCAGGAGCCCATTCATTGGGAGAGGGTCTAGGCATATGTAGCTTGCTGCTTTCCTGCACCATCTCTGTGCCCTGTTAGAGCTCTGTAATCTGGAACCTGTCTTGCCTGTTGCCAAGCACGACATTTTTGGGCAATTGAAGTGTGCCAGAGATTTACAGGAACCTTTGCTTCCAGTACCAGGCCTCCCACTGAGCCAGCTCAAGGAGATGGATCATCCCACCAGTCCTGGTCTAACAAGTGACAGAGACCTGAGAGAGGGCTTTGGAAAGGTAAGGGATAAGAACAGGGATGAGCAGACTTCCATTCCAGTGGCTGTTTAGTGCTTGGCCCAAAATGCCTCTGAAAACCATGATCCTCCACTCTTGGGGGTTGGGGATTGTCTTGGGAATATATTTGACGGCTACTGAGCAATTGCTTGGCTGTTTCCAGAGGTGCCAAAGTCAGTGCTTTGGGGATGGTGCCAAGGACATGCCTGAGGCATTCTTTATGTGCAAAGAGCACTTTAGAGAAGTTCTGATTGGCAGAGCAAACTGCAAACCAGTGAATGTGGGCAAAGGGCACCCTCAGAAGCAGAGAAGCAAAGATGCTAACGTTGAGTATAAGCAAGGCTGCAAAATAAAATGGGACAGTTTGATGTCTCCTGGTTACCTTTCTGGCTGTATCTCACAGCCCTCTCATTCTCACATTTTCTGCTCCTTAATATCCATGTTCCTCCAAATTGTTTTCACATGACTCCCTCCTCCTTTTGGTCTCCCGGTCTCAGAGACCAAGTCGTTGAGAGTCTTTCAGAGCTGAGTCCTTCAGAAGCCAGGAAGTGACAAACAGCTGCACTTCCTGGCCATGAGTGTTAAGCATCAGCCAATTACCCCTCCTTGCTGCATATTGCACATGGCTTTTATTCTCCTGCCATGGCCTGTAGGAACTGAACTGCATGCTCATTGCTCATGGGAGCTCTTCCTTTGTCTTGGAGCATTCCTATGACTAAAGTGTTCCACCTCACTGTGTGTAATTACCAAGGTGAGGATGGGAGACATTCTCCTGAAACTATTGGAATGGATATGGAGCTGGATTAATGTCTGTAGCACTGTGTGGACTCCGCTCCCGATGAGAGGTTGTGCCTGGTCTGTGTGTGTCTCTGCTTACAGTCTGTGATGTATTTCCATTGCAACTAGATCCGTGCTGCATTGTGCATGTTGGCTGAGAAGAACTTAGAACCAAAGGATGTGGAGCTTTTTGAGAAAGAGATGAAGAAAAGGAGAGCAAAGAAAACATCCTTAAAGCTGCCTCCACAGAGAGTTGAGCCCAGGGATGCAGCTGAAGCAAGTAAGTGGTGCCTACACTGCTGGTCCTTTTTGAGCTCTTCCTTACCCTCTGCACAGTGTTGCAATCAGACTGGGGGGCTGTTGCACTTGTATCTGAGTGGAAACCTGCATAGGAATGATTTCCATTTTGCAGAGAAAAACACAGAGGCATTAATTGTCTTGCCCATGGCCTCACTTAGTAACAGAGTATCAGCTTCCCACCTTCACCTCTAAAATCTTTCAGAGTAGAAAATTCAGTCTTGGAAAGTCGCCTGCCCTTCAGACTCTGTTCTGAAGAGCAGCTTCCAGGCAATGTGAATGCAGAAGAATGCTTTTCCACCAAGGTGCAACCTGGAAGAAACCAAATTCAGCACCTTCTGATGAAAAGACCAGAGATCCTTCTCGAGCCACTCCCCTCCAAGGAGCTGGCACTGTAGAGCTGTGCTGAAGCCCTGAGGCAGTGCTTCTGTTGTAGCCCCAGGAGCAAGCAGCATTCCCCAGTGAATCCCGGCTGAGGGGCTCTGGCTGCAGCGCTGTGTGCGCTGCCCCGAGGGCGGCAGCAGGGACCTTCGGGGGCAGCACTCAGCCCCAGGGCACCACCCAAGCTTATCTGCACTTTCTTTTGGGAACTTGCCCAGCCTGCCTCTGAAACAGGAAAACGAAAGCATAGCAATACTGGCTTCTCCTTGTTTCTTAGGGGAAGCATCACTGCAGTTTGATTTTTAAACTGGAAGAAGGTAGATTTAGATTAGATATTAGGTAGAATTTATTTTATAATGAAGGCAATGAAATGCTGCAAGGGTTTTTCCAGAGAAGCTGTTGTTGATTTATCTATGAAGGTGTTCAAGGCCAGTTTACATGGGGCTCTGAGGAACCCGATCCAGATGAAGATGTTCCTTTTCCCAGGGGTTGGACTAGATGGTGGTTAAAGGGGCCTTCCCACCAAAATTGTTGTAGGTTTTCCTGGGTGATTGTATGATCCTTGTCCCATACTAGCGTGCCAGTGTTCTACTTGAAGTTCTTTGGGATAACACAGAGATGTTACCCAGCTCCAGCAAGTTTTCTGGCCCTTTCCATAGTGACCCTGTCCAGCACCCTCCACTTACAAGCTCCTCTTTGGTCCCTGCAGGCCTCAGCCAAGCAGCTGTCAATGGCACAGCTTCCAGTATGCAGAGAAAACACCCTGGTAATGCCTTGAAGAAGAAGGTCTTGAGGAAGCAGGACAAGATGCCCTTACTGCCCACTATGCCCATCATCCAAGAGGAAGGCAGTGTCCCATGCAATTCCTCAGGTAAGTCTGCTCTGTGGCAGCTTTTTCCCATATAGTTATTTCCTTGCAGAAGGAGCACAAACTGCCTCCTGCAGGCTGTTTGCTGCCTGCAGGAAATACACAGCAGATAGTCCCTAGTGGCTCTTGTCTTTCCTTTGGGGGTAGCCTGCCTGTGCTATCATCCCAGCTAGAGTGACATAAGAAGAAGGGAGCAAGGAATAATAATTGGAATGCTCTTTTCTACTGATGCTATTTCCACGTTGAGAACTGACCAGAATTGAGCCTGGGTTGTTCCGGCTTGGCTTGGTGCTGTGGCAGGGCAGCTGCAGGAATTTCCTCAGGGAGTTGCAGAGTGCCTCAGTCCTCAGGGCTGGGGGAAATGAGGGCACTGGGACAAGAGAGGCCCCTGGGGGGTTCCCTCCCGGTGTAGCCATTCCCACTGGTCGTCCCTGTCTGGCAGGGAGTGGGAGCTCTGCGGCCTCAGGAACCTGCCGCTGGCTGTGCTACCTGTGGCACTTGGGAGCTGGCACTGTGTGGGCAATTGTCAGGTTTAGCCTGGAGCTGTGCCCATCTGGGGGGGGCTGGGAGAAAGCAAGGAGCCCAAGGAGGCAGACAGCAGGGAGGTGTGTGAGGCAGTGCCAGTTTGCAGCACATGGAAGCCTGGCTGGGAGCTGGGGCTGCAGGCCGCTCCATGGCGGGGTGCCTTGCCCGGGGCTGCAGCGCTCAGGGCTGACCCTCTCCTCACAGTGACCTCGCAGACGGCCACTGGTGCCGAGCGCCGACAGGAGCTGCTCCGTGAGCGTGGGCACAAGGACACAGCCTCTGCTGACCCACAGCAGTCCTTGCTCCAGGCACTCTCCTGGCTGGGCAGCGATGACTGGTACGAAAGGCCCCGGTCACTCTGTCTCCCTCTTAGCGTTAAGGAAGCTTACAAGTGGATCTTGCCAGTGCCTCTGAGCCCCGACAGCCCAGAGGGCAAAGGACTCTGCTGAAACCACTCCAGAGCAGTGAGAGGATCAAGATTTGAGAGCAGCCTTTGCTTGGCCTCGGTCTGCAGCTGTGCTCCAGCTGCTGCCACTCTGTGCTGCTCCCTCGCTTTGCCTGCTACTCCATGGAGCTGCAAAGGAAATCTTGAGGGAAGAGAGGAAGCTGTGGGATGAGATGATTTGCTGGCTGAAGGCAGCAGCAGGATGGCAGCAGTTTTGAGTGTAGAGATTTGGGTGCCTTGGGGCACTGGCCCAGTGGGACTGAGTAAGATTTCTCTCTGCTCCCAGTGCTGACAGCAATGGCAGCTGACAGGGTCTCCCTGTGACCTCCTGCATGTGAGTCCCAGAAGCAGCTCCAGGGAGTCGCTCTTTCTGAGAAATGGACTGATTTGTGCTTTCAAATCCCCAGCCTGTCTTTACTCCTGAAAGGCTCATGGCAGAAGGGAAGGAGAAAGCAATGAAACCCTCTAGGAATCTTGCACTTTTTGAATTCAACTTTTTTCTTCTCACTGCTTCATATGGGCTGGAGGTGTTTTGCCAATACTCAACATGTGTCCCACAATTAGACACAGAGAGAAGGAGGCCCAGAGGTGATAACCCTACGAATGTTAGGTGATGCTAGTTAAATTTTTGGTGATATTGGTTGTGATGTCGGGGTTAGCATAAACTCACTGTTGGATGCTTCATTCACACAGGTGTACGGACTCCATTCACACTGGGATAAGCATGAAAAATCTGCCACATGCATCTCTTTGTGCAGTCACATTTGCTTTGCAATTCTCTTCTGCTTCCTCTTCCCCCTTTTTGTTTGGTGCCCTTTGAGGTACAAGAGAGCTTCTGCAGGTGTGGGGGGTCCTGGTGACTCTCAGGGGTGCCCATGGGATCGGTCACCAGCCCTGTGCTGCAGCCCTGATGCCTCACACACCTTTCTGTAGCTCAGGGCTGCCTAGAGCAAGTGCTGAGAGACAGAGTTGTTTACACCTTTTAAATAACATGTTGCTGTAGTGGGCATTGTTTTTGGTAGGGGATTCTGGGAAAAGGCAGAGTTTCAACTGTTCTTTCCCAGGCGTGGAATCTTATGGGACACCCTGCTGCTGCTTTTCTGGGGAATGTGGAGGTGGAGTGGAGTGGGTGAGACACAGGCCGAAATTGTAGAGTGGAAACTCAGCTCCAGAGTGCCAGTGCAGAGTCTCACTGCTGATCTGCCTGCTGGCACTGCCAAAGAAGGAACATGCCCCAGTAATAGCCCAAGGGGATTGTGTCTTAGGGACAGGTATAGGGAGGTGACAAGAAACAGGAGCATGACCCAGTCTCACAGCTTCTAGGAAACTGTGTCATAGGGACTCCATGGGCCAGACATTTCAGAAAGGCTGTCTTGTAAAAGAGCCACAAATGAAGACACTGAAACCCCTCTATTTGTCTCTTGGATTTGTGTATTCTTTTGACAGCCACAGCATCCTGCGGGAAGGAGCTCCACAATTTCATTAAGTACTCCTTGAAAAGCACCTCCCATTGTTTGACTGAGCTGCCAGCCTGGTAATTTCAGAGGGTGCTGCCTAGTTCTTGGGTGGAGAGAAAAATCCATCTTTTTGGTACTTGCCTTTCAGGGAGATGAAGGAGAAGGGACTGGTCAACATCAAACTCCTGGCTGGGTCCCATTCAGAAGTCCTGCTTTCAAGGCTTCGTGACATTTGCTTGGCAGTTACCAGTGAGGTGAGAACACTCTTGTGAACCGTGCCCTGTACTTCATACACAGTGTGTAGAGTAGCTATGTGCTTGTTCATCTCCATGTGTGCTCAGAGACTGCCTTCATTTCTCTTTTTAGACCTTCTATTTCTAATGTCTGTCAGGTTTCTATGGGATCTGTATGTAGATGTAGTTGTATTCACTGGTAGGTCGGGTATCTGACACTCATCTTTGAGTGAGCTGCCATTATCATGAAATGTGCAAATGCAGAAAAAGATACTCTAATTATGTTATTTTCAGAGTCCTAGTCTCTGCCCGAGCTGTCATTCAACACTGCAAATTAGTCTGTAGGCCTGAGCGTGTGTTTTCTGTTTCCTGGCTGAGTGCTTCAACTGCTGGTGTTGCTTTTTTAAACAGGAGCACGTGACTCTTTTATCTTTATGACTGACGCCTTTATGGTTTGAAAGCAGCCCTTACTTTAATTTGGTTCTTTGTGTTTCAAAGAAAAGAGCCTAAAGGGAAAGCAGTTGACATTAAAGAAGGCTTAAGTAGATACTTTATGAAATTTCTTATTTTTAGGCCTGTTACATGCAAGTCTGAGGCCAGATATTGGTGCCAGTGGAAGTGTCATGCTGTGCATGTGCTCTTCTGCTCTTATTGTGCTTTTATGTTCCTCTGGACACAGTGGGATGTGTTGTCATTTCCTGAGTCGTCTGTCTAAGGCAACTGGTTTTCTTTCCAAGGTCATTCTTATGTTTCCCCTCTGACTTCCCCAGGTGACCAACCTCCGCTCAAAGGTGTCCTACTTAGCCATTGTCACTCTGGGAGAGCTCTTTGTGACCTTGAAGAAGGACATGGACTCTGAGGTGGATGAGGTGGCTCGGGTCCTTCTGCACATGGTGTGGAACTCGCCAGAGTTTGTTGAGAAAGCAGCCAGTCACACCCTGGGGATCATGGTGGAGAATGTGACTCCTGCACGAGCAATGACTGCTCTCCTGGACAGTGGAGTCAAGTAGGTTCTTCTTTCAGTGATATTCTTCACCTTCTAGAGTACTTCTAGGTGGGGGAAGGGATGAGAGAAAGAATGGGAATGGTGGGAGGGAAGGGTCCTGTATCCTGCATCTTCTGTCAACTCAATGACTGGATTCTCCAATCCACCTCATTTCTTTCCTCTTGTCCCGTATTTCTGCCCTCCCTCAGCCTATGAGTTCTCAGAAAGAAAGAGCTGTAGAATATGGGAAGTTGGACGAGGCCATGAGGAGATTAAATCCAGTTCCTGGCCTTGCACAGAGCACCCCAAGAGTCACACCATGTGCCTGAGATTGTTGTCCAAATGCTTCTTGAACTCTGTCAGGCTTGGTGCTGTTGACCACTGCCCTGGGGAGCCTGTTCCAGTGTCCCAGGCACCCTGTGGGTGAAAAAGCTTTTCCTGATATGCAACCTAAACCTCTTCTGACTCATCTTCCCGCTGCTTCCTGGAGTCCTCCCAGTCTGTCAGAGTTGCCTAGATGTGGTGAATGGTGGGGAAGTGCAAGTGCCTGCAAAGGCTAAGGATAGAGCCTTGTGCTTCTGTGGGAAGAGGGACAATTGCAATTGCAGCTATGAGTGCTCTTTGATATTTCACTGCACTAAGCACAGAGGCCCTGGGAAAAAACATGCATCCTCATGATGCCATTAACTGGAGAAATAAGGAGGGTACTTGCTGGGGTATGGAGCACCTAGGGGAGAATGTGCTGGCTGTGACACAGCCTGCACAGCAGGTGCAGCTCCTGCCAAAAGGAGTCCTGAATGACTGTCCTGGCCATAGAGCTCTACTTTCTAATCAAACTGGTGTTTCATGTTAGCCTTGAGATGATGAATCACTGCACATACACCTTCACAGGCCCACTACTATGGGATTGCTGATGTAAATGCTGCCTTAAGTGTTTGTGCTGAGCCTGATAATTATCAAAAGACACTCTCTAGAACTGGACAATCTGGGTAAATTGATTGCCACACTTTCCCCATCTTTGCAATAGGATAAAACATTCAGATGTACCCCTTGCCAATCCTCACAAAAGAAACAGGCTGCATTGCTGCATATTCTGCAACTTCACGGCCCACAGTGTGTTTTCTCTGCATCTGTATTTTTCCAAAGCTCTGCAGATTTGGGGATAAATGGCTGGAATGAGCCTCAGTCCTGCTGCAGCTCTGTGTAATGGGTGCCCTCTGATGGGTCAGCATGAATGGTCTTTCATTTCTAAAGAATTCATATGTAATCTATTATTTTATCTTTCTCAGTGGAAATTGTGGCAAAGACACTGAGTATCAGGTAGTGCAGGGAGACTGAATTCCTCCGTCTTCCTTGCAGACAGTCCTTGTGTCCAATGCTAATTTGAGTTTCTCTGAGGACAGAAGCTTCTACAGGTGTCTGAAGCTGCAGGGAGAAGCCAGGCCTCCTTCCCGCAGCAATGGCAGGGAGCACGCTCTGGCCAAGGCCTGTGCTGCTGTTGCTCCTTCTCCCTGTGCCCCAGTGTTTGCTCTCCTCTTGCCAGGAGCCGCCACGCCCAGGTGCGGAAGTGTGCGGCGCAACTGCTGCTGTCCTTGATGGAGAAAATTGGAGTCACGAAGCTCGCAGGCACACCCAGGGCTGAGAGGCTGGCGCACGCGGCAGGGACGCTTGCTCAGGACTGCCACAAGGACACAAGGTAACCATCTTCATTTCACCTCCTCACACAGGAAAACTGTCTTGTGTCTGTCTAGAAAGGTAAAACCACAAAAGAGTGGTAACGAAAGGAAATATTAAGTTACCTCACGGTGTGGATAAGGGCCATAGAGGCATGGAATACCCGGAGTTGTATGGGATCCATTGGGGCCATGGAGTCCAGCTGCCAGCCATGTGCAGGACATGCCAAGAGTCACTCCATGTGCCCAAGAGCATGGTCCAAACACTTCTCGAGCTCTGTCAGCCTTGGTGCTGTGACCACTGCTCTGGATTACCTGGGGAAATGACTGTAGTGGGTAAGCTGAGGTTGTCCAGCAAGAAGGAGCATTGCCAACTTCCTGTGACTTGAAGGATTCTTTCCTGAGATCAAAAGAGCTCAGATTTGGCAGTCAAACAGTTTTGTTTGATCTTAGGTGCACAACACAGAGCCAAAATGTTGCCTCATGTTCATCACTGAAAGACCCAAAGCAGATCTTTCTCGTTAACTTAAAACTTTTCTAGAAGTATTTCAGGGCTAATGTATTCAGTCTGTCTAAACCTCTTCTGCAGCTTTCTAGAATGCTTTTGTCTGTGGCTCAATGACCTCTAAATTTCTTCTGGAGGAAAACTGGTTTCCTAGTGGCAAAATCAACCCAAGCCACCCAAATCCCCTTACTTTGATGATTCAATTAATAGCTGCCAAAAATACAGGAGCAACTAGCTGCTGCTCTGCACACATATGGAATAGTCAATAGGAGGCCTGAGGTGTTTTGTGCTGGATTCTCTGCCAGTTAATGGAAGGCAAATTATTGAGCAATGGCAGCAAGGTACTTCTAATGGGATCTGACAACAAAACAGATGTGTTTCACTTGTTCCCTGGGATCCTTTGATCCCACAGAAGCACACCCACAGTTTCAGAGTGAAATGATATTTTTCTCTCACTTTGCTGAGTAGGTAATGCCATCTCATGCAAGGATTGCAAAGGATGACATTAAGGTATCAGCCTCTTCTGTTAACAGGTTTCCTTTGTTTGTTCGATTTCCTTCCTTCCTTCCTTCCTGGAATCCTTCCTTCCTGGAATCCTTCCTTCCTGGAATCCTTCCTTCCTTCCTGGAATCCTTCCTTCCTTCCTTCCTGGAATCCTTCCTTCCTTTTTTCCTGGAATCAATCCTTCCTGCCTTCCTGCCTTCCTGCCTTCCTGCCTTCCTGCGTTCCTGCCTTCCTTCCTTCCTTCCTGCCTTCCTTCCTGCCTTCCTGCCTGCCTTCCTGCCTGCCTTCCTTCCTGCCTTCCTTCCTGCCTTCCTGCCTTCCTTCCTCCCTCCCTCCCTCCCTCTCTTCCCCTCTTCCCCCCTTCCCCCCTTTGATTCCTCCTTCCCTCCTTCCTTCCTTCCATAGGCATTATGGACAGGAGATGGTGAAGATGTTGATAAATCATCCAAAATGTAAAATGCTTTTGGAGCGATCCATTCCTGCCTGTGACCTGGAAGATATTCTGGGAAGAATAAAGAAGAAAGTAAGTGCTTGGCAGGAGAAATGTCTCCTTTGTGCAAGTATAGCCACAGCTAATAGGACATCAAACATACCTAATCTGTCTTTATCTCATTCCCCTTCTGCTCAATCATTTTGCTCCTGGGAATGAGCTGTTAATCCCCAGCCTGTTCATCTGCAGACCACAAAGGAACTGATATTCTTAGGGGAAAAGTGGGGCTTTGAATATTTTGACTATTGGTCACAAAGAGGAAAGGGGAAGAGAAGAAAGTGGGTTTACATTTAAGCATAACTCCCCACCCTGCTGTCCCTGCTCTGCTCCCAGTAAAGCAATGAAGTGAGAAAAGTGCTTCTGAGGAGAACAGAGTCTTTGCAAAAGACACTGGAAGCAGTAGTGCCAAGAGAATTTCCAAAACTGCAGCAGATGTCCCAGTCAATCCTAATTGCTACAATTACCGTCTGTCTTTTGGGAATACTGCCTTGCTGTCAAGCCCTGTGGAGCTGGAAGAAGCTTGGTGAATCCAGCAGCATCCAGAGGAAAATCATTTGTCTGGGGGGGGACTTTCATTGTTTTTATCTACGTTATAGAAGGGAGCGTGTCCTTTGTGCACAAACAGGGAGAGCGAGTGTTGAACCAAATCACCTTCCAACAAAATTGGCCCACCCCAAAGAGTCCTAATTTTTCTGCTTTTTCCTATAAGATCTCTTGGTGCCTAGCAGTTTCCATTATTCCCATTTATGCTCGAGACTCATGAATTGGGGAGTTTAAACTGCTGCTCACTATGGCAGCACCCATAACCTGCCTTGGGCTATTGCAAACAAAGAGTTGGCATCACTGAATCTCTGGTCTGTTTCCTTCTGTAGGTTTGCAAATATTTCCCTAAGCCTTGGTAGCAGTGATCCTGGTTCTAACTTGTGTTTTTAAGCAGACAGTTTCCTATTCTATATTCTAAATGTTGGTGGGGTTTCTCTGTGTCCTTGTAGGGGATGGAAGAGCAGAAGGGTGAACGCCCATGTGTCAAGAGCCCTGTGAAGATGAGGAGCCATGTGTCAAAGAAGCCCCAGGCCACATTTCCTTCTAGTCAACGGTACTGAGCACTTTTGTTAGATGTGACAAAGCACACAACAAGCTTGACATTTCTCTTCCTCAGGAAAAACTTTCTGGAGAGATGGCCTGTGCCACTGATTCTTTCGTTACCCTACAAATTTTCTTTGATAAAAAATGCCTATATCTGCATTAATAATATTTGTAGATTGTCTCCCGTAATGATTGTCTTGAAGTCCATGCTGTTTTCAGAGCCTCATGATTCTCTAGCTTGAAATCACAGCATGAGTAAATCACCTCTGGATGTTTTGCTCACAATTATCTGCAGGTATTATCACCAACAAGCCATCATTTGCTTTTATTTTCCAGGGTGAAGTCGACCTCGGATGGACGCCTCCTACACCATCCAAAAGTCCAGGTCACGTTGCTTCCAGCTGTGGATGAAATGGAGATGCTCCAGAAGCTTGATGATCTCCTGGAAGCCAAGGGGTTTGAGACACGGATGGAAGGAGTGGCACTCCTCCTAGACCTGTGCAAAAACAGCCCCAAGCTCATCACCACGAACATTGTCCAAGTATGTAGGGTATCTTCACTGTTCCTTCCCTTCAGCTCCTCTCCCAAGCCTGTAGCAATGAAGTTAATTCAGTCTGTCTTGGCACTACATCCTGCCTTGTTGGGACAGGCTGGTCCCTCTTACCCAGACAAATTTAATTCAGGTCCAGCATGCAGGACAAGTTCTTTCAGTCCAGCTGTATTTGTCTGGCAGGTGCCTATTGATGTTGTTCATCACATGATGACAGAATTTTCCACTGCTCTAACCTTTGCTGTCTCCTACTCCCAGCTGGGTTCAATGAAAGGAATCCAGCCACTGAAAGCATGGCAATTCTTCTCTTGATGAAAAATGGGTTTGGATGTGGAAGAGAAGCATCAGGCTGGGTTGGTATAACCCAAATGTTTTTACAGAGATACTTCTCCAAACTCCATCCTGTCTTGCACAAACACAACTGTGGCTACTCGTTTCCATCCTTGTCTCTATTGCACTTGGTAAAGATGGTGTGTAACCTTCTCGGGTATTGAATGCTCATTTCTACATCCCCTCTCCAAACAAGGACATTTTAATCCACCTTTCCTGCTGCTTGTTCTCTTCACAGATTTTTGATCATTTTGTCCTGAGAATATCTGACACGCACAAGAGAGTGAAGCAGATGGCGCTGGACGTGCTGGCAGAAATGATAGCCATCCTGGAAGATGCCTTGAACCCCGTGATTGTCCGTTTAGTGGAAGGAATACTAAAGAGCCTGAATTCAAAGGATGCCGGGGTTCATGCTGCAGCTGTGAAAGCGCTGGAAAAATCCGTTTCTCATTTTGGTAAGGCTGACATGGACTCTCCTCAACTGTGTCTCTACCTCTCTGAAACAAGAGAACACTGAGTGCCATGAGAGCTCTTGTTGCCCGTGGAACACTGCAGCTGACATCCACCAGAAGCTGTGGGGGTGCAGTCCTTAGGCACCAGTCCCCCAAGAGGCTTGAATGTGCATCAGCATTTCCCACAAGTGCCAGGAGCCCTTGGCTCTGTGCTGCTTGTCTGGAGAGGAGGTCCTGGACTACAGCTTTGCTACAATTCAGAGGCAAAGGGGATTTTGGAGATTGCTTGGACCCCATTAGATTTCCCAAATGAATAGCTTTGCTGTTGCCATGAAGGGACACTGGCCCATCAGAGCTTCTGCAGAGCAGCCCCCTGGAAGGCTCCACATTATAGGCATTAGCTGCCTCCGTTCCACCTTTCCCATTTGTCTTCTTTTTTCAAATGGGACACTTATGATTCACCAAGTGCATTTCCTTAAAACAAGCAGATAGAAATCCAGCTGTCAGTGATGTCTTGTTCCACATGTTGTTTTCATGGGGCAGGATGGCTGTGGCAATTACCTACACAGGCAAGGACTGCTCTAAATTCCTTTGTCACAGAGATTTATGTCAGCACTGAAAATGCTGCTCGGGAGAAATATGCCTGACAAATGGAGTGTTGAAGAGGCAGATCTTCAAGGGGAGTTTCCACTTTCTCCACCTCAGCTGCTCTGCGAACTCCTGAACTGCCTGACGCTGTGCCTTTGTGTATCCCAAGTCTGGGCTTCTTCCTGTTTGCTCTGGAGTTCAAAACCTTTTCACTGCTTACATGTGATTGAACTCTTGAGGTCCTTGATCTGAAATGTTTAACACAGCTCCCGGTCCAGCAGACAACTTTGCATTGACAAATGTGAATGGAGAGGTTTTCTTTGGGAATTTGAAACCCCCTCAAGTAGGCTGGAAGGAAAGAAGTACATCAGCAGAAAATTACTTGATTTTATAAATTGGGGCTGCCCCTGCCCTTCCCCTCCCCACTCTCCTTTCTCCTAGGACCTCAGAAGAGTGAGCAGAAACGTGTGTTTCTCTTGTAGATAAAGTAGCACTGATGAAAGAGTTCAGCCACCAATGGAGTCAGCTGAGTGGCCAAGCTCTGCTGGATGTGACAGAGCGTATCACAGGTATGGCCTCTGCTAAGCCAAGAGGTCTCCCCAGGGAGCATTTCCAGGGCATTCCTGGCAATAGACAGTAGAGTAGCTGCTCCAAATCATGGAGGTGCTGAGCTTGTCCCTCCTGCCCAATGCCCATGGCAGCTGTGTTTGGCAGGTTTTCCCTGGCTGCTGCAGAGGTGTGCAGTACCTGGCACGGGGGTGGCGCTCGGCCTTGGGGCCGAGCTCTCACTGGGGCATCTCAGAGCCCACCTCCAGGAAAGGGAGGGGTTAAAAATACCCGAGCTGGCTCTTCTCTTGGGAGCTCAGGGTCATCTCTGGTCCTTTAGGGAAAATGTAGCAAGTGCTGTTTCAGGCAATCCATTTGTTTTGTCCTCACAGAATTCTCATCTTGCTCTTGAAAAGTTTTGAGACTGAACCCTGCAGTGCCTGGGGGTCACAGCTTAGGTCAAAACTCAGCACCCAGATTAGGGGCACGGATTTGGTGCAAGGCAGCCTTTGGGGCCAGAGGGGCAGAAGCAGAGTGCTGAGGCTCCCTGCCTGTGCTGTCAAAGTGACATTGGACTGAGCATTTCAGGGTGTGCAAACAGTGTCTTCCTGTGTCAGTGCTGTCCAAAATGCTACAAATGCAGCTGATAATTGATTCCTCAGAGGAGCTTGCTATGTCAGCAACAGCCCAGGATTGGAAAAGTGATAATCTCTCTATATAGTGGACAAGATGATTTACAGCCTTGCTTTAACGGGGTCTAAATGCACTGCTAAGTGTGCCAGCATCTTTAAATGCAAGGTTTCATAGATGTTGTGTCTTCTTCAGCAATCTCAAATGCTCAGTGTTCGGTGACTGAGAATGTCAAAAGCCCTTGAAAGGGCATTGGGATAAAGTAGATGTCTAGGAAGAGGGAATTTAGTTTTGGAGATAATTTGATCTCTTCTTCAAATAAAGGAAATAAACATAAATTAGGACTCTTTTAGGAAGAGCAGATGTTCTCTCTGAGATTTAGTGGGAACAAACAATGTTTTCTCAAGTTCCATTGTGACCAATGTCTTGAATTGGATTTTAACTGAAATTAACACCCATTTTGAAATGGATGCCATAACCCTTTTCCTGCTTGGCAGAATTGGTTTTGGGCACTTTCAGGAACTGTTTAAATATTGATGATTGCTGGTGGATTACGAGCATAAAGAAAATGAAGTCTCTTCCACCACAGAATTAGAAGTGGTTACTGCATAACATTTTGCCTGATCAGAAAATATGAATGGTGTCCAGAGCATTTCAGGTTTTGATGTCTCAGCCACATCTGCCATGCAAGGAGCCTGTTGGTTGTCAATTTTTTGCCTGTGTTTGACAAAGTTCAGTTCAGAAATTGAGCAGGGAGTAGGCTTCAGAGAGAAAGGGAGAAGACACTCGTGTTGTGGTTAAATTTCATTCATCTGTGTTGCATTTTTCTCTCTACATTCTACTATTGCAGTGCACATTGCAAGAAAAATGCCATTAACATTGGGAGGGGGAATGACATTAAAATGTGGAGATGCACAAATGCCACAGCAATGAGGTCTGGGTAATTACCTAAGACACCCTGAGGTTTGAAGCAGCTGTTTGTTGGAAGGCACAAAAGCATTGTGCCAAAGACAGCAGCTAGTCACTGATGTTTCTAATCCAGCTGTCAAGCAGCACCCATGTCTGGTGGGCTGGAGTTTGGAAGTGTGGTCTAATAGTGCCCTTTGCTGTGTGCCACTGAGCAAAGGGAAGAGCCAGATTGGATTCTGGCACTTTGACATCAAGGGTCACAAAGATGGAATTGTCCTTTTTCTTAGAAACCTTTCAATTGAATCTCCATGGTGCATTTCCAAATCTTCAGTGTGGGTTTAGACAACTTCCTAAAGGAAATGAAAGGGAAGTTGACATTTTAGTCATTCTTGATGTTGAAACAGGTAGTGAAATGATCCAGTAAAGGTACAAGTTCTGCCCACAGGTGCAAGTATTTGTTTGGAGACAGTACTCCTGAGGTGTTGGTGGTTCTATTTTGGGGAGGATCAGCTGCTTTGGCCATTTCTGGATCGTTGGGCTCTGTGTGCTATTTCGCTGCTCTTAGGCAGAGAGGCTTCCAAGAAGCAAATCTCGAGGTGGATCCTTGTTTGCATTAAGGTTGTTGTTTCAGAAGCTTGTGTCTCTGTCCCGGCAGTGCTTGTGGAAGGGGTTAATGCCAGGAGCCCTGAAGTGGTCCAGCGCTACGCCCTGCCCGTGCTCTGGTCCTTCCTGGAGAACAAGGCGCTGCCTGTCCGCAGCACCAATGTGCGCACGGTGGTCACCAGGCTCGCCTCTGCCCTCTACGAGGTGATGGGTACCAAGCTGAAGAAGCGTGCTGCCAGCCAGCCCCCACATGTCCAGGAAAACCTCTCCAGCATCCTGGGCTGGTGAAGGCTTGATGTTCTCCAGCAAGTTGACCAAGTGCTGAGATGGACACCTGCGGTTCTGACCTTTTAGCTGTGCCAAAATTGACAAAATACTCAGGAAGGGTGTGCATCTGCCCCTGCTCTCTCCACTGCCCTTCCTAGTCATGGCATGCTCAGGGGCCTGAAGACAGTCTGGATTGAGGACAAAGTGAAGGACTAGCATGGCTCAGCCTCCCACCGAGGTAAGGTGGGAGCTGGGCCGCTCTCTGGTGGGAGGAAGGGTCTTGTGCCAGCCTGGAGAGCCTGTGCACATTGGCAGGGAGCAGTTGTGCCCTGCAGGTGCCCCCTGCTATGAGCTGTGCTGCTGCCAGTGCCCCGTGGAGCTGTAGGGCTGCTGAGCTGTGGGGCAGGGAGAGGAGAGGAGCAGGAGGCTGCATGTGTAGCTGAGCCATTGCTGGGAAGCACAGGGCTCTGGGCTCCCTGCTGTCCCAGGGCAGCCCAGAGGCCAGGGAGTTCCCCTGGGAGCTCTGTGGAAGTGGCTCAGGGTGTGCCCCTGGCCTGCCTCCAGAGGGTGATGGTAGGAGAATGTTTCCCTGTGCAGCTATTTATGAATTTCCAAGAAATGTGTTCTATGAAATATGGAGCTTCAGATGCTTTAGGTTTGCATTGCAGCCTCTGTTACATTTTGTGTCTCCATTTTGCAGACCTGCCTGGCTCCTGTGTTTCCACCAAGTTTTCTCTGGACATTCATTTGTGCATTTACCCACAAAGTCCTTTCCTGCTGTCCAGAAGAGCTCTTTCCTCCAAGCCCAGGAAGAAGCTGCTGCCTATCCAAAGAGCGTTTGAAGACAAGGATTTATGCATTAGCCTGTATAGTTCCAGATGTCCAGATTGGCCTTGTTATATATTTAGTAGAGAACTGTTCTTCCTGTCCCCCTATCTTTCCCTGAGAACCTCTTGATTTCAAAATTATACTGACTCAGTGGGAAGGATTTTACTTTCTCCATTTCAAGGGAAGGTCCTGCTTTTTCCCTAGCACGCACCTGTCCATTCAAACTAGGATACGGAGCATGAGGTGCAGGGCTGATGTGTGAAAGCAGGAGGATCTCCTCCAAAGTAACTTGTTTAATTGTCCATTTTATTACTTCTCTATTTACTCCACACTACTAAGGCAAGGCAAGCTTTGCTTGCAGGCAAAACAGGCATGGGATACACTAGGGTCCCTTGCAGGATCAGCAGGGCTGGCAGTGACAAAGCAGGCAATCTGCTCCATGGTGAGCCACTACACAGCCGCATCCCAATGTGGGTTTAAGTAGCATGGTATTATGGAGAACTCCTTTTCTGCATCAGATACCAAAAGAACGTTCACAGCTTCTGGTGGCTGTCAGCTGGAGCATTCCACAGGCAACACGAGCTCTCCAGGCACTCAGTGTTCTCTAGTGTCAGAGGCAGAGACACAGTTGAGGAGAGTCCATGTCAGGGGTCAGCCTTCCCAAACTGAGCAATGGATGCTTCTGCCACTAACACTGACAGGAAATAAACAAACAAAATTTCTGTGCACACCAGGGCTACGTGTGGATTAAATTATTTCTGTTTCACATCCCGGCCAGAACAACATCGTGGTCAGAATATCATTGTTCCTAGATTCTCTAACACTAAAAATATTGCTGGAGAGTTTTTGTCATTCCCATAGATTTGGTGACATCCAGACACACTTAACAATCCATTTGGGTCCAAGTTCCATATTGCAGACGATGTCTTTGGGCAGCCTGCAAGTGTCTCAGCAGAGAATGAAAAGGGATGACAATACTGACACGATTTCTCTTTGCTACTTGAAATTTAAAAGCTCCGCTCCAGCCCACACTGGCAAAATTGTCAGAAGAGGCAATTCTTCCCCACAAAATGCTTCATCTCACTCAAACAAGAAAGCCACAAGCCAACAGTCTTCTTTACTCCTCCACTGCTTTATTAGGCTATTTCTCTAATAGGAATTAGCTTCATTTATTCTTACTTTGTTTCCTGTGTTCCACGGGGCGCGCGGCGGCTCCTCCGTTGGGTTCGCGGAGGCACCGGCAGAACGGCCGCGCGCTCCGGCGGCTCCGCAGCAGCAGCAGCAGCAGCAACAGCAGCAGCAGCAGCGCCTGTCTCGATCGGTTTTCCGCTCGAGTTCCCGCTCGCCCTCCGTGCCCTTCTCCCTCTCAGACTCCCTGTGATCCCGTTCGGTCCCGTCCTTGTTGCGCCTCTCCCAGCCCGGCTCATGCCGCGCCCCGCAAGGCGGCCGTGGGCGAGCCGGCCCCCTGCCCGCCCCTGTCGGGCACGCTGCGGTGCCGCCTCCGCGGGGCTCAGTCCGTACCGCCTGTGGCACCTTTTGAAGAGCCTGTGGACGAGCTCCTCGCTGCGCTGGTGGCGGTGGTGGAGCAGCAGCGTCTCTTGGCTCCGCCTGGCGCGGGCCCTGGCGCTGGCCCGGCCCCGACCGAGGCCCCTCCCGCGGTTCCGCCCACAGCTGGCCCGCAGCCGCCCGGCTCCCGCCCCGCCGCCGGCGCATTCCCCCGAGCGAGCCTCGCCGCCCGGCAGTTCGGCCGCCGGCCCCGAGGCGCCGGAGCCCGGGGCGGCTCGGGAAGCAGCGGCGGCCGGGGCGGGCGGGTGCCCCGGGCAGAATGCCGAGAGCGCCGTGCCGTCCGCACGGGCGGAGAAGCCTCCCCTGGAGCAGCTGTACCGGGAGGGCCCGCTGCTGGGGAGCGGCGGCTTCGGCAGCGTTTACGCCGGGACCCGGCTCGCCGACGGCGTCCCGGTAAGAGACGGGGCCGGCTCGGAGCGGGGAGGGGGGCGGCGAGCGGCGGGCGGCGGGCGGCGAGCTGAGCCCTCCGCTCGCCTTGGCTTGCAGGTGGCCATCAAGCGAGTGTCCCGGGACCGCGTCTTGGAGTGGGCGCGGCTGGTGAGTGAGCGGGGCCAGCGGGAGCAGGCGGCGGGGCGTGGCGGGCGGGGTAAGGCCAGGCCCGGCCGGGTGGGAGCCGGGACGCTGCGATGGGAGCGAGCGTGGAGCGAGCGGGGGCCGCGCAGCGTCCCGGGCCATGGGCAATGGAGCTGCGGTGGCGCCGGGCAGGGGGTGGCGAAGGCGAGCGCAGCATCGGCGCCGCTGACGGCATGGCGGCTCCCCCGCAGCACGACGGCGCCCTTGTGCCCCTGGAGCTGGTGCTGCTCTGGATGGCGTCGTGGCCCGGCTTCCGCGGCATCGTGCGGCTCCTGGACTGGTTCGAGCTGCCCGACGGCTTCGCGCTGGTCATGGAGCGTCCGGAGCGCTGTCAGGACCTCTGGCACCTGCTGCACGCGGGAGGGTTCCTGCCAGAGCCCGTGGCGCGGGCGCTGTTCCGGCAGGTGCTGGGGGCCGTGCGGCACTGCACCAGCCGCGGCGTCCTGCACCGCGACATCAAGGCCGAGAACGTGCTCGTTGACCTGGCCACCGGCGAGGCGAAGCTCATCGACTTCGGCTGAGGCACCATCCTGCAGGACACGTTCTACACCCAGATGGCCGGTGAGCCCAAAGCCGGGGCCCAGCCGGGCAGTGGAGCTTCTCCCCTGTGCTTCCACAGGTGGAACACACAGGGAGGGAGGGAGGGAGGGGGAATGCTGCTTCAGCCGGCTGCAGCCAAGTTGCATTTTGGCAGGAGCTGGGGCTGGCTTTTGAGGAGCTGGCTGGGAGGGAGGGAGCAATCAGCATTGGCCTGATGAGCTGTGCCCGTGTGCCATAGGAACGCGGGAGTACTACCCACCGGAGTGGATCCTCTTTGGCCGCTACCATGGCCAGCCAGCCACCATCTGGTCCCTGGGCATCCTGCTCTATCAGCTGGTGTGCAGGCACCTTCCTTTCAAAAGCAGAGAGGACATCGTCCGGGGACAGCTCTTCTTCCCGCCCCGGGTGTCTCAAGGTGGGGATGGGCCTTCAAGGCACGGGAGCAAGAACGGCTTTGGGAGAGGGCAGGTGGCACATAAGTGTCCTGCTGTTGCAGCTGGGGAGGAGGTTCATCTCCTGGGCTGAGCTGGAGGAGGCGGCACGTGTGCTTCTGTTGCTCTCTTCCAGAAGAGAGGATGGATGGGAAGCTGTGCGAACAGCTCTGAGCACTCTTAGTGTGCTGTGGGCACTGTGAAATCTGGGAGAGCATGGACAGGAGCTGACCAGCAGTTTCTGGTTTCTCTCTGCAGAGTGCCAGCACCTGATCAGGTGGTGCTTATCCATGGACCCTGCAGACAGGCCATCCTTGGATGACCTTTTAGAACATTCTTGGGTGCAGAAGCCCCACCTGGCCCAGGAGACAGCAGAGATCCATCCCTCTGCACAGTAGGATCCAGGATGCCCGCAAGCAGCAGCTGCTCGTGTCTCGTGGCTCTCAAAGAATTCCCCAGAGCATTTCCCAGTGGCCCTGGCATGGAGCAGAGAGCACAGCCAAGGAGGTGCTTCCTCAGGTCCCCGGCGATTTGTGGAGGGAGCGGCTCTGGGCTCCCCATCCTATTGGAGAAATTGTGGCACAGTGCAGTGAAGTTGCCACAGAGTGGAAAAGGGGAAACATCCCCCTGCAGCTCAATGGCCTCGTGATGTCCCCGCGAGCCAAGGCACATCTGGCGTGTTCTTCTGGAGATCAGCGCAGAGCTGGAGAACGCCGTTCTCGAGCTGGCCACTGGCAGGGCAAAGCTGATGGGCTTTGGTTGCAGCCCCTTCCTAGAGGACACGCTCTGCACCCCGACGATATCAAGATGAGTCCCCAGGCGGTGCAGGGGTGGGGGGATGCTCGTGCCTCCAGGCATTGCAGGGCTCGGCCTGGCCACGTGCCGGTGGTTCCCCGTGGGGTGGCAGTGGACAATATTAATCTTTCTGCCAACTGCTCAGCTGCTTTTTGGTGGGGCAGGGGATGGATGTTGTGGAAGGGGAGCCGGCTCCTGGCCTCGCTGACAGCTTCTTCCTGCCAGCATGGCACAGGCTGGGGTGGGGGCATCCGGCCTGACAAAAGCATGCATCCATGGGGATAGGGAGCAGCAGAGGGGGACGGGTTCTTTAGCCATGGCCCAGCTGCTCTGCTTTGCAGGCCCTTGAGGAAGGGGTGGGCATACAGGTGGGAAAGGTAGGGTTTTTCCCCACCACTGGAGAGATTTTAGTATCATAAAGAGCGGTCAGACCTTCCCCAGGCCCGTGAAACGGTGACAACCTTTGGTGCTTTTTCTTGTTTCCAGGTCTTGTTTTGAAATGACTTTCATGCAATTGTTCTTGTGTTTTTTCCAGAAAGATTGCAGCTTGTGTCCAGACCAGATGGAGAAGCACCGGCACCGTCCGTGGAGTGCATCCCGTGCCGGTGCTACCCGGGGAGGGTCCACGGTGTGGATGTCCCCTGCAAAAGGATGAGGACCTTGTGTGGGATCGGCTCCTCTCCTGGCAGCAGGTCTCCAGAGGTGGGTACCCGGTTCCACAGCTCGGGTGGCAGAAGGGCTTAGGGCAAATGGCAGCAGGCACACGAGAATGTCGCTCTTGCAGCTGCTGAGGAGGTTGTTGTGCCATGCTTGAGCAGAAGAGGTGGAGCGTGTCCTGCCACGCTGCTCTCCTCTAACAAGGAGGGAATGGGCTGGGAGGTTTGGGCTCTGAGCACAGCCAGCAGCCTGGCCTGAGCATAGGCCATGGTGGGACAGGGGGGACAGGAGCCTGCTGCCACTGACCGTGGCTTTCTGGTTTCTGTCCCCAGGCTACCAGCAGCTCATGCCATGGAAACGGCACCGCTCGACCTGCCAGTCTGGGAGGGCTGGACGGCAGCAGGTGTTCATTTGCTGTGAAAAGTAAATCTTTTTCTTGTTATTAACATCATCATCATCATTGGAGCATTTCTTTCATCCTTTTTTCAAGCTTTTGGCCTCCCTTCTTCCACCGAAATCTCTTTGCCTCTTTCCTCATCCACTTGGTGGAATTGGTGGGGGGGTTTAAGTAACACAAAAAGTTCAGCAACAATTCCTGTTGCCAACCGCAGCAGTCTCTTCAAGAACCTGGAGCTGGTAGCCAGGCCCACATTTCACTTGGAAAGGGGAGTGGTTTGCAGGGACAAAGATGTCCCTCTGCTGCAAAAGCAGGGAGGAAATCAGAAGCAGCAAAATGCAATTTCAGCTCTACCCCCGCCCAAAGTTGTCTGCATCTTTGCCCTCCACTCCAAAATAGGCAGGCAAGGCTGGACTTGAACAAGGTTCAAGTCCTTCATGGTCCCTTGGCATTAAAGGGATCAAGTAAAACTCTCGTATGCAGTAATTGGAGTACAGCTACTGTAGGGATAAAGGAAATGTTGGGAGCTGGGACATCCTTCTTGTCTCCTTTGTCTCCCCAGGTGTTGTAGCCTGGATAGCTGTTAAGATGGTTGCAGGTAAAGAAGCAGCATGGGGCTTTGTATGGGATTCACGGAGATGTTTATTTCAGCCGCTGCGTGGATAGTCCAGGGTCAGAGGCAAAGACAAAGGGGAACGTCGGGGTGAGGGTCCAGGTTGAAGCAGATGGGTGTCCTGGGCAGGGGGAGCATCAGGGAGCACTTACCAGGAGACATGGGGGTGGCACAAAGGTGGGGTTAGGGCATGGGAGCCAACAGGGAAACAGGGTGGGAGTGACCGAAAGCCTGAGAGACAGGGAGAGGGCAGGGGGCTGGCCCAGGGAACAGAACAGGGCTACATTGGCATGACAGAACAGGGCTTGCTATGAGAGAAGCCTCTCGTGTCTTCCTAACTAGGGAATGCCTTCTAGGGTCTCCACAGTGGGGTGTTTTGGGTTCAGTTTGAGTTTGGGTGGAGATACTGCTTTAGTGTAGTGGTTTTGGATTGTTAATTTGAACGTTTTTAGTTGTGAGATAGGATTAGGAGGAAGATAAAACAGGCTTAGCTTTAAATGGTACAAAGACAAACTTTATTACCAGAAACTATAGGGGAAAAAAGAAGAAGAAATATTAGAATAAAACTTCAGACTACTCTTCTTCTTTCCACACATTTGTTTTTTTACATTGACAACATACAAAGAACAACTCAGTTCGTTTACCATTTCTCAAATAGTCATTTACTTGTTTCTTTCAGAGAGGAGATTCTTCAGCCTATAGAGATTTTTTCATAAGAAACCATTTTTAGGTGGTCTTGCTGTTCTAGTGTTTAGCCGTCAGGGAGGATAGAGATCTGGTTATTATGTAATATTTTTTTTCTCAACTAACATTTTAATTCATAACTAATACTGAGGACCATATCAACTTATGAGGCACACTTAAAGGATTATAATAGTTGAAACAAAAGCTTACTCCACTTTTAAAAATAGAGGGTGTTTTTCTTCTTCCCTAGGGAGAAGCAGGGGTTTTTTCATTATTTAAACCTAGGGCACTTACAGCAATTTTAACATTGGTTTATTTTAACACCAACGCTTCTTCTTACATCTAGAGTTAGAATCTTTAATCCACCCCATATTTTTTTATGTGTTATAGGGAAACAACGGATGCTTTTCTATAGCATAAAAAAAAGGGAAGAATTTCAGTCTATGTCTTCCTTCCCTCAGCTGAGACTTGACTCTTCTCATACTTTGAATTTGGTGTTTTTTGTGCTGTTTTTGTACATATTATCATTTTGGTTCTCTTTTTTTTTTTCCACAGGACAGAGAATAAAGTATTTGTAAACTCATATTTTGGGCAGTGAAAAAGTTAATATTTTGCCGGGGCAGGAGAGGGTTCTGTGATTGTTTTTAGGTGGGGCGGCCGGAGCTCTTTACCATAAGGAGCCTTCTAAGGCCGCGCCGGGGCCGGGCTGGGATTGTAGGGCCCGGCCAGAAAGCGGAGATGAGTTTTTTGGTTGTAAGGTTGTTTTTTGGCGTTTGCTGTACGTAATGTTAGTGGTGGGCTGGTGGTTTTCCTTTTCCTTTTGCCAGCAGCCGAGGTTGGGGCCCTTGCCAGATCGGGGCCCAGCTGTCTCTCCCCCAGGCCGTGTGGGCGGTGAGGCAGGCCTTTTTTCCACCTTTATCTCTTACTGTTCACTTCCTCTTGCTGGAAACGGGATTGTTGGAACACTTCAGAGGAGACGGCTTATCCATAGTGTTCTGTTTTAAATTGTCTAAAACCGTGTGAGACAGATGGCTTCACATAGGAACATCCCCAGGGCTGCTGAGGGGAAGGCACCACTTTATTTGTTGTAAGAGAAGTAATCAAAATCCGCAACCAACAAGCTGCAAGGCAGAACGGAGTGGGAATTACAGAAATAAAGGCCTTGAAAAGCAGCTTAGGAAAGCGGCTACTTCCTAGACAGTGCCAAACCCTCCGACCTGGCCTGGCCGGGCCCAGGGCTGGCTGCCCTTGGGAAGGGAAGGGAAAGGGATGGAGCTGGGGTGGGGGCTCTGTGGCCATGGAAACGAGAGAACCACGGGCCAGCGCGTCACAAAGGGGCAGCCCCGCAAGGGGCTGTGAAGGTTGTGGTTGACACGGACACAGTGGCAGGAGACACGTCTGGCTCTGCCTGTCTGTGCCGACTGCTGGCGATTGGAGTCACCCCACCTTGTTCTAGGGCTGGGGACCGGGCTCCTATCGCCGTCTGCTCCGAGACAGTTCCCAAATTCAACCCCAGGTACTTCTGCGAGACAGAAGCACGGGTTCAAAGATGGATTTTACTGCAAAAGGAAAGACCACGGAAGGAAAAGGTGAGGATAGAAAGGAGCTGAAAGGCCCGAGTCAAATGGAGACAAATTCCACCAGATTTCAGGGAAAATTGGTCCATGGTGGTCAGTTCTGGCTCTGTGTCAGAGTTGGTGGCTGTGAGCTACAGGTGATCTTGCAAGGACAGCCCTGGCATCATAACATTCTACCTTTAGTTTTCTCTGCTTCCTGCTTTTTGACAGTAGCCAAATCACTCATACTGTCAGCCAGGACAGGGACTGTGGCCATGACAAATACAACGTGGTCATGTGATGCAAATTCTGCTTCTTTCTTTGCCATCAACGTTGGGTCTCACTACTGATAAATTTCCTGTTCTTCCTCTGCTTGGTGATTGGGTCCAACACTGAGGATGACAGGATAATATAAAAACCCCAGCAAGGCCTGCCTGCATGCTGAGAGGTCTCTGTAGCTTGCAGAAATAGCATTCGTCGCTGTGTGGGTCTTTCCTGGGTTTTGACAAAGCCAATCTCTAGAAGGGATCCTTATTCCCCTGTTATTATTGGATCCTTGCACCTTTCACTTCAGACTTGCTAACTCAATAGTGTTTGGAGGAATTAAACACAGGCTAGTCTAAGGAAAACTAAAACCAAACAATTGTTTTTAAAAATATCAAATATCCCTTAAGTGCCACACCCGTTAGACATGTTGATGCTGGGATAGAGGTGGGCATTGACCAACGTCACTTCTTCCCTTGTGAGAGTGTCTCAGCCTCCCACAGAGGTAAGGTGGGAGCTGGGCCACTCTCTGGTGGGAGGAAGGGTCTTGTGCCAGCCTGGAGAGCCTGTGCACATTGCCAGGGAGCAGTTGTGCCCTGCAGGTGCCCCCTGCCATGAGCTGTGCTGCTGCCAGTGCCCCGTGGAGCTGTAGGGCTGCTGAGCTGTGGGGCAGGGAGAGGAGCAGGAGGCTGCATGTGTAGCTGAGCCATTGCTGGGAAGCTCAGGGCTCTGGGCTCCCTGCTGTCCCAGGGCAGCCCAGAGGCCAGGGAGTTCCCCTGGGAGCTCTGTGGAAGTGGCTCAGGGTGTGCCCCTGGCCTGCCTCAAGGGGCTGATGGCAGGAGCAGGTTTCCTTTTGAAGCTATTTTCCAGGAAAGTTTCCAGGAAATGTGTCCCATGAAACATGGAGCTTCAGATGCTTTTGTTTTGCTTTGCAGCCTCTTGTTACATTTTGTGTCTCCACTTTGCAGGCCTGACTGGCTACCCTCTTGCCAAGAGGTTTTCCCTGGCAAATCCTTCTATGCTCCTTCCCTCCAAGCCATTGCCTCCCATCCAGAAGGGCTCTCCTTCAACCAAGTCAAATATGATGTCCAGAGGAGAGCGGGACAATGGGAAAAATGGCACTGGCTACAAGGAGGACAATATTAGAAACGACCGGGACCGGGATTCAGAGGGAAAAGCACATAAGGTAAGGCAACCAAGATAAGTCCTGTGTGGCAGATTTTCAGTTTATGTCCTGTAAGCAGAGATCGGAGACCATTAACTGTGGTGTGAGCCTAAGGAAGAAGGTGAGCAAAGTAGGATCTCAGCTGGACTCTGCACTTCAGGCTGTCTTTGCAATGGGTGTGTAGTGCAGATTTCAAGTCCTCACTGTGTATCTATAGCAGGAGAGGGCTTTGAAAGGTTTCTGGGCTCTGTCATGGTTGCTCCTCTGTCTTGTAGCTGAGAAAACACCAACAAGAAGGCAGCGCTGCTAAAGTTGTCTGCTCCAGCTAAGCAATCCTCCTGCATTCAGTAACCCACGGGTATCTGTGAACCATATCTATGTCTTGGTGGTGGTTTCCATCAGCTCTGTCTGGTGGGGATGGAAAAAGGAGTTTGCTGGAACAGGCAGTCCTGCAAAGTCAGTTCCAGGTTGACACAGCGTTTGAGCTGTACAGCCATGGCCTCCTACACAGTTGTCTCTGATGCTATTTCTAGATTTCTTCAGCTTCTGGGCAGCTGTGTGCTGTGGCATGGCTTTGTCCAGAGAGAAGGGATGGGAGGTGGCCATGGGGAGAGCAGCCCCAAGCCCAGGCACACGATTGCCTTTGCAGCAGGGCCAGCACCTGCAGTTGTTCTGGGTTTGCCATGGGGTGCAGGAGGAGGCAAATGAGCAACAGCTCTGGCAAACAGAATGTCCAATCAAAGGCTGATGTACTTGATTCCAGCCTTGCTGAGGAAGGGCCCAGTGTATCCCTGACAGGATGTGGTCCTTTAACTGTAGTTTGAAGAGGACTTGATTTGGGGCTTTAGTTGTGCCAGAAAGGAAGGGACACTTAAAGAATGGTGTGCACCTGCCCCTCCTACCTCCACCCTCCTTCCTGGTCATGGCATGGGGGCCCTGGAGCAACTTGGGCAAGCAGAGACCTTGCAGAGAGCAGCAGGGCAGGGAGCTCTGCTGAACTTCCTAAATGCCAGTGAGCCTGAGATGATGGAGGTGTGGGAGTTGGAGAGCACGGAGCATCGCGAGAGCTCAGCAGCTTCTGGGCTGAAAGGCTGCTGGGCAACTGTAAGAGGGAAGGGCAGCAGCAGAAGAAATGAGGGGCTTGAGAAAAGCAGGTTCTGACATCCTGCAGAATGGCTTTGTGGGGATTTGGTTGGTGATCAGCACTGGCTCTGAGGTGCCTAAGAGACAGGGAGAGAACAGTGATCTGAACCCGTTCCCATACCATCCAAAAGGCCAGTGGAGGCAGTGGCACTGCAGAACATGCTGATGCCAACCATGTGGATTCCTGCTGGGAGTGTAGCTGCAATTGCAGACAAATGAGCAGGAAGAGAGAGGTGGCAAATTTGGGAGATGGTCTCTCCCTCACCAATTCCCTTTCCTATGCCACCCTTCCCCTTCCTAGGACAATCTGCTATATATGATATTGACTTTTCCTGTCAGGGCATGTGTAACTGTCTTGAGTCATGAATGAGGGCAAGGCTGGATGTTATATTTGAGCACTGTGTACCACTCTTTCCAGGCATCCTTGCTGTATCCCAGAGGTGGGGATATGAAGAAGGGGTCATTGGGACTGCCTTTGATCCCCCCTATACCCAAGGCAGTCAGTCCCAGTGTTGGCAGTGCTGCAGGGTCTCTGCGCAGCTCTCTGCAGCTGGATGTCCATGGGTCCCAGGAGATGAGGTAAGCCAAGGTGTCTGCTGCTCCACTCTGCTGTTCAGCTCCCTCTTGCCATCTTGTGAGGTTCCTTTGCACAGTCAGCTCTCTCCCATGTACTTAGGGAAACCTCTGTGTATTCACCATTTGGCCCATCCGTGATTATCCAGCTCCATGTCAAACCCCACACCTCATGTCACAAGGGCAGAGGTGGTGGTGGTGGGGAAGAGGAGGCAGGGCTTAAAAGCATCTGAAGATGGGTCCTCTGCTGGGCTTGGTACTGATTCCCTCTGTAATGTTTGTGGTGTCATTTGGGAACTGTATTGCATGGGTCTGTCTCCTGAAGATGATAGAATACTGTGATCCTTGAGTCTCAAGTTCAGCACGCAAAAATTACGTTTTGCCAAATATTAGCTGCTGGAGCGGTGTCTGGACAGTCAGGTGCTGCCTCTGTAAACATGCTGTGGAACTTGTCTGTTTCTTGGCCTCCGGTCTGAAATGAGCTCCCAGAGAAGTTTGGGTTATAGATGTGTAAGCCAATCAATGTTTAATGCTTAGATCTTGCCTTAAAATCAAAGAGGGAAAGGTTCTAAAGAAGTTTTATAGGATGGTACCTGATGGAAAGATATTGGCTTGGATATGTTTGAGGAAATGTAGCTGTCAAGCTTATCCGAGTGATTACAATAATGAATGAGTCACAGAAATATCATTCCTATTGAAAAGCTTAGGTAGGGCTTTGAAAGTGCAATCTGAATATCCTTGGCTATCAGCTGAGTTGGAAAAGGCCTTTTCCTTCTTGGAAGATCAAGGAGGTGGAATATCCTTCTCAGAACACTCCAGTGCTCTGACCACATGTAGCACGAGACTGGCACCAGCGCAAGGCATGAGCAGGCAAAGCCAAGCTTTGTCAGCAGAAGCAAAGTAGCTGCCCTCCATACAGACTCGTGTCTCAGCTTAGCAACCTTTGCTGCTTCAGAGAGGCTGTAGGAGCCCCCCAAGTTTCAAAAGGAGAGACACCACAATTGGGGAGTTATGATGCAAGTTGGAGAATGACTGCTGTGTTTCAGCTGGAGCTTGGCCAGCTCTGTCTGACTGCAGCAACTGAAAGCTTAAGGACAATTAATCAGCTTTGCATCTTGTTGGCTTGATGTCTCTTGCATTTCCTCCTTCATCAGAGTGAACAAGCTAGGAAAGATTGCCTCCTCTCATGCTACACCTCTTCCCTCCCTTCTCTTTCTCCCTCCTCATATGTGCTTTTGTTCTCCCTTTCTCAAGGCCAAGACCGAGCGGCAGCATCAAAGAGAAGTCTGAACATGCAGGTAGGTACAGGGCATGTCGGTCCTAAAATGACCATTGGCATATTGAATCAGAGGTGACATCTTGAAAACTTGGTTATGAACCATGGTTTTAAGAATTTCTTTAAATTTGTTTCAATTCCTTGATGGCCTCAGTGGACAGTCCCAGAGCCCAGTCACTGGGAGTGCGCTCCGGTGGTACAATGAAAATTCCTGCATTGTGAAGTGTTGAGTGGCAGGAGCTAGAGTGGTACTTTGGGGCACTGGAATTGTAGTGTGGGAAAAGAAAACATTCTTCTCCATCCTGCATTTGCATTTTATCTCCATGCAGTCTTTGTAGTGTTGCAATTAGGAGAGAAAAAGAAGGAAATCCTCATTTAGCAGGAAATGATAAATGTTCCCTTTCCTTCCTCCTGCCCTTCAAGGAGAAAACCTTTCCTTTGGGCAATTTCTCAGCTGGACTCTTTGAGATCTAAGGCAGATTCATGGACACTGCCTGGTTTTGTACAGGGGGAAATCAGGAAACCTCCTATGACAGAAAATCCTGTTGAATTTTGCATTTCAGGAGAAGGAATCTTCCAAATGGATGCAGCCTATGCAGGGTCTGAGTTTGTCATCCTCTGACAGCACAAGCCCAAAGCCACCTATGGCAGGTTCACCATGGCAAATCTCTTGCCCCACTGCCTCTGCCTGTGTCAGTGTTGCAGGCTGAGGCTGGGGGAGGAGATGCCTTCTGCCTTGTCCCCCTGTCCCTGCCTTGCCTGATCCCTGACAAGTAGAATTGTGCCAGACAAAATGCGGTCTCTGGTGCGTCTGTGCCAGCCAATGCCTTTGAGTTGAAAGCCTCCAGCAAAGCCTGTTGTTGTTGTTCCTTTGCCATTTTGGGGCATGTCATGATAGGAGAGATGAGATTTGAAGAAACAGTTGTGCTGATGCAGAAAAAGGGATCAGATGCCCAGGCCCCTTTGCTCAGGATTAGTTCTGCCAAATCCTGGGCAGAGGCCCTTTGGAATGACTCCTTAATTGGTGATATGCAGTTGGAATGCTTAATGCAGCTAGGGAGAAGTATTGCTCAATAAGTAAGGTGGCATTTTTGCTGGATTTATTCTGGACTAGAAATTAGCTATAGCATTAACCCTTACCGGTTGTAGTTTTGTAATTGTCCTGACATCCTACAAGGGAAATAAAATCTTGGTATGAGGCACTTATTCTTCCCCTACTGCTTGGCTGCTACATGATTTTATCCCCTGTGAAGCCATGTAAAGAAATAGTTCTAAGAGCTGTGTTGGAGAGTATTTGAGAATGACCCACCATTAGACAAAATCTAATTTGTCAGTATCGGCCGTGATCAGAAATTTTTTGAGACAGGTCATATCTATGTTGGGCTTGGGTGTTTCTGCAGGAAAGAAGGTAGGGAATAAAGTCCTCCAAGAGTGAAGTAGAACAAAAGTGAAACTTCTGGATGATCTCTTTATTCCCTTCAGTGAGGGGCTTGCATATTCCTGAGGACATCTAATTGGGAAAGCAAAGCTTCTTTTGCATCTAACATGTGGTGCCAAAGTTTGTGTACCAGCAATTCCTTTGTTTGAAAGAGAAATAAAGAAAACACAGAAGTGTAAAACCTAAAATAGAATTGAGTGGGAGTTACAGAAACAATGGCCCTGATAACAGGATTGGCAAACAATCACTTCCTAGACAGTGTCAAATTCCAGAGACCAGTGTGAGTTTCCAACTCTTTGGAAGGAAATGATTCCTGGAGTAGTGGGGAGGCAACAGGCATAGAACCCATCTCTCCTGGCTTGCCAGCTCCACATTGTTCAGAGAAATTCAAATTATGCTAGATTCATGAAAAATAAAGAAACAACAAATGTTTACAGTCAAAAAAATAAAGTTTGAATTCACTACCCATTAGATGAGTTGATTGTAAAGGAGTGAGTTCAATTAACTCACTTCATTGCCTGTACTTGATCTACAGATCCTTCTGAGTCTACGACACAAAACCAGAGGATGAAGGGAAAGAGCTCTTGGTGTGTGACAGGAGCTGGGATGCCTCTGCTCCCAAGGAAAAACGATGAATTGCTCAGATTGGAGACCTGCATGCGGAAGCCCAGCGTTGGGAATGGAGGTGTGGGCTCCCGGCCGGCTCAGGGGGCCTTGGCCCAGGAGCCCCGGCAGAGGCAGCTGAGCAGCGCTGTCCCCAGGGTCACTGCCAGGGAGGAGGACAAGGGGAAGGACCAGCATGGCTCAGCCTCCCACAGAGGTAAGGTGGGAGCTGGGCCGCTCTCTGGTGGGAGGAAGGGTCTTGTGCCAGCCTGGAGAGCCTGTGCACATTGGCAGGGAGCAGTTGTGCCCTGCAGGTGCCCCCTGCCATGAGCTGTGCTGCTGCCAGTGCCCCGTGGAGCTGTAGGGCTGCTGAGCTGTGGGGCAGGGAGAGGAGCAGGAGGCTGCATGTGCAGCTGAGCCATTGCTGGGAAGCACAGGGCTCTGGGCTCCCTGCTGTCCCAAAATGTTGATCTAAAAGCATACAGGTTTAGAACCTGGGACTACTTTTAGGAACCAGAAAGAAGATGTTTACTAAAATCAGCATAAGGGCAGATAAGAATCTCTGTCAAGAGCAATCTCCATCTCTGCCCTTCTCTATCAAACACAGAGGCTCTCCAGCAACCAGGGGCTGAGGCAGCAGGTTTCAGTCTGCTGGCCCACAGAGTAATGTCATGTCTCCTTCCAGGAGCCCATCCACTGGGAGAGGGTCTAGGCATATGTAGCTTGCTGCTTTCCTGCACCATCTCTGTGCCCTGTTAGAGCTCTGTAATCTGGAACCTGTCTTGCCTGTTGCCAAGCATGACATTTTTGGGCAATTGAAGTGTGCCAGAGATTTACAGGAACCTTTGCTTCCAGTACCAGGCCTCCCACTGAGCCAGCTCAAGGAGATGGATCATCCCAGCAGTCCTGGTCTAACAAGTGACAGAGACCTGAGAGAGGGCTTTGGAAAGGTAAGGGATAAGAACATGGATGAGCAGACTTCCATTCCAGTGGCTGTTTAGTGCTTGGCCCAAAATGCCTCTGAAAACCATGATCCTCCACTCTTGGGGGTTGGGGATTGTCTTGGGAATATATTTGACGGCTACTGAGCAATTGCTTGGCTACTTCCAGTGGTGCCAAAGTCACTGCATGGAGATGGTGCCAAGGTCATGCCCGAAGCATTCTTTATATGCATAGGCCATTTTAGAGAAGTTCTGATTGGCAGAGCAAACTGTAAACCAGTGAATGTGGGCAAAGGGCACCCTCAGAAGCAGAGAAGCAAAGATGCTACGGTTGAGTATAAGCAAGGCTTCAAAATAAAAACGGGACAGATTGATGTCTCCTGGTTACCTTTCTGGCTGTATCTCACAGCCCTCTCATTCTCACATTTTCTGCTCCTTAATATCCATGTTCCTCCAAATTGTTTTCACATGACTCCCTCCTCCTTTTGGTCTCCTGGTCTCAGAGACCAAGTCGTTGAGAGTCTTCCAGAGCTGAGTCCTTCAGAAGCCAGGAAGTGACAAACAGCTGCAGTTCCTGGCCATGAGTGTTAAGCATCAGCTAATTACACCTCCTTGCTGCATAATGCACATGGCTTTTATTCTCCTGCCATGGCCTGTAGGAACTGAACTGCCTGCTCATTGCTCATGGGAGCTCTTCCTTTGTCTTGGAGCATTCCTATGACTTCCATGTTTCAAGTAGGGTTTCCTGTCACAGTTGGAGCAGAGTAAGGCTGTGGCACTAAAGTGTTCCACCTCACTGTGTATAATTGCCAAGGTGAGGATGGGAGACATTCTCCTGAAACTATTGGAATGGATATGGAGCTGGATTAATGTCTGTGGCACTCTGTGGACTCTATGCTCCCAATGAGATGATGTGCCTGGTTTGTGTGTGTCTCTGCTTACAGTCTGTGATGTATTTCCATTGCAACTAGGTTCGTTCTTCATTGTGCAAGTTGGCTGAAAAGAAGTTAGAGCAGAAGAAAACTGAGATTTTAGAGAATGAGATGAAGAAGAGGAATGAAATTTTATCATCCTTAAAGCTGCCTCCACTGAGAGTTGAGCCCAGGGATGCAGCTGAAGCAAGTAAGTGGTGTCTACACTGCTGGTCCTTTTTGAGCTCTTCCTTACCGTCTGCACAGTGTTGCAATCAGACTGGGGGGCTGTTGCACTTGCATCTGAGTGGAAGCTTGCATAGGAATGATTTCCATTTTGCAGAGAAAAACACAGAGGCATTAATTGTCTTGCCCATGGCCTCACTTAGTAACAGAGTATCAGCTTCCCACCTTCACCTCTAAAATCTTTCAGAGTAGAAAATTCAGTCTTGGAAAGTCGCCTGCCCTTCAGACTCTGTTCTGAAGAGCAGCTTCCAGGCAATGTGAATGCAGAAGAATGCTTTTCCACCAAGGTGCAACCTGGAAGAAACCAAATTCAGCACCTTCTGATGAAAAGACCAGAGATCCTTCTCGAGCCACTCCCCTCCAAGGAGCTGGCACTGTAGAGCTGTGCTGAAGCCCTGAGGCAGTGCTTCTGTTGTAGCCCCAGGAGCAAGCAGCATTCCCCAGTGAATCCCGGCTGAGGGGCTCTGGCTGCAGCGCTGTGTGCGCTGCCCCGAGGGCGGCAGCAGGGACCTTCGGGGGCAGCACTCAGCCCCAGGGCACCACCCAAGCTTATCTGCACTTTCTTTTGGGAACTTGCCCAGCCTGCCTCTGAAACAGGAAAACGAAAGCATAGCAACACTGGCTTCTCCTTGTTTCTTAGGGGAAGCATCACTGCAGTTTGATTTTTAAACTGGAAGAAGGTAGATTTAGATTAGATATTAGGTAGAATTTATTTTATAATGAAGGCAATGAAATGCTGCAAGGGTTTTTCCAGAGAAGCTGTTGTTGATTTATCTATGAAGGTGTTCAAGGCCAGTTTACATGGGGCTCTGAGGAACCTGATCCAGATGAAGATGTTCCATTTCCCAGGGGTTGGACTAGATGGTGGTTAAAGGGGACTTCCCACCAAAATTGTTGTAGGTTTTCCTGGGTGATTGTATGATCCTTGTCCCATACTAGCGTGCCAGTGTTCTACTTGAAGTTCTTTGGGATAACACAGAGATGTTACCCAGCTCCAGCAAATTTTCTGGCCCTTTCCATAGTGACCCTGTCCAGCACCCTCCACTTACAAGCTCCTCTTTGGTCCCTGCAGGCCTCAGCCAAGCAGCTGTCAATGGCACAGCTTCCAGTGTGCAGAGAAAACACCCTGGTAATGCCTTGAAGAAGAAGGTCTTGAGGAAGCAGGACAAGATGCCCTTACTGCCCACTATGCCCATCATCCAAGAGGAAGACAGTGTCCCATGCAACTCCTCAGGTAAGTCTGCTCTGTGGCAGCTTTTTCCCATATAGTTATTTCCTTGCAAAAGGAGCACAAAGTGCCTCCTGCCTCAGCCAGCACAACTGGGCTCTTTGGTCCATAGCCTGTCCTGAGAATGAGCACCAAATCCACATTTGAGTTCCTCCAGCTTGGTTGTCTTGCAGTAGTAGGTTCTTAGAGATGCATTGGAAAGTTGAGCTGAATAAAGTAGAGGTAAAGGCCTAAGCTCGGGCTTTTGTCCATCCTGATAATCCAAACTACAGTGCTGGTGCCAGGAGACAGCTGTAAGTGCAGAGAGGAGCTGGGGGCAGTGTGCCAGGGTGTGCTCACTGTGCACCTACGAGTACCACCACCATCAGTTGACCACTCCCCATCGGGGCCCTCTGCCTGTGCTGCTGTCTGGGTCTGCAGCCAGCTTTTCTGCTATCCCAGTAAGGGTTGTCTCTGCATGGCAGTCAGTGCCTTGGTGCAGTCGTGCTGCTGCTCCCTGAAGTGATCAATGGCTCCTGGCTGCCACCATCCCATGGCCTGCAATTCCAAGAGGGAACAAGCAGTGCCTCCTGTGTCACTGCAGCCAAACACAGTGGCTGCTGGTAGGAGGTGACAGTCAGGAGGGGCTGCCTGGTGCTCCAAGGTTGCCTGTGCTATCATCCCAACTAGGGTGAGATAAAAAGAAGGGAGCAAGGAATAATAATTGGAATGCTCTTTTCAAGTGATGCTACTTCCACGTTGAGAACTGACCAGAATTGAGCCTGGGTTGTTCCGGCTTGGCTTGGTGCTGTGGCAAGGCAGCTGCAGGAGTTTCCTCAGAGAGTTGCAGAGTGCCTCAGTCCTCAGGGCTGGGGGAAATGAGGGCGCTGGGACAAGAGAGGCCCCTGGGGGGTTCCCTCCCGGTGTAGCCATTCCCACTGGTCGTCCCTGTCTGGCAGGGAGTGGCAGCTCTGCGGCCTCAGGAACCTGCCACTGGCTGTGCTACCTGTGGCACTTGGGAGCTGGCACTGTGTGGGCAATGGTCAGGTTTAGCCTGGGGCAGTGCCCAGCTGGGGGGGCTGGGAGAAAGCAAGGAGCCCAAGGAGGCAGACAGCAGGGAGGTGTGTGAGGCAGTGCCAGTTTGCAGCACATGGAAGCCTGGCTGGGAGCTGGGGCTGCAGGCCGCTCCATGGCGGGGTGCCTTGCCCGGGGCTGCAGCGCTCAGGGCTGACCCTCTCCTCACAGTGACCTCGCAGACGGCCACTGGTGCCGAGCGCCGACAGGAGCTGCTCCGTGAGCGTGGGCACAAGGACACAGCCTCTGCTGACCCACAGCAGTCCTTGCTCCAGGCACTCTCCTGGCTGGGCAGCGATGACTGGTAAGAAAGGCCCCGGTCACTCTGTCTCCCTCTTAGCGTTAAGGAAGCTTACAAGTGGATCTTGCCAGTGCCTCTGAGCCCCGACAGCCCAGAGGGCAAAGGACTCTGCTGAAACCACTCCAGAGCAGTGAGAGGATCAAGATTTGAGAGCAGCCTTTGCTTGGCCTCGGTCTGCAGCTGTGCTCCAGCTGCTGCCGCTCTGTGCTGCTCCCTCGCTTTGCCTGCTGCTCCATGGAGCTGCAAAGGAAGTCTTGAGGGAAGAGAGGAAGCTGTGAGATGAGATGATTTGCTGGCTGAAGGCAGCAGCAGGATGGCAGCAGTTTTGAGTGTAGAGATTTGGGTGCCTTGGGGCACTGGCCCAGTGGGACTGAGTAAGATTTCTCTCTGCTCCCAGTGCTGACAGCAATGGCAGGTGACAGGGTCTCCCTGTGACCTCCTGCATGTGAGTCCCAGAAGCAGCTCCAGGGAGTTGCTCTTTCTGAGAAATGGACTGATTTGTGCTTTCAAATCCCCAGCCTGTCTTTACTCCTGAAAGGCTCATGGCAGAAGGGAAGGAGAAAGCAATGAAACCCTCTAGGAATCTTGGACTTTTTGAATTCAACTTTTTTCTTCTCACTGCTTCATATGGGCTGGAGGTGTTTTGCCAATACTCAACATGTGTCCCACAATTAGACACAGAGAGAAGGAGGCCCAGAGGTGATAACCCTACGAATGTTAGGTGATGCTGGTTAAATTTTTGGTGATATTGGTTGTGATGTTGGGGTTAGCATAAACTCACTGTTGGATGCTTCATTCACACAGGGGTACGGACTCCATTCACAATGGGATAAGCATGAAAAATCTGCCACATGCATCTCTTTGTGCAGTCACATTTGCTTTGCAATTCTCTTCTGCTTCCTCTTCCCCCTTTTTGTTTGGTGCCCTCTGAGGTACAAGAGAGCTTCTGCAGGTGTGGGGGGTCCTGGTGACTCTCAGGGGTGCCCATGGGATCGGTCACCAGCCCTGTGCTGCAGCCCTGATGCCTCACACACCTTCCTGTAGCTCAGGGCTGCCTAGAGCAAGTGCTGAGAGACAGAGTTGTATACACCTCTTAAATAACATGTTGCTGTAGTGGGCATTGTTTTTGGTAGGGGATTCTGGGAAAAGGCAGAGTTTCAACTGTTCTTTCCCAGGCGTGGAATCTTATGGGACATCCTGCTGCTGCTTTTCTGGGGAATGTGGAGGTGGAGTGGAGTGGGTGAGACACAGGCCTAAATTGTAGAGTGGAAACTCAGCTCCAGAGTGCCAGTGTAGACTTTTATTGCTGAACTGCCTGCTGGGGATGAAAAAGAAGGAAAATGCCCCAATAACTGCCCAAGGGGATTGTGTCTTAGGGACAGGTATAGGGAGGTGACAAGAAACAGGAGCATGACCCAGTCTCACAGCTTCTAGGAAACTGTGTCATAGGGACTCCATGGGCCAGACATTTCAGAAAGGCTGTCTTGTAAAAGAGCCACAAATGAAGACACTGAAACCCCTCTATTTGTCTCTTGGATTTGTGTATTCTTTTGACAGCCACAGCATCCTGCGGGAAGGAGCTCCACAATTTCATTAAGTACTCCTTGAAAAGCACCTCCCATTGTTTGACTGAGCTGCCAGCCTGGTAATTTCAGAGGGTGCTGCCTAGTTCTTGGGTGGAGAGAAAAATCCATCTTTTTGGTACTTGCCTTTCAGGGAGATGAAGGAGAAGGGACTGGTCAGCATCAAACTCCTGGCTGGGTCCCATTCAGAAGTCCTGCTTTCAAGGCTTCGTGACATTTGCTTGGCAGTTACCAGTGAGGTGAGAACACTCTTGTGAACTGTGCCCTGTACTTCATACACGGTGTGTAGAGTAGCTATGTGCTTGTTCATCTCCATGTGTGCTCAGAGACTGCCTTCATTTCTCTTTTTAGACCTTCTATTTCTAATGTCTGTCAGCTTTCTATGGGATCTGTATGTAGATGTAGTTGTATTCACTGGTAGGTCGGGTATCTGACACTCATCTTTGAGTGAGCTGCCATTATCATGAAATGTGCAAATGCAGAAAAAGATACTCTAATTATGTTATTTTCAGAGTCCTAGTCTCTGCCCGAGCTGTCATTCAACACTGCAAATTAGTCTGTAGGCCTGAGCATGTGTTTTCTGTTTCCTGGCTGAGTGCTTCAACTGCTGGTGTTGCTTTTTTAAACAGGAGCACGTGACTCTTTTATCTTTATGACTGATGCCTTTATGGTTTGAAAGCAGCCCTTACTTTAATTTGGTTCTTTGTGTTTCAAAGAAAAGAGCCTAAAGGGAAAGCAGTTGACATTAAAGAAGGCTTAAGTAGATACTTTATGAAATTTCTTATTTTTAGGCCTGTTACATGTAAGTTTGAGGCCAGATATTGGTGCCAGTGGAAGTGTCATGCTGTGCATGTGCTCTTCTGCTCTTATTGTGCTTTTATGTTCCTCTGGACACAGTGGGATGTGTTGTCATTTCCTGAGTCGTCTGTCTAAGGCAACTGGTTTTCTTTCCAAGGTCATTCTTATGTTTCCCCTTATGACTTCCCCAGGTGACCAACCTCCGCTCAAAGGTGTCCTACTCGGCCATTGTCACTCTGGGAGAGCTCTTTGTGACCTTGAAGAAGGACATGGACTCTGAGGTGGATGAGGTGGCTCGAGTCCTTCTGCACATGGTGTGGAACTCGCCAGAGTTTGTTGAGAAAGCAGCCAGTCACACCCTGGGGATCATGGTGGAGAATGTGACTCCTGCACGAGCAATGACTGCTCTCCTGGACAGTGGAGTCAAGTAGGTTCTTCTTTCAGTGATATTCTTCACCTTCTAGAGTACTTCTAGGTGGGGGAAGGGATGAGAGAAAGAATGGGAATGGTGGGAGGGAAGGGTCCTGTATCCTGCATCTTCTGTCAACTCAATGATTGGATTCTCCAATCCACCTCATTTCTTTCCTCTTGTCCCCTATTTCTGCCCTCCCTCAGCCTATGAGTTCTCAGAAAGAAAGAGATGTAGAATATGGGAAGTTGGACGAGGCCATGAGGATGATTAAATCCAGTTCCTGGCCTTGCACAGAGCACCCCAAGAGTCACACCATGTGCCTGAGATTGTTGTCCAAATGCTTCTTGAACTCTGTCAGGCTTGGTGCTGTTGACCACTGCCCTGGGGAGCCTGTTCCAGTGTCCCAGGCACCCTGTGGGTGAAAAAGCTTTTCCTGATATGCAACCTAAACCTCTTCTGACTCATCTTCCCTCTGCTTCCTGGAGTCCTCCCAGTCTGTCAGAGTTGCCTAGATGTGGTGAATGGTGGGGAAGTGCAAGTGCCTGCAAAGGCTAAGGATAGAGCCTTGTGCTTCTGTGGGAAGAGGGGCAATTGCAGCTATGAGTGCTCTTTGATATTTCACTGCAGTAAGCACAGAGGCCCTGGGAAAAAACATGCATCCTCATGATGCCATTAACTGGAGAAATAAGGAGGGTACTTGCTGGGGTATGGAGCACCTAGGGGAGAATGTGCTGGCTGTGACACAGCCTGCACAGCAGGTGCAGCTCCTGCCAAAGGAGTCCTGTATGACTATCCTGGCCATAGAGCTCTACTTTCTAATCAAACTGGTGTTTCATGTTAGCCTTGAGATGATGAATCACTGCACATACACCTTCACAGGCCCACTACTATGGAATAGCTGATGCAAATGCTGCCTTAAGTGTTTGTGCTGAGCCTGATAATTATCAAAAGACACTCTCTAGAACTGGACAATCTGGGTAAATTGATTGCCACACTTTCCCCATCTTTGCAATAGGATAAAACATTCAGATGTACCCCTTGCCAATCCTCACAAAAGAAACAGGCTGCATTGCTGCATATTCTGCAACTTCACGGCCCACAGAGTGTTTTCTCTGCATCTGTATTTTTCCAAAGCTCTGCAGATTTGGGGATAAATGGCTGGAATGAGCCTCAGTCCTGCTGCAGCTCTGTGTAATGGGTGCCCTCTGATGGGTCAGCATGAATGGTCTTTCATTTCTAAAGAATTCATATGTAATCTATTTTTTTATCTTTCTCAGTGGAAATTGTGGCAAAGACACTGAGTATCAGGTAGTGCAGGGAGACTGAATTCCTCCGTCTTCCTTGCAGACAGTCCTTGTGTCCAATGCTAATTTGAGTTTCTCTGAGGACAGAAGCTTCTACAGGTGTCTGAAGCTGCAGGGAGAAGCCAGGCCTCCTTCCCGCAGCAGTGGCAGGGAGCACGCTCTGGCCAAGGCCTGTGCTGCTGTTGCTCCTTCTCCCTGTGCCCCAGTGTTTGCTCTCCTCTTGCCAGGAGCCGCCACGCCCAGGTGCGGAAGTGTGCGGCGCAACTGCTGCTGTCCTTGATGGAGAAAATTGGAGTCACGAAGCTCGCAGGCACACCCAGGGCTGAGAGGCTGGCGCACGCGGCAGGGACGCTTGCTCAGGACTGCCACAAGGACACAAGGTAACCATCTTCATTTCACCTCCTCACACAGGAAAACTGTCTTGTGTCTGTCTAGAAAGGTAAAACCACAAAAGAGTGGTAATGAAAGGAAATATTAAGTTACCTCACGGTGTGGATAAAGGCCATAGAGGCATGGAATACCCGGAGTTGTATGGGGTCCATTGGGGCCATGGAGTCCAGCTGCCAGCCATGTGCAGGACATGCCAAGAGTCACTCCATGTGCCCAAGAGCATTGTCCAAACGCTTCTCGAGCTCTGTCAGCTTTGGTGCTGTGACCACTGCTCTGGATTACCTGGGGAAATGACTGTAGTGGGTAAGCTGAGGTTGTCCAGCAAGAAGGAGCATTGCCAACTTCCTGTGACTTGAAGGATTCTTTCCTGAGATCAAAAGAGCTCAGATTTGGCAGTCAAACAGTTTTGTTTGATCTTAGGTGCACAACACAGAGCCAAAATGTTGCCTCATGTTCATCACTGAAAGATCCAAAGCAGATCTTTCTCGTTAACTTAAAACTTTTCTAGAAGTATTTCAGGGCTAATGTATTCAGTCTGTCGAAACCTCTTCTGCAGCTTTCTAGAATGCTGTTGTCTGTGGCTCAATGACCTCTAAATTTCTTCTGGAGGAAAACTGGTTTCCTAGTGGCAAAATCAACCCAAGCCACCCAAATCCCCTTACTTTGATGATTCAATTAATAGCTGCCAAAAATACAGGAGTAACTAGCTGCTGCTCTGCACACATATAGAATAGTCAATAGGAGGCCTGAGGTGTTTTGTGCTGGATTCTCTGCCAGTTAATGGAAGGCAAATTATTGAGCAATGGCAGCAAGGTACTTCTAATGGGATCTGACAACAAAGCAGATGTGTTTCACTTGTTCCCTGGGATCCTTTGATCCCACAGAAGCACACCCACAGTTTCAGAGTGAAATGATATTTTTCTCTCACTTTGCTGAGTAGGTAATGCCATCTCATGCAAGGATTGCAAAGGATGACATTAAGGTATCAGCCTCTTCGGTTAACAGGTTTCCTTTGTTTGTTCGATTTCCTTCCTTCCTTCCTTCCTTCCTGGAATCCTTCCTTCCTGGAATCCTTCCTTCCTTCCTGGAATCCTTCCTGGATTCCTTCCTTCCTTCCTTCCTGGAATCCTTCCATCCTGGAATCCTTCCTCCCTTCCTCCCTTTCTCCCTTCCTCCCTTCCTCCTTCCTTCCTTCCCTCCTTCCTTCCATAGGCATTATGGACAGGAGATGGTGAAGATGTTGATAAATCATCCAAAATGTAAAATGCTTTTGGAGCGATCCATTCCTGCCTGTGACCTGGAAGATATTCTGAGAAGAATTAAGAAGAAAGTAAGTGCTTGGCAGGAGAAATGTCTCCTTTGTGCAAGTATAGCCACAGCTAATAGGACATCAAACATACCTAATCTGTCTTTATCTCATTCCCCTTCTGCTCAATCATTTTGCTCCTGGGAATGAGCTGTTAATCCCCAGCCTGTTCATCTGCAGACCACAAAGGAGCTGATATTCTTAGGGGAAAAGTGGGGCTTTGAATATTTTGACTATTGGTCACAAAGAGGAAAGGGGAAGAGGAGAAAGTGGGTTTACATTTAAGCATAACTCCCCACCCTGCTGTCCCTGCTCTGCTCCCAGTAAAGCAATGAAGTGAGAAAAGTGCTTCTGAGGAGAACAGTCTTTGCAAAAGACACTGGAAGCAGTAGTGCCAAGAGAATTTCCAAAACTGCAGCAGATGTCCCAGTCAATCCTAATTGCTACAATTACCGTCTGTCTTTTGGGAATAATGCCCTGCTGTCAAGCCCTGTGGAGCTGGAAGAAGCTTGGAGAATCCAGCAGCATCCAGAGGAAAATCATTTGTCTGGGGGGGGACTTTCATTGTTTTTATCTACGTTATAGGAGCGTGTCCTTTGTGCACAAACAGGGAGAGCGAGTGTTGAACCAAATCACCTTCCAACAAAATTGGCCCACCCCAAAGAGTCCTAATTTTTCTGCTTTTTCCTATAAGATCTCTTGGTGCCTACCAGTTTCCATTATTCCCATTTATGCTCGAGACTCATGAGTTGGGGAGTTTAAACTGCTGCTCACTATGGCAGCACCCATAACCTGCCTTGGGCTATTGCAAACAAAGAGTTGGCATCACTGAATCTCTGGTCTGTTTCCTTCTGTAGGTTTGCAAATATTTCCCTAAGCCTTGGTAGCAGTGATCCTGGTTCTAACTTGTGTTTTTAAGCAGACAGTTTCCTATTCTATATTCTAAATGTTGGTGGGGTTTCTCTGTGTCCTTGTAGGGGATGGAAGAGCAGAAGGGTGAACGCCCATCTGTCAAGAGCCCTGTGAAGATGAGGAGCCATGTGTCAAAGAAGCCCCAGGCCACATTTCCTTCTAGTCAACGGTACTGAGCACTTTTGTTAGATGTGACAAAGCACACAACAAGCTTGACATTTCTCTTCCTCAGGAAAATCATTCTGGAGAGATGGCCTTTTTTTTTTCCTTAACCTACAAATTTTCTTTGATAAAAATGCCTATATCTGCATTAATAATATTTGTAGATTGTCTCCCGTAATGATTGTCTTGCAGTCCATGCTGTTTTCAGAGCCTCATGATTCTCTAGCTTGAAATCACATCATGAGTAAAGCACCTCTGGATGTTTTGCTCACAATTATCTGCAGGTATTATCACCAACAAGCCATCATTTGCTTTTATTTTCCAGGGTGAAGTCGACCTCGGATGGACGCCTCCTACACCATCCAAAAGTCCAGGTCACGTTGCCTCCAGCTGTGGATGAAATGGAGATGCTCCAGAAGCTTGATGATCTCCTGGAAGCCAAGGGGTTTGAGACACGGATGGAAGGAGTGGCACTCCTCCTAGACCTGTGCAAAAACAGCCCCAAGCTCATCACCACAAACATTGTCCAAGTATGTAGGGTATCTTCACTGTTCCTTCCCTTCAGCTCCTCTCCCAAGCCTGTAGCAATGAAGTTAATTCAGTCTGTCTTGGCACTACATCCTGCCTTGTTGGGACAGGCTGGTCCCTCTTACCCAGACAAATTTAATTCAGGTCCAGCATGCAGGACAAGTTCTTTCAGTCCAGCTGTATTTGTCTGGCAGGTGCCTATTGATGCTGTTCATCACATGATGACAGAATTTTCCACTGCCCTAACCTTTGCTGTCTCCTACTCCCAGCTGGGTTCAATGAAAGGAATCCAGCCACTGAAAGCATGGCAATTCTTCTCTTGATGAAAAATGGGTTTGGATGGGGAAGAGAAGTATCAGGCTGGGTTGGTATAACCCAAATGTTTTTACAGAGATACTTCTCCAAACTCCATCCTGTCTTGCACAAACACAACTGTGGCTACTCGTTTCCATCCTTGTCTCTATTGCACTTGGTAAAGATGGTGTGTAACCTTCTCGGGTATTGAATGCTCATTTCTACATCCCCTCTCCAAACAAGGACATTTTAATCCAGCTTTCCTGCTGCTTGTTCTCTTCACAGATTTTTGATCATTTTGTCCTGAGAATATCTGACACGCACAAGAGAGTGAAGCAGATGGCGCTGGACGTGCTGGCAGAAATGATAGCCATCCTGGAAGATGCCTTGAACCCCGTGATTGTCCGTTTAGTGGAAGGAATACTAAAGAGCCTGAACTCAAAGGATACCGGGGTTCATGCTGCAGCTGTGAAAGCGCTGGAAAAATCCGTTTCTCATTTTGGTAAGGCTGACATGGACTCTCCTCAACTGTGTCTCTGCCTCTCTGACACAAGAGAACACTGAGTGCCATGAGAGCTCTTGTTGCCCGTGGAACACTCCAGCTGACATCCACCAGAAGCTGTGGGGGTGCAGTCCTTAGGCACCAGTCCCCCAAGAGGCTTGAATGTGCATCAGCATTTCCCACAAGTGCCAGGAGCCCTTGGCTCTGTGCTGCTTGTCTGGAGAGGAGGTCCTGGACTACAGCTTTGCTACAATTCAGAGGCAAAGGGGATTTTGGAGATTGCTTGGACCCCATTAGATTTCCCAAATGAACAGCTTTGCTGTTGCCATGAAGGGACACTGGCCCATCATGGCTCCTGCAGAGCAGCCCCCTGGAAAGCTCCACATTATAGGCATTAGCTGCCTCTGTTCCACCTTTCCCATTTGTCTTCTTTTTTCAAATGGGACACTTATGATTCACCAAGTGCATTTCCTTAAAACAAGCAGATAGAAATCCAGCTGTCAGTGATGTCTTGTTCCACATGTTGTTTTCATGGAGCAGGATGGCTGTGGCAATTACCTACACAGGCAAGGACTGCTCTAAATTCCTTTGTCACAGAGATTTATGTCAGCTCTGAAAATGCTGCTCGGGAGAAATATGCCTGACAAATGGAGTGTTGAAGAGGCAGATCTTCAAGGGGAGTTTCCACTTTCTCCACCTCAGCTGCTCTGTGAACTCCTGAACTGCCTGACTCTGTGCCTTTGTGTATCCCAAGTCTGGGCTTCTTCCTGTTTGCTCTGGAGTTCAAAACCTTTTCACTGCTTACGTGTGATTGAACTCTTGAGGTCCTTGATCTGAAATGTTTAACACAGCTCCCGGTCCAGCAGACAACTTTGCATTGACAAATGTGAACGGAGAGGTTTTCTTTGGGAATTTAACCCCCCCCTCAAGTAGGCTGGAGGGAAAGAAGTACATCAGCAGAAAATTACTTGATTTTATAAATTGGGGCTGCCCCTGCCCTTCCCCTCCCCACTCTCCTTTCTCCTAGGACCTCAGAAGAGTGAGCAGAAACGTGTGTTTCTCTTGTAGATAAAGTAGCACTGATGAAAGAGTTCAGCCACCAATGGAGTCAGCTGAGTGGCCAAGCTCTGCTGGATGTGACAGAGCGTATCACAGGTATGGCCTCTGCTAAGCCAAGAGGTCTCCCCAGGGAGCATTTCCTGGGCATTCCTGGCAATAGACAGTAGAGTAGCTGCTCCAAATCAGGAGGTGCTGAGCTTGTCCCTCCTGCCCAATGCCCATGGCAGCTGTGTTTGGCAGGTTTTCCCTGGCTGCTGCAGAGGTGTGCAGTACCTGGCACGGGGGTGGCGCTCGGCCTTGGGGCCGAGCTCTCACTGGGGCATCTCAGAGCCCACCTCCAGGAAAGGGAGGGGTTAAAAATACCCGAGCTGGCTCTTCTCTTGGGAGCTCAGGGTCATCTCTGGTCCTTTAGGGAAAATGTAGCAAGTGCTGTTTCAGGCAATCCGTTTCTTTTGTCCTCACAGAATTCTCATCTTGCTCTTGAAAAGTTTTGAGACTGAACCCTGCAGTGCCTGGGGGTCACAGCTTAGGTCAAAACTCAGCACCCAGATTAGGGGCACGGATTTGGTGCAAGGCAGCCTTTGGGGCCAGAGGGGCAGAAGCAGAGTGCTGAGGCTCCCTGCCTGTGCTGTCAAAGTGGCATTGGACTGAGCATTTCAGGGTGTGCAAACAGTGTCTTCCTGTGTCAGTGCTGTCCAAAATGCTACAAATGCAGCTGATAATTGATTCCTCAGAGGAGCTTGCTATGTCAGCAACAGCCCAGGAATGGAAAAGTGATAATCTCTCTATATAGTGGACAAGATGATTTACAGCCTTGCTTTAACGGGGTCTAAATGCACTGCTAAGTGTGCCAGCATCTTTAAATGCAAGGTTTCATAGATGTTGTGCCTTCTTCAGCAATCTCAAATGCTCAGTGTTCGGTGATTGAGAATGTCAAAAGCGCTTGAAAGGGCATTGGAATAAAGTAGATGTCTAGGAAGAGGGAATTTAGTTTTGGAGATATTTTGATCTCTTCGTCAAATAAAGGAAATATACATAAATTAGGACTCTTTTAGGAAGAGCAGATGTTCTCTCTGAGATTTAGTGGGAACAAACAATGTTTTCTCAAGTTCCATTGTGACAAATGTCTTGAATTGGATTTTAACTGAAATTAACACCCATTTTGAAATGGATGCCATAACCCTTTTCCTGCTTGGCAGAATTGGTTTTGGGCACTTTCAGGAACTGTTTAAATATTGATGATTGCTGGTGGATTACGAGCATAAAGAAAATGAAGTCTCTTCCACCACAGAATAAGAAGTGGTTACTGCATAACATTTTGCCTGATCAGAAAATATGAATGGTGTCCAGAGCATTTCAGGTTTTGATGTCTCAGCCACATCTGCCATGCAAGGAGCCTGTTGGTTGTCAATGTTTTGTCTGTGTTTGACAAAGTTCAGTCCAGAAATTGAGCAGGGAGAAGGCTTCAGAGAGAAAGGGAGAAGACACTCGTGTTGTGGTTAAATTTCATTCATCTGTGTTGCATTTTTCTCTCTACATTCTACTATTGCAGTGCACATTGCAAGAAAAATGCCATTAACATTGGGAGGGGGAATGACATTAAAATGTGCAGATGCACAAATGCCACAGCAATGAGGTCTGGGTAATTACCTAAGACACCCTGAGGTTTGAAGCAGCTGTTTGTTGGAAGGCACAAAAGCATTGTGCCAAAGACAGCAGCTAGTCACTGATGTTTCTAATCCAGCTGTCAAGCAGCACCCATGTCTGGTGGGCTGGAGTTTGGAAGTGTGGTCTAATAGTGCCCTTTGCTGTGTGCCACTGAGCAAAGGGAAGAGCCAGATTGGATTCTGGCACTTTGACATCAAGGGTCACAAAGATGGAATTGTCCTTTTTCTTAGAAACCTTTCAATTGAATCTCCATGGTGCATTTCCAAATCTTCAGTGTGGGTTTAGACAACTTCCTAATGGAAATGAAAGGGAAGTTGACATTTTAGTCATTCTTGATGTTGAAACAGGTTGTGAAATGATCCAGTAAAGGTACAAGTTCTGCCACAGGTGCAAGTATTTGTTTGGAGACAGTACTCCTGAGGTGTTGGTGGTTCTGTTTTGGGGAGGATCAGCTGCTTTGGCCATTTCTGGATCGTTGGGCTCTGTGTGCTATTTCACTGCTCTTAGGCAGAGAGGCTTCCAAGAAGCAAATCTCGAGGTGGATCCTTGTTTGCATTAAGGTTGTTGTTTCAGAAGTTTGTGTCTCTGTCCCGGCAGTGCTTGTGGAAGGGGTTTATGCCAGGAGCCCTGAAGTGGTCCAGCGCTACGCCCTGCCCGTGCTCTGGTCCTTCCTGGAGAACAAGGCGCTGCCTGTCCGCAGCGCCAATGTGCGCACGGTGGTCACCAGGCTCGCCTCTGCCCTCTACGAGGTGATGGGCACCAAGCTGAAGAAGCGTGCTGCCAGCCAGCCCCCACATGTCCAGGAAAACCTCTCCAGCATCCTGGGCTGGTGAAGGCTTGATGTTCTCCAGCAAGTTGACCAAGTGCTGAGATGGACACCTGCGGTTCTGACCTTTTAGCTGTGCCAGAAATGACAAAATACTCAGGAAGGGTGTGCATCTGCCCCTGCTCTCTCCACTGCCCTTCCTAGTCATGGCATGCTCAGGGGCCTGAAGACAGTCTGGATTGAGGACAAAGTGAAGGACTAGCATGGCTCAGCCTCCCACAGAGGTAAGGTGGGAGCTGGGCCGCTCTCTGGCGGGAGGAAGGGTCTTGTGCCAGCCTGGAGAGCCTGTGTACATTTGCCGGGAGCAGTTGTGCCCTGCAGGTGCCCCCTGCCATGAGCTGTGCTGCTGCCAGTGCCCCGTGGAGCTGTAGGGCTGCTGAGCTGTGGGGCAGGGAGAGGAGCAGGAGGCTGCATGTGCAGCTGAGCCATTGCTGGGAAGCACAGGGCTCTGGGCTCCCTGCTGTCGAGGGCAGCCTAGAGGCCAGGGAGTTCCCCTGGAAGCTCTGTGGAAGTGGCTCAGGGTGTGCCCCTGGCCTGCCTCCAGAGGGTGATGGTAGGAGAATGTTTCCCTGTGCAGCTATTTATGAATTTCCAAGAAATGTGTTCTATGAAATATGGAGCTTCAGATGCTTTAGGTTTGCATTGCAGCCTCTGTTACATTTTGTGTCTCCATTTTGCAGACCTGCCTGGCTCCTGTGTTTCCACCAAGTTTTCTCTGGACATTCATTTGTGCATTTACCCACAAAGTCCTTTCCTGCTGTCCAGAAGAGCTCTTTCCTCCAAGCCCAGGAAGAAGCTGCTGCCTATCCAAAGAGCGTTTGAAGACAAGGATTTATGCATTAGCCTGTATAGTTCCAGATGTACATATGTTCTGATAGTTATCTGTAGGTTTCAATAAATATATTTTGATTGTATCTTAATAATTTTGTTGTTATATTTTTTATTGTGTATATTTTTGGTGGTATGTTTTGTTTTTTTATATTTTATAGTTTTATATTTTTTCCCATTGACATGCTAAGGATGGCCAGGTCCTTGAGACCTTGAGATGGGGAAGGGAGAGCCTCCCTTTTTTTTGGGTGTTTCTCTGGGAGGGCGGGGCCAGTGTGGGGAAGGAGGCCAAGGCCACGAGATTCGAAGCAGGTAAAGGAGCGTGGGGGGGCAGTTACTGGTACTCACCCCTTTTTGGCTCTGGAAGGAGGAAGGCAGCTGGAAAACCTCACCGCGCCATCCCAGTGCCAGATGCTGCCTCTTCTGGTGTTGGACCTCACACCCCTGCCAGGATGCTGTCCTGCTTCAGTTTGCTATCTCCAAGCATCCTGTTGGAGCACCGGGACCGACACTGCTCCAAGGATTCGTGAGCAGAGTCTCTCCTCCACCCTTCCCATCTGGGACACAGCTGCCATCACCCCCAGCTCTCCTGCAGCTGTGCAGGGATCCACACACCTGCCCTGTCCACTGGGAACCTGCCAGAGCTCACTGCCAATGGCGATGGTAACTGCACCAGGGGGGAAAAGAGCACACAACCAAAGGAACTGTGACTGGGTTCCTGTTAATTTCATAGTTATTGTTGTTTAGATTGGCCTTGTTGTATATTTAGTAGAGAACTGTTCTTCCTGTCCCCCTATCTTTCCCTGAGAACCTCTTGATTTCAAAATTATACTGACTCAGTGGGAAGGATTTTACTTTCTCCATTTCAAGGGAAGGTCCTGCTTTTTCCCTAGCACACACCTGTCCATTCAAACTAGGATACGGAGCATGAGGTGCAGGGCTGATGTGTGAAAGCAGGAGGATCTCCTCCAAAGTAACTTGTTTAATTGTCCATTTTATTACTTCTCTATTTACTCCACACTACTAAGGCAAGCCAAGCTTTGCTTGCAGGCAAAACAGGCATGGGATACACTAGGGTCCCTTGCAGGATCAGCAGGGCTGGCAGTGACAAAGCAGGCAATCTGCTCCATGGTGAGCCACTACACAGCCGCATCCCAATGTGGGTTTAAGTAGCATGGTATTATGGAGAACTCCTTTTCTGCATCAGATACCAAAAGAACGTCCACAGCTTCTGGTGGCAGTCAGCTGGAGCATTCCACAGGCAACACGAGCTCTCAAGGCACTCAGTGTTCTCTAGTGTCAGAGGCAGAGACACACTTGAGGAGAGTCCATGTCAGGGGTCAGCCTTCCCAAACTGAGCAATGGATGCTTCTGCCACTAACACTGACAGGAAATAAACAAACAAAATTTCTGTGCACACCAGGGCTACGTATGGATTAAATTATTTCTGTTTCACATCCTGGCCAGAACAACATCGTGGTCAGAATATCATTGTTCCTAGATTCTCTAACACTAAAAATATTGCTGGAGAGTTTTTGTCATTCCCATAGATTTGGTGACATCCAGACACACTTAACAATCCATTTGGGTCCAAGTTCCATATTGCAGACGATGTCTTTGGGCAGCCTGCAAGTGTCTCAGCAGAGAATGAAAAGGGATGACAATACTGACACGATTTCTCTTTGCTACTTGAAATTTAAAAGCTCCGCTCCAGCCCACACTGGCAAAATTGTCAGAAGAGGCAATTCTTCCCCACAAAATGCTTCATCTCACTCAAACAAGAAAGCCACAAGCCAACAGTCTTCTTTACGCCTCCACTGCTTTATTTGGCTATTTCTCTAATAGGAATTAGCTTCATTTATTCTTACTTTGTTTCCTGTGTTCCACGGGGCGCGCGGCGGCTCCTCCGTTGGGTTCGCGGAGGCAACGGCAGAACGGCCGCGCGCTCCGGCGGCTCCGCAGCAGCAGCAGCAGCAGCAGCAGCAGCAGCAGCGCCTGTCTCGATCGGTTTTCCGCTCGAGTTCCCGCTCGCCCTCCGTGCCCTTCTCCCTGTCAGACTCCCTGTGATCCCGTTCAGTCCCCTCCTTGTTGCGCCTCTCCCAGCCCGGCTCATGCCGTGCCCCGCAAGGCGGCCGTGGGCGAGCCGGCCCCCTGCCCGCCCCTGTCGGGCACGCCGCGGTGCCGCCTCCGCGGGGCTCAGTCCGTACCGCCTGTGGCACCTTTTGAAGAGCCTGTGGACGAGCTCCTCGCTGCGCTGGTGGCGGTGGTGGAGCAGCAGCGTCTCTTGGCTCCGCCTGGCGCGGGCCCTGGCGCTGGCCCGGCCCCGACCGAGGCCCCTCCCGCGGTTCCGCCCACAGCTGGCCCGCAGCCGCCCGGCTCCCGCCCCGCCGCCGGCGCATTCCCCCGAGCGAGCCTCGCCGCCCGGCAGTTCGGCCGCCGGCCCCGAGGCGCCGGAGCCCGGGGCGGCTCGGGAAGCAGTGGCGGCCGGGGCGGGCGGGTCCCCCGGGCAGAATGCCGAGAGCGCGGTGCCGTCCGCACGGGCGGAGAAGCCTCCCCTGGAGCAGCTGTACCGGGAGGGCCCGCTGCTGGGGAGCGGCGGCTTCGGCAGCGTTTACGCCGGGACCCGGCTCGCCGACGGCGTCCCGGTAAGAGACGGGGCCGGCTCGGAGCGGGGAGGTGGGGCGGCGAGCGGCGGGCGGCGAGCTGAGCCCTCCGCTCGCCTTGGCTTGCAGGTGGCCATCAAGCGAGTGTCCCGGGACCGCGTCTTGGAGTGGGCGCGGCTGGTGAGTGAGCGGGGCCAGCGGGAGCAGGCGGCGGGGCGTGGCGGGCGGGGTAAGGCCAGGCCCGGCCGGGTGGGAGCCGGGACGCTGCGATGGGAGCGAGCGTGGAGCGAGCGGGGGCCGCGCAGCGTCCCGGGCCATGGGCAATGGGAGCTGCGGTGGCGCCGGGCAGGGGGTGGCGAAGGCGAGCGCAGCATCGGCGCCGCTGACGGCATGGCGGCTCCCCCGCAGCACGACGGCGCCCTTGTGCCCCTGGAGCTGGTGCTGCTCTGGATGGCGTCGTGGCCCGGCTTCCGCGGCATCGTGCGGCTCCTGGACTGGTTCGAGCTGCCCGACGGCTTCGCGCTGGTCATGGAGCGTCCGGAGCGCTGTCAGGACCTCTGGCACCTGCTGCACGCGGGGGGGTTCCTGCCAGAGCCCGTGGCGCGGGCGCTGTTCCGGCAGGTGCTGGGGGCCGTGCGGCACTGCACCAGCCGCGGCGTCCTGCACCGCGACATCAAGGCCGAGAACGTGCTCGTTGACCTGGCCACCGGCGAGGCGAAGCTCATCGACTTTGGCTGCGGCACGATCCTGCAGGACACGTTCTACACCCAGATGGCCGGTGAGCCCAAAGCCGGGGCCCAGCCGGGCAGTGGAGCTTCTCCCCTGTGCTTCCCCAGGTGGAACACACAGGGAGGGAGGGAGGGGGAATGCTGCTTCAGCCGGCTGCAGCCAAGTTGCATTTTGGCAGGAGGTGGCTGGGAGGGAGCAATCAACATTGGCCTGATGAGCTGTGCCCGTGTGCCATAGGAACGCGGGAGTACTACCCACCGGAGTGGATCCTCTTTGGCCGCTACCATGGCCAGCCAGCCACCATCTGGTCCCTGGGCATCCTGCTCTATCAGCTGGTGTGCAGGCACCTTCCTTTCAAAAGCAGAGAGGACATCGTCCGGGGACAGCTCTTCTTCCCGCCCCGGGTGTCTCAAGGTGGGGATGGGCCTTCAAGGCACGGGAGCAAGAACGGCTTTGGGAGAGGGCAGGTGGCACATAAGTGTCCTGCTGTTGCAGCTGGGGAGGAGGTTTATCTCCTGGGCTGAGCTGGACGAGGTGGCAGGTGTACCTCTGCTGCTCTCTTCCAGAAGAGAGGATGGATGGGAAGCTGTGCGAACAGCTCTGAGCACTCTTAGTGTGCTGTGGGCACTGTGAAATCTGGGAGAGCATGGACAGGAGCTGACCAGCAGTTTCTGGTTTCTCTCTGCAGAGTGCCAGCACCTGATCAGGTGGTGCTTATCCATGGACCCTGCAGACAGGCCATCCTTGGATGACCTTTTAGAACATTCTTGGGTGCAGAAGCCCCACCTGGCCCAGGAGACAGCAGAGATCCATCCCTCTGCACAGTAGAATCCAGGATGCCCGCAAGCAGCAGCTGCTCGTGTCTCGTGGCTCTCAAAGAATTCCCCAGAGCATTTCCCAGTGGCCCTGGCATGGAGCAGAGAGCACAGCCAAGGAGGTGCTTCCTCAGGTCCCCGGCGATTTGTGGAGGGAGCGGCTCAGGGCTCCCCATCCTATTGGAGAAATTGTGGCACAGTGCAGTGAAGTTGCCACAGAGTGGAAAAGGGGAAACATCCCCCTGCAGCTCAATGGCCTCGTGATGTCCCCGCGAGCCAAGGCACATCTGGCGTGTTCTTCTGGAGATCAGCGCAGAGCTGGAGAACGCCGTCCTCGAGCTGGCCACTGGCAGGGCAAAGCTGATGGGCTTTGGTTGCAGCCCCTTCCTAGAGGACACGCTCTGCACCCTGACGAAATCAAGATGAGTCCCCAGGCGGTGCAGGGGTGGGGGGACGCTCGTGCCTCCAGGCATGGCAGGGCTCAGCCTGGCCACGTGCCGGTGGTTCCCCGTGGGGTGGCAGTGGACAATATTAATCTTTCTGCCAACTGCTCAGCTGCTTTTTGGTGGGGCAGGGGATGGATGTTGTGGAAGGGGAGCCGGCTCCTGGCCTCACTGACAGCTTCTTCCTGCCAGCATGGCACAGGCTGGGGTGGGGGCATCCGGCCTGACATAAGCGTCCATCCGTGTGGATGGGGAGCAGCAGAGGAGGACGGGTTCTTTAGCCATGGCCCAGCTGCTCTGCTTTGCAGGCCCTTGAGGAAGGGGTGGGCATACAGGTGGGAAAGGTAGGGTTTTTCCCCACCACTGGAGAGATTTTAGTATCATAAAGAGCGGTCAGACCTTCCCCAGTCCTGTGAAACGGTGACAACCTTTGGTGCTTTTTCTTGTTTCCAGGTATTGTTTTGAAATGACTTTCATGCAATTGTTCTTTGTTTTTTCCAGAAAGATTGCAGCTTGTGTCCAGACCAGATGGAGAAGCACCGGTACCGTCCCTGGAGTGCATCCCATGCAGGTGCTACCCGGGGAGGGTCCACGGTGTGGATGTCCCCTGCAAAAGGATGAGGACCTTGTGTGGGATCGGCTCCTCTCCTGGCAGCAGGTCTCCAGAGGTGGGTACCCGGTTCCACAGCTCGGGTGGCAGAAGGGCTTAGGGCAAACGGCAGCAGGCACACGAGAATGTCGCTCTTGCAGCTGCTGAGGAGGTTGTTGTGCCATGCTTGAGCAGAAGAGGTGGAGCGTGTCCTGCCATGCTGCTCTCCTCTAACAAGGAGGGAATGGGCTGGGAGGTTTGGGCTCTGAGCACAGCCAGCAGCCTGGCCTGAGTATAGGCTATGGTGGGACAGGGGGGACAGGAGCCTGCTGCCACTGACCGTGGCTTTCTGGTTTCTGTCCCCAGGCTACCAGCAGCTCATGCCATGGAAACGGCACCGCTCGACCTGCCAGTCTGGGAGGGCTGGACGGCAGCGGGTGTTCATTTGCTGCCAAAAATAAATCATTCTTGTTACTAACATCATCATCATCATCGGAGCATTTCTTTCATCCTTTTTTCAAGCTTTTGGCCTCCCTTCTTCCACCGAAATCTCTTTGCCTCTTTCCTCATCCACTTGGTGGAATTGGTGGGGGGGGTTTAAGTAACACAAAAAGTTCAGCAACAATTCCTGTTGCCAACCGCAGCAGTCTCTTCAAGAACCTGGAGTTGGTAGCCAGGCCCACATTTCACTTGGAAAGGGGAGTGGTTTGCAGGGACAAAGATGTCCCTCTGCTGCAAAAGCAGGGAGGAAATCAGAAGCAGCAAAATGCAATTTCAGCTCTACCCCCGCCCAAAGTTGTCTGCATCTTTGCCCTCCACTCCAAAATAGGCAGGCAAGGCTGGACTTGAACAAGGTTCAAGTCCTTCATGGTCCCTTGGCATTAAAGGGATCAAGTAAAACTCTCGTATGCAGTAATTGGAGTACAGCTACTGTAGGGATAAAGGAAATGTTGGGAGCTGGGACATCCTTCTTGTCTCCTTTGTCTCCCCAGGTGTTGTAGCCTGGATAGCTGTTAAGATGGTTGCAGGTAAAGGAGCAGCAAGGGCCTTTGTATGGGATCCACGGAGATGTTTATTTCAGCCACTGCGTGGATAGTCCAGGGTCAGAGGCAAAGACAAAGGGGAACGTCGGGGTGAGGGTCCAGGTTGAAGCAGATGGGTGTCCTGGGCAGGGGGAGCATCAGGGAGCACTTACCAGGGGACATGGGGGTGGCACAAAGGTGGGGTTAGGGCATGGGAGCCAACAGGGAAACAGGGTGGGAGTGACCGAAAAACTGAGAGACAGGGAGAGGGCAGGGGGCTGGCCCAGGGAACAGAACAGGGCTACATTGGCATGACAGAACAGGGCTTGCTATGAGAGAAGCCTCTCGTGTCTTCCTAACTAGGGAATGCCTTTTAGGGTCTCCACAGTGGGGTGTTTTGGGTTCAGTTTGAGTTTGGGTGGAGATACTGCTTTAGTGTAGTGGTTTTGGATTGTTAATTTGAATGTTTTTAGTTGTGAGATAGGATTAGGAGGAAGATAAAACAGGCTTAGCTTTAAATAATACAAAGACAAACTTTATTACCAGAAACTATAGGGGAAAAAAGAAGAAGAAAAATTAGAATAAAACTTCAGACTACTCTTCTTCTTTCCACACATTTGTTTTTTTTGCATTGACAGCATACAAAGAACAACTCAGTTAGTTTACCATTTCTAAAATAGTCATTTACTTGTTTCTTTCAGAGAGGAGATTCTTCAGCCTATAGAGATTTTTCATAAGAAACCATTTGTAAGTGGTCTTGCTGTTCTAGTGTTTAGCCGTCAGGGAGGATAGAGATCTGGTTATTATGTAATATTTTTTTTCTCAACTAACATTTTAATTCATAACTAATACTGAGGACCATATCAACTTATGAGGCACACTTAAAGGATTATAATAGTTGAAACAAAAGCTTACTCCACTTTTAAAAATAGAGGGTGTTTTTCTTCTTCTTCCCTAGGGAGAAGCAGGGGTTTTTTCACTATTTAAACCTAGGGCACTTACAGCAATTTTAACATTGGTTTATTTTAACACCAACGCTTCTTCTTACATCTAGAGTTAGAATCTTTAATCCACCCCATATTTTTTATGTGTTATAGGGAAACAACGGATTCTTTTCTATAGCATAAAAAAAAGGGAAGAATTTCAGTCTATGTCTTCCTTCCCTCAGCTGAGACTTGACTCTTCTCATACTTTGATTTTGGTGTTTTTTGTGCTGTTTTTGTACATATTATCATTTTGGTTCTCTGTTTTTTTTTCCACAGGACAGAGAATAAAGTATTTGTAAAGTCATATTTTGGGCAGTGAAAAAGTTAATATTTTGCCGGGGCAGGAGAGGGTTCTGTGATTGTTTTTAGGTGGGGCGGCCGGAGCTCTTTACCATAAGGAGCCTTCTAAGGCTGCGCCGGGGCCGGGCTGGGATTGTAGGGCCCGGCCAGAAAGCGGAGATGAGTTTTTTGGTTGTAAGGTTGTTTTTTGGCGTTTGCTGTATGTAGTGTTAGTGGTGGGCTGGTGGTTTTCCTTTTCCTTTGCCCAGCAGCCGAGGTTGGGGCCCTTGCCAGATCGGGGCCCAGCTGTCTCTCCCCCAGGCCGTGTGGGCGGTGAGGCAGGCCTTTTTTCCACCTTTATCTCTTACTGTTCACTTCCTCTTGCTGGAAACGGGATTGTTGGAACACTTTAGAGGAGACGGCTTATCCATAGTGTTCTGTTTTAAATTGTCTAAAACCGTGTGAGACAGATGGCTTCACATAGGAACATCCCCAGGGCTGCTGAGGGGAAGGCACCACTTTATTTGTTGTGAAGAGAAGTAATCAAAATCCGCAACCAACAAGCTGCAAGGCAGAACGGAGTGGGAATTACAGAAATAAAGGCCTTGAAAAGCAGCTTAGGAAAGCGGCTACTTCCTAGACAGTGCCAAACCCTCCGACCTGGCCTGGCCGGGCCCAGGGCTGGCTGCCCTTGGGAAGGGAAGGGAAAGGGATGGAGCTGGGGTGGGGGCTCTGTGGCCATGGAAACGAGAGAACCACGGGCCAGCGCGTCACAAAGGGGCAGCCCCGCAAGGGGCTGTGAAGGTTGTGGTTGACACGGACACAGTGGCAGGAGACACGTCTGGCTCTGCCTGTCTGTGCCGACTGCTGGCGATTGGAGTCACCCCACCTTGTTCTAGGGCTGGGGACCGGGCTCCTATCGCCGTCTGCTCCGAGACAGTTCCCAAATTCAACCCCAGGTACTTCTGCGAGACAGAAGCACGGGTTCAAAGATGGATTTTACTGGAAAAGGAAAGACCACGGAAGGAAAAGGTGAGGATAGAAAGGAGCTGAAAGGCCCGAGTCAAATGGAGACAAATTCCACCAGATTTCCGGGAAAATTGGTCCATGGTGGTCAGTTCTGGCTCTGTGTCAGAGTTGGTGGCTGTGAGCTACAGGTGATCTTGCCAGGACAGCCCTGGCATCACAACATTTTCTCATTAGCTTACTCATTATGTTTTGTCATTAGCGTCCTCTTCTTTTCACAGTAGCCAAATCACTCAAACTTTCAGTCAGGACAGGGACTGTGGCCACAGCTGACCACAAACTGGACACGGTCATGAGACGCAAGTTCTGTTCCTTTGTTTGCCACCAATGTCAGGTCTCACAACAGATAAATTTCCTGTTCTTCCTCTGCTTGCTAATTGGGTCTAACACTGAGAATGATATTAAGGTGCTATGAAAACGCCAGCAAGTCCTGCCTGCTTGCTGAGAGCTCTTTGTAGTTTGCAGAAACAGCAGTCACAGCTGTGTGGGTCTTTATTGGGTGTTCACAGAAGCCACACTAGAGAAGGAGTTTTTTTCCCCTCTTCCCATTGGAGCCATCCAACTTTCTGTTCAGCCATGGTAACTCAATAGTGTTCAGAGGAATAGTTCACAGGCTAGGTCCTTGAGAAATGAAACCTAAGAAATTTTCTCCAAAGTTCAAGAATCCTGCAAATGCCCCACCCATTAGACGTGTTTATGATAAAGATGGGACTTCACCTAAATGAGTTCATCCCTTGTGAGGCTGGCTCAGCCTCCCACAGAGGTAAGGTGGGAGCTGGGCCGCTCTCTGGTGGGAGGAAGGGTCTTGTGCCAGCCTGGAGAGCCTGTGCACATTGCCAGGGAGCAGTTGTGCCCTGCAGGTGCCCCCTGCCATGAGCTGTGCTGCTGCCAGTGCCCCGTGGAGCTGTAGGGCTGCTGAGCTGTGGGGCAGGGAGAGGAGCAGGAGGCTGCATGTGCAGCTGAGCCATTGCTGGGAAGCACAGGGCTCTGGGCTCCCTGCTGTCCCAGAGCAGCCTAGAGGCCAGGAAGTTCCCCTGGGAGCTCTGTGGAAGTGGCTCAGGGTGTGATCCTGTGGCCTGCCTCAGGTGGCTGCTGTCAGGTGCATGTTTCCCTGTGCAGCTAGTTTCCAGGAAAGTTTCCAGGAAATGTCTTCTATGAAATATGGAGCTTCAGATGCTTTAGGTTTGCATTGCAGCCTCTGTTACAGTTTTATATCTCTACTTTCCAGGCCTGACTGGCTACCCTCTTGCCAAGAAGTTTTCCCTGGCAAATCCTTCTATGCTCCTTCCCTCCAAGCCATTGCCTCCCATCCAGAAGGACTCTCCTTCCACCAAGCCAAGCACGGTGTCCAGAGGAGAGCACGGGACTGGGAAAAACGGCACCGGCTGCGAGGATAAAATTAGAAATAACAGGGAGCTGAGTTCAGAAGGAAAAGAACAGATGGTAAGGAGACCGAGCTAAGTCCTGTGTGATAGATTTTCACTTTCTGCACTGTAAGCAGAGCTCAGAGAGCTTTTCCTGTGGTGTGAGCACATGGAACCAGCTGGGCCAAGGAAGAGCTCAGCTGGACACTGCACTTCTGGGAAGTGTCTGAGAACACGCTGCCTTTGCAATGGGTGTGTAGTGCAAACTTCACATCCTCAGCATGCATCAATGGCAGGAGAAGTCTTTGAATGGTTTCTGGGCTCTGTCATAATTCCTTGTCTGACTTATGACTGAGAAAAGCCCAAGAATCAGGCCAAGCTGCTTATGCTGTCCAATCTGGCCAAGCAAGCATGTTAGATTTTATAACCTACATGTATTTTTGAACCATGGCTGTGTCAGGGATATGTATTCCATCAGCTGTGTCTGCTTGCTAAGGAAAAAAGTAGTTTGCTGGAACAGGCAGTGCTACAAAGTCAGTTCCAGGTGGTCTCAGCTTTTGAGTTGTACAGCCATGGCCTTGTACACAGTTGTCTCTGATGCTATTTCTAGATTTCGTCAGCTTCTGGGCAGCTGTGTGCTCTGGCATGGCTTTGTCCAGAGGGAAGGGATGGGAGGTGGCCATGGGGAGAGCAGCTCAAAGCCCAGGCACACAATTTCCTTTGCAGCAGGGCCAGCACCTGCAGTTGTTTTGGGTTTACCATGGGGTGCAGGAGGAGGCAAATGAGCAACAGCATTGGCAAACAGAATGTCCAATCAAAGGCTGATGTACTTGATTCCAGCCTTGCTGAGGAAGGGCCCAATGTATTCCTGACAGGATCTAATCCTTCCACTGCAGTTCAAACAGGTCCTGATTTGGCCCTTTAGTTGTGCCAGAAATGATGGGATACTGAGGAAGGGCGTTCATCTGTCTCCACTGCCTCCACCTCCCTTCCTGGCCATGGCATGGGGGCCCTGGAGAAATTTGGGCAGGCAGAGACCTTCCAGAGAGCAGCAGGGCAGGGAGCTCTGCTGAACTTCCTAAATGCCAGTGAGCCTGAGATGATGGAGGTGTGGGAGCTGGAGAGCACGGAGCATCGCGAGAGCTCAGCAGCTTCTGGGCTGAAAGGCTGCTGGGCAACTGTAAGAGGGAAGGGCAGCAGCAGAAGAATTGAGGGGCTTGAGAAAAGCAGGTTCTGACATCCTGCAGAATGGCTTTGTGGGGACTTGGCTGGAGATCAGCACTGGCTGTGAGGTGCCTAAGAGGCAGGGAGAGAACAGTGATCTGAACCTGTTCCCATACCATCCAAAAGGCCAGTGGAGGCCGTGGCACCGCAGAACAACTTGATACCAAACATGTGGATTCCAGCTGGGATCATAGCCACACTTGCAGTGAACTGAGCCCAAGGAGAGAGTTGGCAAGTCTAGGGCATGAGCACGCCCTCACCACTTGCCTTTTCATTCCCCATGCTAGGCCAAGCTACTCCAGCAGTTTGACTGGTCTTTCCCTGCCAGGTCCCACTTTAAAGCATGGCTAAATGTCTTCAGCCATCAGTGAGGAAGGGCTGAATGCTTCATCTGAGCACTTTGTACCACTCTTTCCAGGCATCCTTGCTGTATCCCAGAGGTGGGGATATGAAGAAGGGGTCATTGGGACTGCCTTTGGTCCCCCCTATACCCAAGGCAGTCAGTCCCCGTGTTGGCAGTGCTGCAGGGTCTCTGCGCAGCTCTGTGCAGCTGGATGTCCAAGAGTCCCAGGAGATGAGGTAAGCCAAGGTGTCTGCTGCTCCACTCTGCTGTTCAGCTCCCTCTTGCCATCTTGTGAGGTTCCTTTGCACAGTCAGCTCTCTCCCATGTATTTAGGCAAACCTCTGTGTATTCACCATTTGGCCCATCCGTGATGATCCAGCTCCATGTCAAACCCCACACCATGTGTCCCAAGAGCAGAGGTGGTGGTGGTGGGGAAGAGGAGGCAGGGCTTAAAAGCATCTGAAGATGGGTCCTCTGCTGGGCTTGGTATTGATTCCCTCTGTAATGTTTGTGGTGTCATTTGGGAGCTGTATTGCACAGCTCTGGATCCTGCAGATCTTTGAATACTGTGATCCTTGACTGGCAACTTCAGCCCTGGAAAACTCTGTTTGGCCAAATATTGGATGCTGGAGGGGTGTCTCTGTCTTTACGTGCTGCTTCTGTAAATGTCAGGCATAATTTCTCTGTGCCTGGGACGACACTGTGAAATGAGAACCCAGCTATATTTTCCGGGTATAGATGTAAAATCCTATCAATGTTTAATATTTAGGTCTGGGATTAAAACAGAGAGGGCAAGGAGGTAGAGAAGAGCTATAGTACTGTACCTGATGGGAAGATATTGGCTTGAATATATATGAGAAAATGTAGCTGTCAATGTAGCTTATCTGAAGGACAGCAATAATGAAGGAGTCACAAAAATGTCATTCCAACTGGAAAGCTTTGGTAGTGCATTGAAAGTGCAATGTGAATACCCTTGCCTAGCAGTTGAGTTGGTAAAAGGCTTTTCCTTCTTGAGACAGCCATGAGGTGGAATATCCTTCTCAGGATACTGCCGTGTTCGGACCACATGTAGCACGAGACTGGTACCAGTGAAAGCCACAAGCAGGCAAAGTCAAGCTTTGTCAGCAGAACCAAAGTAGCTGCCCTCCATGCAGACTCGTGTCTCAGCTTAGCAGCTCCTGCTGCTTGAGGGAGGCTGTAGGAGCCCCTTGGCTCCAAAAGGAAAGTCAGCAGAATTGGGGAGTTATGGTGCAAGTTGAGGAATGACTGCTGAGTTTCAGCTGGAGCTTGGCCAGCTCTGCCTGGCTGCAGCAACTGAATGCTTAAGGACAATTAATGAGCTTTGCATCTTGTTGGCTTGATGTGTTGCATTTTCTTCTTCATCAGAGGCACCAAGCAAGGAAGGATTGCTACACCTGTTCCTTCCCTTCTCTTTCTCCCTCCTCATATGTTCTTGTGTTTTCCATTTTCTCAAGGCCACGATCAAGCAGCAGCATCAGAGTGAAGAAGTCTGAACATGCAGGTAGGTACAGGGCATGTCTGTCTTAAAATTACTACTAGAACCTTGAATTAGAGGTGATATTTTGAAAGCTTTGTTAAAAATCATTCTTTTAAAAATTTCTTTAAACTGATTTGAATTATTTGATGGGCTCAGTGGACTATCCCAGAGCCCAGTCACTGGGAGTGTGCTGCAGTGGTGTAGTGAAAATTCCTGTATTGTGAATCTTGAGTGGCAAGAGCTGGATTGGGACCTTGGGGCCCTGGAAGTGCAGTGCAGGAAAAGTCCATCCAGCACACGCCTTTTATCTCCATGCAGTCTTTCTCATGTCAGAATTAGCAGAGAAGAAGAAGGCATTTATCAGGAAATTAGAAATCCTCTCAATCCATCCTCCTGCCCTTGAAGGAGATAACATTTCCTTGAGGCAGATTCTGAACTGAAACCTTTGACATCTGAAAGAGAGTCATGGACTATCAAAGCCATTGCCTGGTTTTGCTCTGGGAGAAAGAGGGGAAACCTTCTGTGAGAGAAAGTCCTTTTGAATTTTCCAGTTATGGAGATGGAAACTTCCAAAGGGATGCAGCCTATGCAGGGTCTGAGTTTGTCGTCCTATGACAGCACAAGCCCAGAGCCACCTGTGGAATGTTCACAATGACAAATCTCTTGCCCCACTGCCTCTGCCTGTGTCAGTGTTGCAGGCTGAGGCTGGGGGAGGAGATGCCTTCTGCCTTGTCCCTCTGTCCCTGCCTTGCCTGATCCCTGACAAGTAGAATTGTGCCAGACAAACTGCGGTCTCTGGTGCATCTGTGCCAGCCAATGCCTTTGAGTTGAAAGCCTCCATCAATGCCTGTTGTTGTTGTTCCTTTGCCATTTTGGAGCATGTCACGATAGGAGAGATGAAATTTGAAGACATAATTAGCTGATGAAGAAAGCAGATGAGATTTCCAGGTCCCTTTGCTCTGGGTTATTTCTGAGAAATCCTGGGTTTTGCCCCTTTGGAATGACTCCTTAATTGGTGATATGCAGCTGGAATGCTTAATGCAGCTAGGGAGAAGTATTGCTCAGTAAGTAAGGTGATGTTTTTGCTGGATTCATTTTGGACTAGAAATGTGCAATTTCATGAAATATTACCTGTTGTGCTTTCATAAATTGACCTGTACATTCTCTATGGATAAATAAAAGATTCGTTTAAGGATGTTCTTCTTTTTATGATCTGCCGTCTTCCATTTCCATCAAGGAAAGTTTGAATTGCTTTTAACTGCCATGATGAGAAATGTTTTGATGCAGGTCTTGTTTATACTGGATTTGGGTGTGTCTGCAGGAAAGAAAGCAGGGAATAAAACCCACGGGACAAGTATTTGAGCAGAAGTGGAACGTTTGAAAGCTAATTTGTTCCCTAAAGATTTGGGCTCCTTGAATACTGAGGATATGTAATGGGGAGCGCAAAGCTTCCTTTACTTGTAACATGGGGTGCCATTGTTCTTGTACCATCACTTCCTTTGTTGTAAAGCAAAATAAAAGCAACCAAGAAAACCCAACCCAGAACCGAGTGGGACTTAGAGAAACAAAGGCCCTGAAAACTAGCATCTGAAAACAACTACTTCCTAGGTGTAATTGTCAAATACTTGTGATCACTGTGGTTTGCCAACTGTTTGGAAGGAAAGGGATCCCAAAGTACTTGATGGGCAATGAGTAATACATAAGGAAAGGAGTAGAAGCTCTCTCTCCTGGCTTGCCAGCTCCATACCGTTCAGAGGAATTACAGTGATGGTAGTTTCATGGAAAAAACATCAACAACAACAAAAAACCACAAAGTGATTTTCTGATTAATTCAAAACTCCCGTGTATTCCTCATCAATTAGATGATTGTTTGTAAAGGTGGGAGTTCACCTAACTCACTTTTTCCCTCGTGAGCCTGGCTCAGCCTCCCGCAGAGGTAAGGTGGGAGCTGGGCCACTCTCTGGTGGGAGGAAGGGTCTTGTGCCAGCCTGGAGAGCCTGTGCACATTGCCAGGGAGCAGTTGTGCCCTGCAGGTGCCCCCTGCCATGAGCTGTGCTGCTGCCAGTGCCCCGTGGAGCTGTGGGGCTGCTGAGCTGTGGGGCAGGGAGAGGAGCAGGAGGCTGCATGTGCAGCTGAGCCATTGCTGGGAAGCACAGGGCTCTGGGCTCCCTGCTGTCCCAGGGCAGCCCAGCGGCCAGGGAGTTCCCCTGGGAGATCTGTGGAAGTGGCTCAGGGTATCCTGTGGCCTGCCTCAGGTGGCTGCTGTCAGGTGCATGTTTCCCTGTGCAGCAAGTTTCCAGGAAAGTTTCCAGGAAATGTGTCCCATGAAACATGGAGCTTCTGATGTTTTAGGTTTACATTGCAGCCTCTGTTACATTTTGTTTTCCCACTTTGCAGGCCTGAGTGGTGACTTTATTGCCGAGAATCTTTCTGGGTCACCTCCCTCTATGCTCCTTCCCTCCAAGCCGTTGCCTCCCATCCGGAAGGGCTCTCCTTCCTGCAAGCCAATCATAATGTGCAACGGAGAGGAAGAGAAAGGGAAAGATGGCACTGGCTACAAAGATATCAGTAGAAACAGCCCGGAGCTGAGGTCAGAGGGAAAAGGGGGTGAGGTAAGGATACCAAGCTAAGTCCTGTGTGATAGATTTTCAGTTTCTGCACTGTAGTGATTCCTAGAGAGGCTGATCTGGAAGAGAGACCACGCATAGTTAAAGGAATACAGTAGGTGATAATTAAGAGGCCTTAAAAGGATACACCTTGGGCAGTACAAGAGCCTGGCCCGGGCTACACCCAGGAGGGATCCAAGATGGATCCCGCTCATGAATTTTTACACTTTTATAACCTTTGGTCAACTTATATAGTAGGGGTTAATTGTCCAGTTACAGCTTCAGGTCACCAAGTCCCATCCTTCTGGTCCACTCCCGGTGCTTTCCCATTGTTTATGATTTTTGGGTAATGGTTGTCCTTGATTCTTAAGCTGGAAAAAGATTGCTGTGTCTAACTGCCCTGAGAAGAGAACCTACCAACACTTAATACGAAGTTCAGAGTCCCACACCAAGTCAGCACAGAATCTGAGGAAAGTGAAAGCTAAAACTTAAAGCATCAACAGGAGGGAGTCTGAGAGCTTTTCCTGTGGGCTAAGCCCATGGAGGCAGCTCAGCCAAGGAAGAGCTCAGCTGGACACTGCACTTCAGGCTGTCTTTGCAATGAGTGTGTAGTGCAGACTTCACAATCCTCAGCATGTACCAATAGCAGGAGAGGTCTTTGAATGGTTTCTGGGTTCTGTCATGGCTTTTCCTCTGTCATATGGCTGAGAAAACACCAAAAGCAAGTCAGGGCAGCAAAAGTTGCCCAAAAGGGAAACCATCCTTCTGCATTTAGTAACGTAAGGGTAACTTTGAACCATGTCTAAGCCTTGGTGTTTTTATTCTGTCAACTCTGGCTGGCTGGGAAGGAAGAAGTTGTTTGCTAGAACAGGCAGTGCTACAAAGTCAGTTCCAGGTGGTCTCAGCTTTTGAGTTGTACAGCCATGGCCTTCTACACAGTTGTCTCTGATGCTATTTCTAGATTTCGTCAGCTTCTGGGCAGCTGTGTGCTCTGGCATGGCTTTGTCCAGAGAGAAGGGATGGGAGGTGGCCATGGGGAGAGCAGCTCAAAGCCCAGGCACACGATTGCCTTTGCAGCAGGGCCAGCACCTGCAGTTGTTTTGGGTTTGCCATGGGGTGCAGGAGGAGGCAAATGAGCAACAGCATTGGCAAACAGAATGTCCAATCAAAGGCTGATGTACTTGATTCCAGCCTTGCTGAGGAAGGGCCCAATGTATTCCTGACAGGATCTAATCCTTCCACTGCAGTTCAAACAGGTCCTGATTTGGTCCTTTAGTTGTTCCAGAAATGATGGGATACTGAGGAAGGGCGTTCATCTGTCTCCACTGCCTCCACCTCCCTTCCTGGCCATGGCATGGGGGCCCTGGAGAAATTTGGGCAGGCAGAGACCTTCCAGAGAGCAGCAGGGCAGGGAGCTCTGCTGAACTTCCTAAATGCCAGTGAGCCTGAGATGATGGAGGTGTGGGAGCTGGAGAGCACGGAGCATCGCGAGAGCTCAGCAGCTTCTGGGCTGAAAGGCTGCTGGGCAACTGTAAGAGGGAAGGGCAGCAGCAGAAGAATTGAGGGGCTTGAGAAAAGCAGGTTCTGACATCCTGCAGAATGGCTTTGTGGGGACTTGGCTGGAGATCAGCACTGGCTGTGAGGTGCCTAAGAGGCAGGGAGAGAACAGTGATCTGAACCTGTTCCCATACCATCCCAAAGGCCAGTAGAGGCCGTGGCACTGCAGAACATGGTGATACCAAACATGTGGATTCCAGCTGGGATCATAGCCACACTTGCAGTGAACTGAGCCCAAGGAGAGAGTTGGCAAGTCTAGGGCATGAGCACGCCCTCGCCACTTGCCTTTTCATTCCCCATGCTAGGCCAAGCTACTCCAGCAGTTTGACTGGTCTTTTCCTGCCAGGTCCCAGTTAAAAGCATGGCTAAATGTCTTCAGCCATCAGTGAGGAAGGGCTGAATGCTTCATCTGAGCACTCTGTACCACTCTTTCCAGGCATCCTTGCTGTATCCCAGAGGTGGGGATATGAAGAAGGGGTCATTGGGACTGCCTTTGATCCCCCCTATACCCAAGGCAGTCAGTCCCAGTGTTGGCAGTGCTGCAGGGTCTCTGCTCAGCTCTGTGCAGCTGGATGTCCAAGAGTCCCAGGAGATGAGGTAAGCCAAGGTGTCTGCTGCTCCACTCTGCTGTTCAGCTCCCTCTTGCCATCTTGTGAGGTTCCTTTGCACAGTCAGCTGTCTCCCATGTATTTAGGCAAACCTCTGTGTATTCACCATTTGGCCCATTCGTGATGATCCAGCTCCATGTCAAACCCCACACCATGTGTCCCAAGAGCAGAGGTGGTGGTGGTGGGGAAGAGGAGGCAGGGCTTAAAAGCATCTGAAGATGGGTCCTCTGCTGGGCTTGGTATTGATTCCCTCTGTAATGTTTGTGGTGTCATTTGGGAGCTGTATTGCATGCCTCTGGATCCTGCAGATCTTTGAATACTGTGATCCTTGACTGGCAACTTCAGCACCGGAAAACTCTGTTTGGCCAAATATTGGATGCTGGAGGGGTGTCTCTGTCTTTACGTGCTGCTTCTGTAAATGTCAGGCATAATTTCTCTGTGCCTGGGACGACACTGTGAATTGAGAACCCAGCTATATTTTCTGGGTATAGATGTAAAATCCTATCAATGTTTAATATTTAGGTCTGGGATTAAAACAGAGAGGGCAAGGAGGTAGAGAAGAGCTATAGTACTGTACCTGATGGGAAGATATTGGCTTGTATATATGTGAGAAAATGTAGCTGTCAATGTAGCTTATCTGAAGGACAGCAATAATGAAGGAGTCACAAAAATGTCATTCCAACTGGAAAGCTTTGGTAGTGCATTGAAAGTGCAATGTGAATACCCTTGCCTAGCAGTTGAGTTGGAAAAAGGCTTTTCCTTCTTGAGACAGCCATGAGGTGGAATATCCTTCTCAGGATACTGCCGTGTTCGGACCACATGTAGCACGAGACTGGTACCAGTGAAAGCCACAAGCAGGCAAAGTCAAGCTTTGTCAGCAGAACCAAAGTAGCTGCCCTCCATGCAGACTTGTGTCTCAGCTTAGCAGCTCCTGCTGCTTGAGGGAGGCTGTAGGAGCCCCTTGGCTCCAAAAGGAAAGTCAGCTGAACTGGGGAGTTATGATGCAAGTTGAGGAATGACTGCTGAGTTTCAGCTGGAGCTTGGCCAGCTCTGCCTGGCTGCAGCAACTGAATGCTTAAGGACAATTAATGAGCTTTGCATCTTGTTGGCTTGATGTGTTGCATTTTCTCCTTCATCAGAGGGACCAAGCAAGGAAGGATTGCTACACCTGTTCCTTCCCTTCTCTTTCTCCCTCCTCATATGTTCTTGTGTTTTCCATTTTCTCCAGGCCACGATCAAGCAGCAGCATCAAAGAGAAGAAGTCTGAACATGCATGTAGGTACAGGGCATGTCTGTCTTAAAATGGCTATTGGAATCTAGACTCGGAGGTGACCTTTTGAAAGGTTTATTAAACACCATTCCTTTCAGAATTTCTTTAAATTTGTTTCACTCCTTGATGGGCTCAGTGGACTCTCCTGGAGTGCAGTCACTGGGAGTGTGCTGTAGTGGTGCAGTGAGAATTCCTGCATTGTGAATTCTTGAGTGGGAGGAGCTGCAGTGGGACCTTGGGATCCTGGAAGTGCAGTGCAGGAAACAGAAGCATTCGTCTCCATCCTTCACATGCCTTTTATCTCCATGCAGTGTTTCTCATGTCACAATTTGTAGAAAAAAATTATGCATTTTTCTGGAAATTAGAAATATTCCCACTCATTTCTCTTGCCCAGTAAAGTGAAAAAACCTGTCCTTGGGGCAGATATTCAGCTGAAACCTTTCAGATCCATAGGAGATTGATGGTCATGACCTGATTTTGCTTTGGGGGAAATATGGAAACGTCCTGCTATAGAAATTCCTTTTGAAATTGCAATCATGGTCATGGAAACTTCCAAATGGATGCAGCCTATGCAGGGTCTGAGTTTGTCATCCTATGACAGCACAAGCCCAAAGCCACCTATGGCAAGTTCATCATGACAAATCTCTTCCCTGACTCTCTCTGCCTGTGTCAGTGTTGCAGGCTGAGGCTGGGGGAGGAGATGCCTTCTGCCTTGTCCCCCTGTCCCTGCCTTGCCTGATCCCTGACAAGTAGAATTGTGCCAGACAAAATGCGGTCTCTGGTGCGTCTGTGCCAGCCAATGCCTTTGAGTTGAAAGCCTCCATCAAAGCCTGTTGTTGTTGTTCCTTTGCCATCACTGGGCAGGTAATGATAGGAGAGATGAAATTTGAAGAAAGACTTTTGCTGATACAGAAAAAGGGATCAGATGCCAGGTCCCTTTGCGTAGGGTTAGTTCTGCCAAATCCTGGGTAGTGCCCCTTTGGAATGACTCCTTTGTTGGTGATATGCAGCTGGAATGCTTAATGCAGCTAGGGAGAAGTATTGCTCAGTAAGTAAGGTGACAGTTTTGTTGGATTTACTCTGGACTAGAAACGAGCTATGTCATTAAACCTTACCTGCCTTTCTTTTATAACTCAGTAGAACATTCTACAGGAGAAATCAACCCAGTTTAAAGAATGTTATTCCACTCTTATTGCTTGGCTGCTACATGATTTTACCCCATGTTTAGCCACGTAAAAATGATTAGTTGCCTTATATCTAACAGCTCTGTTGAAGAGTATTTCAGAATGTCCTGCCCTCTGCTATTTCCATTTTGAAAACCTTCAGTTGTCAGTGTCAGCCATGATCAGAAATGTTTTGAGGCAGGTCATGTTTATGTTGGGCTTAGGTATCTGTGCAGGAAAGAAAGCAAGGAATAAACCGATCAAAGAGTGAAGTAGAGCAAAAGAGAAACTTCTGGATGACCACTTTATTCCCTATAACTATGGGCTTGCAGAATACTGGGGACGTGTAATTGGGAAAGCAAAGCCCTTTTTGCATGTAACATGTAGTGATCTTGATTGTGTACCACCACTTCCTTTGTTACAAAGAGGAATTAAAAAGATCCCCAGAATAAAAAACCCAGCCTAGAACTGATTGGGAGTTACAGAAACAATAACCTGAAATCTACTTTTGAAAACAATCGCTTCCTAGATAGTGTCAAATTCTAGAGACTACTGTGAGTTTCCAACTCTTTGGAAGGAAAGGAATCCTGTAGTAGTGTGGAGACAACGAGCAGCACATCAAGTCATAGAACCCATCTCTCCTGGCTTGCCAGATCCACATTGTTCAGAGAAATTCAAGTTAGTTAGACATTAGTTTCATGAAAAATAAAAAAAACAACTAATCATGTCAGTAGCTGAAGTGCTCTTTGAATTCCCCACTCTTTAGATGGGTTGATTGTAAAGGAGTGAGTTCAATTAACTCGCTTCTTCTCTTGTACCTGTCTACAGCTTCTTCTGAGTCTACAACAGAAACGCAGAGAATGAAGGCAAAGAGCTCTTGGTGTGTGATAGGACCTGGGATGCCTCTGTTCCCAAGGAAACTCGCTGACGTGTTTGGCATGCAGACCTATGTGCGGAACCCCGGCGTTGGGAATGGAGGTGTGGGCTCCCGGCCGGCTCAGGGGGCCTTGGCCCAGGAGCCCCGGCAGAGGCAGCTGAGCAGCGCTGTCCCCAGGGTCACTGCCAGGGAGGAGGACAAGGGGACGGACCAGCATGGCTCAGCTTCCCACAGAGGTAAGGTGGGAGCTGGGCCGCTCTCTGGTGGGAGGAAGGGTCTTGTGCCAGCCTGGAGAGCCTGTGCACATTGCCAGGGAGCAGTTGTGCCCTGCAGGTGCCCCCTGCCATGAGCTGTGCTGCTGCCAGTGCCCCGTGGAGCTGTAGGGCTGCTGAGCTGTGGGGCAGGGAGAGGAGCAGGAGGCTGCATGTGTAGCTGAGCCATTGCTGGGAAGCACAGGGCTCTGGGCTCCCTGCTGTCAAAGACTGAAAAAGTGTCTGAATTTTATCAGCTGTGTTGGAGAGTGTTGCAGAATGAGTTACATTGTTCTTACTTGCATTCAGAAAAATCAGCGTTCTGTCAGGCTGGCCTGAAAGTGCCAGAGCCCATACAGTTTAGACAGAAAATTCTTTGGGGAAAATGAATAATCTAGTGTCAAGGGCACAATTTTCATTAGGGTACCCCTCCTGTAATCCTAAGTTTTTCTTTATTGTCCACTGAAATATTCCAACAAAGTGAAGAAAAAGTTGATCTGAATGTATACAGGTATTAGAACCCAGGACTACTTTTAGGAACCAGAAAGAAGATGTTTACTAAAATCAGCATAAGGGCAGATAAGAATCTCTGTCAAGAGCAATCTCCATCTCTGCCCTTCTCTATCAAACACAGAGGCTCTCCAGCAACCAGGGGCTGAGGCAGCAGGTTTCAGTCTGCTGGCCCACAGAGTAATGTCATGTCTCCTTCCAGGAGCCCATCCACTGGGAGAGGGTCTAGGCATATGTAGCTTGCTGCTCTCATGCACCATCTCTGTGCCCTGTTAGAGCTCTGTAATCTGGAACCTGTCTTGCCTGTTGCCAAGCATGACATTTTTGGGCAATTGAAGTGTGCCAGAGATTTACAGGAACCTTTGCTTCCAGTACCAGGCCTCCCACTGAGCCAGCTCAAGGAGATGGATCATCCCACCAGTCCTGGTCTAACAAGTGACAGAGACCTGAGAGAGGGCTTTGGAAAGGTAAGGGATAAGAACAGGGATGAGCAGACTTCCATTCCAGTGGCTGTTTAGTGCTTGGCCCAAAATGCCTCTGAAAACCATGATCCTCCACTCTTGGGGGTTGGGGATTGTCTTGGGAATATATTTGACGGCTACTGAGCAATTGCTTGGCTGTTTCCAGAGGTGCCAAAGTCAGTGCTTTGGGGATGGTGCCAAGGACATGCCTGAGGCATTCTTTATGTGCAAAGAGCACTTTAGAGAAGTTCTGATTGGCAGAGCAAACTGCAAACCAGTGAATGTGGGCAAAGGGCACCCTCAGAAGCAGAGAAGCAAAGATGCTAACGTTGAGTATAAGCAAGGCTGCAAAATAAAACGGGACAGTTTGATGTCTCCTGGTTACCTTTCTGGCTGTATCTCACAGCCCTCTCATTCTCACATTTTCTGCTCCTTAATATCCATGTTCCTCCAAATTGTTTTCACATGACTCCCTCCTCCTTTTGGTCTCCCGGTCTCAGAGACCAAGTCGTTGAGAGTCTTCCAGAGCTGAGTCCTTCAGAAGCCAGGAAGTGACAAACAGCTGCACTTCCTGGCCATGAGTGTTAAGCATCAGCTAATTACCCGTCCTTGCTGCATATTGCACATGGCTTTTATTCTCCTGCCCTGGCCTGTAGGAACTGAACTGCATGCTCATTGCTCATGTGAGCTCTTCCTTTGTCTTGGAGCATTCCTATGACTTTCATGCTTCAAGCAGGGCTTCCTGTCACAGGTTGCAGTTGGAGCAGAGTAAAGCTGTGGAACTAAAGTGTTCCACCTCACTGTGTGTAATTACCAAGGTGAGGATGGGAGACATTCTCCTGAAACTATTGGAATGGATATGGAGCTGGATTAATGTCTGTAGCACTGTGTGGACTCCGCTCCCAGTGAGAGGTTGTGCCTGGTCTGTGTGTGTCTCTGCTTACAGTCTGTGATGTATTTCCATTGCAACCAGATCCGTGCTGCATTGTGCATGTTGGCTGAGAAGAACTTAGAACCAAAGGATGTGGAGCTTTTTGAGAATGAGATGAAGAAGAGGAATGAAATTTTATCATCCTTAAAGCTGCCTCCACTGAGAGTTGAGCCCAGGGATGCAGCTGAAGCAAGTAAGTGGTGTCTACACTGCTGGTCCTTTTTGAGCTCTTCCTTACCCTCTGCACAGTGTTGCAATCAGACTGGGGGGCTGTTGCACTTGCATCTGAGTGGAAACCTGCATAGGAATGATTTCCATTTTGCAGAGAAAAACACAGAGGCATTAATTGTCTTGCCCATGGCCTCACTTAGTAACAGAGTATCAGCTTCCCACCTTCACCTCTAAAATCTTTCAGAGTAGAAAATTCAGTCTTGGAAAGTCGCCTGCCCTTCAGACTCTGTTCTGAAGAGCAGCTTCCAGGCAATGTGAATGCAGAAGAATGCTTTTCCACCAAGGTGCAACCTGGAAGAAACCAAATTCAGCACCTTCTGATGAAAAGACCAGAGATCCTTCTCGAGCCACTCCCCTCCAAGGAGCTGGCACTGTAGAGCTGTGCTGAAGCCCTGAGGCAGTGCTTCTGTTGTAGCCCCAGGAGCAAGCAGCATTCCCCAGTGAATCCCGGCTGAGGGGCTCTGGCTGCAGCGCTGTGTGCGCTGCCCCGAGGGCGGCAGCAGGGACCTTCGGGGGCAGCACTCAGCCCCAGGGCACCACCCAAGCTTATCTGCACTTTCTTTTGGGAACTTGCCCAGCCTGCCTCTGAAACAGGAAAACGAAAGCATAGCAACACTGGCTTCTCCTTGTTTCTTAGGGGAAGCATCACTGCAGTTTGATTTTTAAACTGGAAGAAGGTAGATTTAGATTAGATATTAGGTAGAATTTATTTTATAATGAAGGTAATGAAATGCTGCAAGGATTTTTCCAGAGAAGCTGTTGTTGATTTATCTATGAAGGTGTTCAAGGCCAGTTTACATGGGGCTCTGAGGAACCCGATCCAGATGAAGATGTTCCGTTTCCCAGGGGTTGGACTAGATGGTGGTTAAAGGGGCCTTCCCACCAAAATTGTTGTAGGTTTTCCTGGGTGATTGTATGATCCTTGTCCCATACTAGCGTGCCAGTGTTCTACTTGAAGTTCTTTGGGATAACACAGAGATGTTACCCAGCTCCAGCAAATTTTCTGGCCCTTTCCATAGTGACCCTGTCCAGCACCCTCCACTTACAAGCTCCTCTTTGGTCCCTGCAGGCCTCAGCCAAGCAGCTGTCAATGGCACAGCTTCCAGTGTGCAGAGAAAACACCCTGGTAATGCCTTGAAGAAGAAGGTCTTGAGGAAGCAGGACAAGATGCCCTTACTGCCCACTATGCCCATCATCCAAGAGGAAGGCAGTGTCCCATGCAACTCCTCAGGTAAGTCTGCTCTGTGGCAGCTTTTTCCCATATAGTTATTTCCTTGCAAAAGAAGCACAAAGTGTGCCTCCTGCCTCAGCCAGCACAACTGGGCTCTTTGGTCAATAGCCTGTCCGGGAATGAGCACCAAATCCACTTTTGAGTTCCTCCAGCTTGGTTGTCTTGCCGTAGTCGGTTTTTAGAGATGCATTGGAAAGTTGAGCTGAATAAAGTAGAGGTAAAGGCCTAAGCTCGGGCTTTTGTCCATCCTGATAATCCAAACTACAGCGCTGGTGCCAGGAGACAGCTGTAAGTGCAGAGATGAGCTGGGGGCAGTGTGCCAGGGTGTGCTCACTGTGCACCTACGAGTACCACCACCATCAGTTGACCACTCCCCATCGGGGCCCTCTGCCTGTGCTGTTGTCCGGCTCTGCAGCCAGCTTTTCTGCTATCCCAGTAAGGGTTGTCTCTGCATGGCAGTCAGTGCCTTGGTGCAGTCGTGCTGCTGCTCCCTGAAGCGATCAATGGCTCCTGGCTGCCACCATCCCATGGCCTGCAATTCCAAGAGGAAACAAGCAGTGCCTCCTGTGTCACTGCAGCCAAACACAGTGGCTGCTGGTAGGAGGTGACAGTCAGGAGGGGCTGCCTGGTGCTCCAAGGTTGCCTGTGCTATCATCCAAACTAGGGTGAGATAAAAAGAAGGGAGCAAGGAATAATAATTGGAATGCTCTTTTCTACTGATGCTATTTCCACGTTGAGAACTGACCAGAATTGAGCCTGGGTTGTTCCGGCTTGGCTTGGTGCTGTGGCAGGGCAGCTGCAGGAATTTCCTCAGGGAGTTGCAGAGTGCCTCAGTCCTCAGGGCTGGGGGAAATGAGGGCGCTGGGACAAGAGAGGCCCCTGGGGGGTTCCCTCTAGGTGTAGCCATTCCCACTGGTCGTCCCTGTCTGGCAGGGAGTGGGAGCTCTGCGGCCTCAGGAACCTGCCGCTGGCTGTGCTACCTGTGGCACTTGGGAGCTGGCACTGTGTGGGCAATGGTCAGGTTTAGCCTGGAGCTGTGCCCAGCTGGGGGGGCTGGGAGAAAGCAAGGAGCCCAAGGAGGCAGACAGCAGGGAGGTGTGTGAGGCAGTGCCAGTTTGCAGCACATGGAAGCCTGGCTGGGAGCTGGGGCTGCAGGCCGCTCCATGGCGGGGTGCCTTGCCCGGGGCTGCAGCGCTCAGGGCTGACCCTCTCCTCACAGTGACCTCGCAGACGGCCACTGGTGCCGAGCACCGACAGGAGCTGCTCCGTGAGCGTGGGCACAAGGACACAGCCTCTGCTGACCCACAGCAGTCCTTGCTCCAGGCACTCTCCTGGCTGGGCAGCGATGACTGGTAAGAAAGGCCCCGGTCACTCTGTCTCCCTCTTAGCGTTAAGGAAGCTTACAAGTGGATCTTGCCAGTGCCTCTGAGCCCCAACAGCCCAGAGGGCAAAGGACTCTGCTGAAACCACTCCAGAGCAGTGAGAGGATCAAGATTTGAGAGCAGCCTTTGCTTGGCCTCGGTCTGCAGCTGTGCTCCAGCTGCTGCCGCTCTGTGCTGCTCCCTCGCTTTGCCTGCTGCTCCATGGAGCTGCAAAGGAAGTCTTGAGGGAAGAGAGGAAGCTGTGGGATGAGATGATTTGCTGGCTGAAGGCAGCAGCAGGATGGCAGCAGTTTTGAGTGTAGAGATTTGGGTGCCTTGGGGCACTGGCCCAGTGGGACTGAGTAAGATTTCTCTCTGCTCCCAGTGCTGACAGCAATGGCAGGTGACAGGGTCTCCCTGTGACCTCCTGCATGTGAGTCCCAGAAGCAGCTCCAGGGAGTCACTCTTTCTGAGAAATGGAATGATTTGTGCTTTCAAATCCCCAGCCTGTCTTTACTCCTGAAGGCTCATGGCAGAAGGGAAGGAGAAAGCAATGAAACCCTCTGGGAATCTTGGATTTTTGAATTCAACTTTTTCCTTTTCACTGCTTCGTATGCGCCGGAGGTGTTTAGCCAATACTCAACATGTGTCCCACAATTAGACACAGAGAGAAGGAGGCCCAGAGGTGATAACCCTATGAATGTTAGGTGATGCTGGTTAAATTTTTGGTGATATTGGTTGTGATGTCGGGGTTAGCATAAACTCACTGTTGGATGCTTCATTCACACATGGGTACGGACTCCATTCACACTGGGATAAGCATGAAAAATCTGCCACCATGCATCTCTTTGTGCAGTCACATTTGCTTTGCAATTCTCTTCTGCTTTCTCTTCCCCCTTTTTGTTTGGTGCCCTCTGAGGTACAAGAGAGCTTCTGCAGGTGTGGGGGGTCCCGGTGACTCTCAGGGGTGCCCATGGGATCGGTCAGCAGCCCTGTGCTGCAGCCCTGATGCCTCACACACCTTCCTGTAGCTCAGGGCTGCCTAGAGCAAGTGCTGAGAGACAGAGTTGTTTACACCTCTTAAATAACATGTTGCTGTAGTGGGCATTGTTTTTGGTAGGGGATTCTGGGAAAAGGCAGAGTTTCAACTGTTCTTTCCCAGGCGTGGAATCTTATGGGACACCCTGCTGCTCCTTTTCTGGGGAATGTGGAGGTGGAGTGGAGTGAGTGAGAAACAAGCCTGGATTGTAGCATGGAAACTGAGCTCCAGAGTGCCAGTGCAGAGTCTCACTGCTGATCTGCCTGCTGGCACTGCCAAAGAAGGAACATGCCCCAATAACATCCCAATGGGATTGTGTCTTAGGGACATGCACAGGGAGGTGACAAGGAACAGCAGCATGACCCAGTCTCACAGCTTCTAGGAGACCGTGACATAGGGACTCCATAGGCCAGACATTTCAGAAATGCTATCTTGTAAAATTAGTCAGAAATTAAAACACTGAAACCCCTCTATTTGTCTCTTGGATTTGTGTATGCTTTTGACAGCCACAACATCCTGCAGGAAGGAGCTCCACAATTTCATTAAGTACTCCTTGAAAAGCACCTCCCATTGTTTGACTGAGCTGCCAGCCTGGTAATTTCAGAGGGTGCTGCCTAGTTCTTGGGTGGAGAGAAAAATCCATCTTTTTGGTACTTGCCTTTCAGGGAGATGAAGGAGAAGGGACTGGTCAGCATCAAACTCCTGGCTGGGTCCCATTCAGAAGTCCTGCTTTCAAGGCTTCGTGACATTTGCTTGGCAGTTACCAGTGAGGTGAGAACACTCTTGTGAATTGTGCCCTGTACTTCATACACAGTGTGTAGAGTAGCTATGTGCTTGTTCATCTCCATGTGTGCTCAGAGACTGCCTTCATTTCTCTTTTTAGATCTTGTATTTCTAATGTCTGTCAGGTTTCTATGGGATCTGTGTGTAGATGTAGTTGTATTCACTGGTAGGTCGGGTATCTGACACTCATCTTTGAGTGAGCTGCCATTATCATGAAATGTGCAAATGCAGAAAAAGATACTCTAATTATGTTATTTTCAGAGTCCTAGTCTCTGCCCGAGCTGTCATTCAACACTGCAAATTAGTCTGTAGACCTGAGCGTGTGTTTTCTGTTTCCTGGCTGAGTGCTTCAACTGCTGGTGTTGCTTTTTTAAACAGGAGCACGTGACTCTTTTATCTTTATGACTGACGCCTTTATGGTTTGAAAGCAGCCCTTACTTTAATTTGGTTCTTTGTGTTTCAAAGAAAAGAGCCTAAAGGGAAAGCAGTTGACATTAAAGAAGGCTTAAGTAGATACTTTATGAAATTTCTTATTTTTAGGCCTGTTACATGCAAGTCTGAGGCCAGATATTGGTGCCAGTGGAAGTGCCTTGCTGTGCATGTGCTCTTCTGCTCTTATTGTGCTTTTATGTTCCTCTGGACACAGTGGGACGTGTTGTCATTTCCTGAGTCGTCTGTCTAAGGCAACTGGTTTTCTTTCCGAGGTCATTCTTATGTTTCCCCTCTGACTTCCCCAGGTGACCAACCTCCGCTCAAAGGTGTCCTACTCGGCCATTGTCACTCTGGGAGAGCTCTTTGTGACCTTGAAGAAGGACATGGACTCTGAGGTGGATGAGGTGGCTCGGGTCCTTCTGCACATGATGTGTAATTCGCCAGAGTTTGTTGAGAAAGCAGCCAGTCACACCCTGGGGATCATGGTGGAGAATGTGACTCCTGCACGAGCAATGACTTCTCTCCTGGACAGTGGAGTCAAGTAGGTTCTTCTTTCAGTGATATTCTTCACCTTCTAGAGTACTTCTAGGTGGGGGAAGGGATGAGAGAAAGAATGGGAATGGTGGGAGGGAAGGGTCCTGTATCCTGCATCTTCTGTCAACTCAGTGACTGGATTCTCCAATCCACCTCATTTCTTTCCTCTTCTCCCCTCTTTCTGCCCTCCCTCAGCCTATGAGTTCTCAGAATCACAGAACTGTAGAACATGGGAAGTTGGACGAGGCCAGGAGGATGATCAAATCCAGTTCCTGGCCTTGCACAGAGCCCCCCAAGAGTCACACCATGTGCCTGAGATTGTTGTCCAAATGCTGCTTGAACTCTGTCAGGCTTGGTGCTGTTGACCACTGCCCTGGGGAGCCTGTTCCAGTGTCCCAGGCACCCTGTGGGTGAAAAAGCTTTTCCTGATATGCAACCTAAACCTCTTCTGACTCATCTTCCCGCTGCTTCCTGGAGTCCTCCCAGTCTGTCAGAGTTGCCTAGATGTGGTGAATGGTGGGGAAGTGCAAGTGCCTGCAAAGGCTAAGGATAGAGCCTTGTGCTTCTGTGGGAAGAGGGACAATTGCAGTTTTCATCTGTGAGAGCTCTATGATATTTCACTGCACTAAGCACAGAGACCCTGTGAGAAACCATGGATCCTCATGATGCCATTCACTGGGAAAATAAGGAGGGTACTTGCTGGGGTATGGAGCACCTAGGGGAGAATGTGCTGGCTGTGACACAGCCTGCACAGCAGGTGCAGCTCCTGCCAAAGGAGTCCTGTATGACTATCCTGGCCATAGAGCTCTACTTTCTAATCAAACTGGTGTTTCATGTTAGCCTTGAGATGATGAATCACTGCACATACACCTTCACAGGCCCACTACTATGGAATAGCTGATGCAAATGCTGCCTTAAGTGTTTGTGCTGAGCCTGATAATTATCAAAAGACACTCTCTAGAACTGGACAATCTGGGTAAATTGATTGCCACACTTTCCCCATCTTTGCAATAGGATAAAACATTCAGATGTACCCCTTGCCAATCCTCACAAAAGAAACAGGCTGCATTGCTGCATATTCTGCAACTTCACGGCCCACAGTGTGTTTTCTCTGCATCTGTATTTTTCCAAAGCTCTGCAGATTTGGGGATAAATGGCTGGAATGAGCCTCAGTCCTGCTGCAGCTCTGTGTGATGGGTGCCCTCTGATAGGTTAGCATGAATGGTCTTTCATTTCTAAAGAATTCATATATAATCTAATTTTTTATCTTTCTCAGTGGAAATTGTGGCAAAGACACTGAGTATCAGGTAGTGCAGGGAGACTGAATTCCTCCGTCTTCCTTGCAGACAGTCCTTGTGTCCAATGCTAATTTGAGTTTCTCTGAGGACAGAAGCTTCTACAGGTGTCTGAAGCTGCAGGGAGAAGCCAGGCCTCCTTCCCGCAGCAGTGGCAGGGAGCACGCTCTGGCCAAGGCCTGTGCTGCTGTTGCTCCTTCTCCCTGTGCCCCAGTGTTTGCTCTCCTCTTGCCAGGAGCCGCCACGCCCAGGTGCGGAAGTGTGCGGCGCAACTGCTGCTGTCCTTGATGGAGAAAATTGGAGTCACGAAGCTCGCAGGCACACCCAGGGCTGAGAGGCTGGCGCACGCGGCAGGGACGCTTGCTCAGGACTGCCACAAGGACACAAGGTAACCATCTTCATTTCACCTCCTCACACAGGAAAACTGCCTTGTGTCTGTCTAGAAAGGTAAAACCACAAAAGAGTGGTAATGAAAGGAAATATTAAGTTACATCACGGTGTGGATAAGGGCCATAGAGGCATGGAATACCCGGAGTTGTATGGGATCCATTGGGGCCATGGAGTCCAGCTGCCAGCCATGTGCAGGACATGCCAAGAGTCACTCCATGTGCCCAAGGGCATCATCCAAACGCTTCTTGAGCTCTGTCAGCCTTGGTGCTGTGACCACTGCTCTGGATTACCTGGGGAAATGACTGTAGTGGGTAAGCTGAGGTTGTCCAGCAAGAAAGAGCATTGCCAACTTCCTGTGACTTGAAGGATTCTTTCCTGAGATCAAAAGAGCTCAGATTTGGCAGTCAAATAGTTTTGTTTGGTCTGAAGTGCACAACACAAATCCAAAGTGTTCATCACCAAAGGATCCCAAACATCTCTTTCTTATGAATTTAAGGCTTTCCTGGAAATATGCCAGGGCACTTTAGCTAATGTATTCTGTCTATATTGTTTAGAATGTATTCTGTAGTCTGTCTAAATCTCTTCTGCAGATTTCTAGAATGCTGTTGTCTGTGACTCAATGACCTCCAAATTTCTTCTTGAAGAAAACTGTGGTTTCCTAGTGGCAAAATCCACCCAAAACACCAAACTCCCCTTACTCAAATTCACATCTGTAGACGCCTCGAATACAAGCACAACTCGTTGCCCCTGTGCATACATATCCTATAGAATCTCACATAGAAAGCATGAGGTGTTTTTCCCTGTTTTCCCTACCAGCTAAAGAAAGGCAAATTATTGTATTGTATTGCACTGCCATTGCAAATGTCAGAAAGTACTGCTAATGGCTCCGACAACAAAGCAGATGTCTTTTGCTTGTTCCCTTGGATCCTTTGATCCCACAGAATCACACCCCGAGTTTCAGAGTGAAATGGTATTTTTCTGTAGCCCCACATTCTCCTCTTGCCTCTTGTGTTCAGCTGACAGAACTGTGCAGTGACAAGTAGGGGTAAATCTCTCTCTTTGATGAGTAGGTAATGCCTTCTCATGCAAGGATTGCAGCTGATGTGTTTAAGGTTAATGTATCAGCCTTTTCTTTTAATAGTCTTGCTTTGTTTGTTCACCTTTCTGTCTTTTCTCTCCTTCCTTCCTTCCTGCCTGCCTGCCTCCCTTTCTTCCCGTCTTCCCTCAATCCTTCCATAGGCATTATGGACAGGAGATGGTGAAGATATTGCTGGATGACCAAAAATGTAAAATGCTTTTGGAGCGATCCGTTCCTGCCTGTGACCTGGAAGATATTCTGAGAAGAATTAAGAAGAAAGTAAGTGCTTGGCAGGAGAAATGTCTCCTTTGTGCAAGTATAGCCACAGCTAATAGGACATCAAACATACCTAATCTGTTTTTATCTCATTCCCCTTCTGCTCAATCATTTTGCTCCTGGGAATGAGCTGTTAATCCCCAGCCTGTTCATCTGCAGACCACAAAGGAGCTGATATTCTTAGGGGAAAAGTGGGGCTTTGAATATTTTGACTATTGGTCACAAAGAGGAAAGGGGAAGAGGAGAAAGTGGGTTTACATTTAAGCATAACTCCCCACCCTGCTGTCCCTGCTCTGCTCCCAGTAAAGCAATGAAGTGAGAAAAGTGCTTCTGAGGAGAACAGTCTTTGCAAAAGACACTGGAAGCAGTAGTGCCAAGAGAATTTCCAAAACTGCAGCAGATGTCCAAGTCAATCCTAATTGCTACAATTACCGTCTGTCTTTTGGGAATACTGCCCTGCTGTCAAGCCCTGTGGAGCTGGAAGAAGCTTGGTGAATCCAGCAGCATCCAGAGGAAAATCATTTGTCTTGGGGGGACTTTCATTGTTTTTATCTACATTATAGAAGGGAGCGTGTCCTTTGTGCACAAACAGGGAGAGCGAGTGTTGAACCAAATCACCTTCCAACAAAATTGGCCCACCCCAAAGAGTCCTAATTTTTCTGCTTTTTCCTATAAGAACTCTTGGTGCCTACCAGTTTCCATTATTCCCATTTATGCTCGAGACTCATGAATTGGGGAGTTTAAACTGCTGCTCACTATGGCAGCACCCATAACCTGCCTTGGGCTATTGCAAACAAAGAGTTGGCATCACTGAATCTCTGGTCTGTTTCCTTCTGTAGGTTTGGAAATATTTCCCTAAGCCTTGGTAGCAGTGATCCTGGTTCTAACTTGTGTTTTTAAGCAGACAGTTTCCTATTCTATATTCGAAATGTTGGTGGGGTTTCTCTGTGTCCTTGTAGGGGATGGAAGAGCAGAAGGGTGAACGCCCATGTGTCAAGAGCCCTGTGAAGATGAGGAGCCATGTCTCAAAGAAGCCCCAGCCCACATTGCCTTCTAGTCAACGGTACTGAGCACTTTTGTTAGATGTGACAAAGCACACAACAAGTTTGACATTTCTCTTCTTCAGGAAAATCTTTCTGGCAGAGATGGCCTGTGCCAGAGATTGTTTCCTTTCCCTACAAATGCTCTTTAATAAAAATGTCTACTTCTGTGTTACACTGAACAAACATCTCTGCAGGGGTTTCCACAGAAATGAGGCAACAGAAAGACACTTATTGGTTGCAGCACAGACAAGTCAGGGCAGTGGCAAGGGCTGTGTTGTGGAGGATTGGAGAGGGCCATGTCTCTGCTGCCCGACTTGGGACAAGTAAATTCAACCAGGGCTTTTTACATCTGAGTGGAGTCTTTTTCAGATGGGTGTTTTGAGGAGAAATCCCAGTCTAGCGGCAAGATGCCATTCCCCAAACAAGCAGTTCCCAATCAAGTGGATTGGCTTGGCTGAGTCATGGTTTTCTTACCCTCACACAGAACCAAGTTTGAGTAGTAAGTAGCAAGGCAACTCCTGAGCAACTTTGGTCAAAAGGTGTCTCAATAGGGACTTTTTGTCTTGATATTCTTGTCCTTCATATAGTTTGCTAGATGGACAGCATGTTTGGTTGATTTCCTCCTGTGCTGCAATCTGCACTTAAGACAGGGATTTGGTCCTTGCTGTGTCTTCATGCCAGTGGCAGAGCTACTTGTACCTGTTCTCTGATAACAGAACAGATTTATTTAGCTCTGTGATGCTCAGCAGTGGCAGGAAAGTGACCACATGCCTCAGTAGCATAGCTAGGATCTTCCCATGCTCATGGGAGAGACAAGTTGATCCAAGAGAATTGTTCCCAGTGGGTTTGTTAAGTTATAGATCTAGACTCTAGGAACGCAAACTTAATGTGAGCATAGTGCTGGGATGTCTGGCATCTGTTTTTATCTCTGTTACTGATTTTCTGGATCCTTCAGATATGCCCCTGGTCATCTGCTCAGATGCATCTGAGCTCCTCTTTCAGACTGTCATGCCTGGTGTAGAGACATTTCTGCAGAGTGATGAGTTTCCTTCTTACAAGACACACACCTCCCATATGAGCAGGCATTTAAACATGGAATTAGTGTCTCTCGTTCTCCACAGAGCAATGCAACCTGTGTGCCTGGGAAGCCACCTGAAGATAGATCAGATGCATCTCATACTTGGTTTTCCTGAGTGAGAACTGGCGAAAATGTTACTTTGCAGATTTTCAACCATAATGATTGTCATGAAGTCCATGCTCTTTTCAGAGCCTCATGATTCTCTAGCTTGAAATCACGAGTAAATCACCTCTGGATGTTTTGCTCACAATTATCTGCAGGTATTATCACCAACAAGCCATCATTTGCTTTTATTTTCCAGGGTGAAGTCGACCTCGGATGGACGCCTCCTACACCATCCAAAAGTCCAGGTCACGTTGCCTCCAGCTGTGGATGAAATGGAGATGCTCCAGAAGCTTGATGATCTCCTGGAAGCCAAGGGGTTTGAGACACGGATGGAAGGAGTGGCACTCCTCCTAGACCTGTGCAAAAACAGCCCCAAGCTCATCACCACGAACATTGTCCAAGTATGTAGGGTATCTTCACTGTTCCTTCCCTTCAGCTCCTCTCCCAAGCCTGTAGCAGTACACTTAATTCACTGTATCTTGGCACTACATCCTGCCCGTTTGGGATAGGATGGCCCCTCTTACTCAGACAAATTTAACTCAGGTCCAGCATGCAGGACAAGTTCTTTCAGTCCAGCTGTATTTGTCTGGCAGGTGCCTATTGATGCTGTTCATCACATGATGACAGAATTTTCCACTGCTCTAACCTTTGCTGTCTCCTACTCCCAGCTGGGTTCAATGAAAGGAATCCAGCCACTGAAAGCATGGCAATTCTTCTCTTGATGAAAAATGGGTTTGGATGGGGAAGAGAAGTATCAGGCTGGGTTGGTATAACCCAAATGTTTTTACAGAGATACTTCTCCAAACTCCATCCTGTCTTGCACAAACACAACTGTGGCTACTCGTTTCCATCCTTGTCTCTATTGCACTTGGTAAAGATGGTGTGTACCTCTCTTGGGCACTAAATGATCATTGCTACATCCCCTCTTCAAACAAGGACATTTTAATCCAGCTTTCCTGCTGCTTGTTCTCTTCACAGATTTTTGATCATTTTGTCCTGAGAATATCTGACACGCACAAGAGAGTGAAGCAGATGGCGCTGGACGTGCTGGCAGAAATGATAGCCATCCTGGAAGATGCCTTGAACCCCGTGATTGTCCGTTTAGTGGAAGGAATACTAAAGAGCCTGAACTCAAAGGATACCGGGGTTCATGCTGCAGCTGTGAAAGCGCTGGAAAAATCCGTTTCTCATTTTGGTAAGGCTGACATGGACTCTCCTCAACTGTGTCTCTGCCTCTCTGACACAAGAGAACACTGAGTGCCATGAGAGCTCTTGTTGCCCGTGGAACACTCCAGCTGACATCCACCAGAAGCTGTGGGGGTGCAGTCCTTAGGCACCAGTCCCCTAAGAGGCTTGAATGTGCATCAGCATTTCCCACAAGTGCCAGGAGCCCTTGGCTCTGTGCTGCTTGTCTGGAGAGGAGGTCCTGGACTACAGCTTTGCTACAATTCAGAGGCAAAGGGGATTTTGGAGTTTGCTTGGACCCCATTAGAGTTCCCAAATGAATAGCTTTGCTGTTGCCATGAAGGGACACTGGCCCATCATGGCTCCTGCAGAGCAGCCCCCTGGAAGGCTCCACATTATAGGCAGTAGCTGCCTCTGTTCCACCTTTCCCATTTGTCTTCTTTTTTCAAATGGGACACTTATGATTCACCAAGTGCATTTCCTTAAAACAAACAGATAGAAATCCAGCTGTCAGTGATGTCTTGTTCCACATGTTGTTTTCATGGGGCAGGATGGCTGTGGCAAATACCTACACAGGCAAGGACTGCTCTAAATTCCTTTGTCACAGAGATTTATGTCAGCTCTGAAAATGCTGCTCAGGAGAAATATGCCTGACAAATGGAGTGTTGAAGAGGCAGATCTTCAGGGGGAGTTTCCACTTTTCTCCACCTCAGCTGCTCTGCGAACTCCTGAACTGCCTGACTCTGTGCCTTTGTGTATCCCAAGTCTGGACTTCTTCCTGTTTGCTCTGGAGTTCAAAACCTTTTCACTGCTTACATGTGATTGAACTCTTGAGGTCCTTGATCTGAAAGTTTAACATAGCTCCAGGTCCAGCAGACAACTTTGCATTGACAAATGTGAACGGAGAGGTTTTCTTTGGGAATTTGAACCCCCCTCAAATAGGCTGGAAGGAAAGAAGTACATCAGCAGAAAATTACTTGATTTTATAAATTGGGGCTGCCCCTGCCCTTCCCCTCCCCACTCTCCTTTCTCCTAGGACCTCAGAAGAGTGAGCAGAAACGTGTGTTTCTCTTGTAGATAAAGTAGCACTGATGAAAGAGTTCAGCCACCAATGGAGTCAGCTGAGTGGCCAAGCTCTGCTGGATGTGACAGAGCGTATCACAGGTATGGCCTCTGCTAAGCCAAGAGGTCTCCCCAGGGAGCATTTCCTGGGCATTCCTGGCAATAGACAGTAGAGTAGCTGCTCCAAATCGGGAGGTGCTGAGCTTGTCCCTCCTGCCCAATGCCCATGGCAGCTGTGTTTGGCAGGTTTTCCCTGGCTGCTGCAGAGGTGTGCAGTACCTGGCACGGGGGTGGCGCTCGGCCTTGGGGCCGAGCTCTCACTGGGGCATCTCAGAGCCCACCTCCAGGAAAGGGAGGGGTTAAAAATACCCGAGCTGGCTCTTCTCTTGGGAGCTCAGGCTCATCTCTGGTCCTTTAGGGAAAATGTAGCAAGTGCTGTTTCAGGCAATCCGTTTCTTTTGTCCTCACAGAATTCTCATCTTGCTCTTGAAAAGTTTTGAGACTGAACCCTGCAGTGCCTGGGGGTCACAACTTAGGTCAAAACTCAGCACCCAGATTAGGGGCACGGATTTGGTGCAAGGCAGCCTTTGGGGCCAGAGGGGCAGAAGCAGAGTGCTGAGGCTCCCTGCCTGTGCTGTCAAAGTGACATTGGACTGAGCATTTCAGGGTGTGCAAACAGTGTCTTCCTGTGTCAGTGCTGTCCAAAATGCTACAAATGCAGCTGATAATTGATTCCTCAGAGGAGCTTGCTATGTCAGCAACAGCCCAGGAATGGAAAAGTGATAATCTCTCTATATAGTGGACAAGATGATTTACAGCCTTGCTTTAACTGGGTCTAAATGCACTGCTAAGTGTGCCAGCATCTTTAAATGCAATGTTTCATAGATGTTGTGTCTTCTTCAGCAATCTCAAATGCTCAGTGTTCGGTGATTGAGAATGTCAAAAGCCCTTGAAAGGGCATTGGGATAAAGTAGATGTCTAGGAAGAGGGAATTTAGTTTTGGAGATATTTTGATCTCTTCTTCAAATAAAGGAAATAAACATAAATTAGGACTCTTTTAGGAAGAGCAGATGTTCTCTCTGAGATTTAGTGGGAACAAACAATGTTTTCTCAAGTTCCATTGTGACCAATGTCTTGAATTGGATTTTAACTGAAATTAACACCCATTTTGAAATGGATGCCATAACCCTTTTCCTGCTTGGCAGAATTGATTTTGGGCACTTTCAGGAAGTGTTTAAATGTTGATGATTGCTGGTGGATTACGAGCATAGAGAAAATGAAGTCTCTTCCACCACAGAATAAGAAGGGGTTACTGCATAACATTTTGCCTGATCAGAAAATATGAATGGTGTCCAGAGCATTTCAGGTTTTGATGTCTCAGCCACATCTGCCATGCAAGGAGCCTGTTGGTTGTCAATTTTTTGTCTGTGTTTGACAAAGTTCAGTTCAGAAATTGAGCAGGGAGTAGGCTTCAGAGAGAAAGGGAGAAGACACTCGTGTTGTGGTTAAATTTCATTCATCTGTGTTGCATTTTTCTCTCTACATTCTACTATTGCAGTGCACATTGCAAGAAAAATGCCATTAACATTGAGAGGGGGAATGACATTAAAATGTGGAGATGCACAAATGCCACAGCAATGAGGTCTGGGTAATTACCTAAGACACCCTGAGGTTTGAAGCAGCTGTTTGTTGGAAGGCACAAAAGCATTGTGCCAAAGACAGCAGCTAGTCACTGATGTTTCTAATCCAGCTGTCAAGCAGCACCCATGTCTGGTGGGCTGGAGTTTGGAAGTGTGGTCTAATAGTGCCCTTTGCTGTGTGCCACTGAGCAAAGGGAAGAGCCAGATTGGATTCTGGCACTTTGACATCAAGGGTCACAAAGATGGAATTGTCCTTTTTCTTAGAAACCTTTCAATTGAATCTCCATGGTGCATTTCCAAATCTTCAGTGTGGGTTTAGACAACTTCCTAATGGAAATGAAAGGGAAGTTGACATTTTAGTCATTCTTGATGTTGAAACAGGTTGTGAAATGATCCAGTAAAGGTACAAGTTCTGCCCACAGGTGCAAGTATTTGTTTGGAGACAGTACTCCTGAGGTGTTGGTGGTTCTATTTTGGGGAGGATCAGCTGCTATGGCCATTTCTGGATTGTTGGGCTCTGTGTGCTATTTCGCTGCTCTTAGGCAGAGAGGCTTCCAAGAAGCAAATCTCGAGGTGGATCCTTGTTTGCATTAAGGTTGTTGTTTCAGAAGCTTGTGTCTCTGTCCCGGCAGTGCTTGTGGAAGGGGTTTATGCCAGGAGCCCTGAAGTGGCCCAGCGCTACGCCCTGCCCGTGCTCTGGTCCTTCCTGGAGAACAAGGCGCTGCCTGTCCGCAGCGCCAATGTGCGCACGGTGGTCACCAGGCTCGCCTCTGCCCTCTACGAGGTGATGGGCACCAAGCTGAAGAAGCGTGCTGCCAGCCAGTCCCCACATGTCCAGGAAAACCTCTCCAACATCCTGGGCTGGTGAAGGCTTGATGTTCTCCAGCAAGTTGACCAAGTGCTGAGATGGACACCTGCGCTTCTGACCTTTTAGCTGGGCCAAAATTGACAAAATACTCAGGAAGGGTGTGCATCTGCCCCTGCTCTCTCCACTGCCCTTCCTAGTCATGGCATGCTCAGGGGCCTGAAGACACTCTGGATTGAGGACAAAGTGAAGGACTAGCATGGCTCAAGCCTCCCACCGAGGTAAGGTGGGAGCTGGGCCGCTCTCTGGTGGGAGGAAGGGTCTTGTGCCAGCCTGGAGAGCCTGTGCACATTGCCAGGGAGCAGTTGTGCCCTGCAGGTGCCCCCTGCCATGAGCTGTGCTGCTGCCAGTGCCCCGTGGAGCTGTAGGGCTGCTGAGCTGTGGGGCAGGGAGAGGAGCAGGAGGCTGCATGTGCAGCTGAGCCATTGCTGGGAAGCACAGGGCTCTGGGCTCCCTGCTGTCCCAGGGCAGCCTAGAGGCCAGGGAGTTCCCCTGGGAGCTCTGTGGAAGTGGCTCAGGGTGTGCCCCTGGCCTGCCTCCAGAGGGTGATGGTAGGAGAATGTTTCCCTGTGCAGCTATTTATGAATTTCCAAGAAATGTCTTCTATGAAATATGGAGCTTCAGATGCTTTAGGTTTGCATTGCAGCCTCTGTTACATTTTGTGTCTCCATTTTGCAGACCTGCCTGGCTCCTGTGTTTCCACCAAGTTTTCTCTGGACATTCTTTTGTGCATTTACCCACAAAGTCCTTTCCTGCTGTCCAGAAGAGCTCTTTCCTCCAAGCCCAGGAAGAAGCTGCTGCCTATCCAAAGAGCGTTTGAAGACAAGGATTTATGCATTAGCCTGTATAGTTCCAGATGTACATATGTTCTGATAGTTATCTGTAGGTTTCAATAAATATATTTTGATTGTATCTTAATAATTTTGTTGTTATATTTTTTTGTGTATATTTTTGGTGGTATGTTTTGTTTTTTTATATTTTATAGTTTTATATTTTTTCCCATTGACATGCTAAGGATGGCCAGGTCTTTGAGACCTTGAGATGGGGAAGGGAGAGCCTCCCTTTTTTTTGGGTGTTTCTCTGGGAGGGTGGGGCCGGTGGGGGGAAGGAGGCCAAGGCCACGAGATTCGAAGCAGGTAAAGGAGCGTGGGGGGGCAGTTACTGGTACTCACCCCTTTTTGGCTCTGGAAGGAGGAAGGCAGCTGGGAAACCTCACCGCGCCATCCCAGTGCCAGGAGCTGCCTCTTCTGGTGTTGGACCTCACACCCCTGCCAGGATGCTGTCCTGCTTCAGTTTGCTATCTCCAAGCATCCTGTTGGAGCACCGGGACCGACACTGCTCCAAGGATTCGTGAGCAGAGTCTCTCCTCCACCCTTCCCATCTGAGACACAGCTGCCATCACCCCCAGCTCTCCTGCAGCTGTGCAGGGATCCACACACCTGCCCTGTCCACTGGGAACCTGCCAGAGCTCACTGCCAATGGCGATGGTAACTGCACCAGGGGGGAAAAGAGCACACAACCAAAGGAACTGTGACTGGGTTCCTGTTAATTTCATAGTTATTGTTGTTTAGATTGGCCTTGTTGTATATTTAGTAGAGAACTGTTCTTCCTGTCCCCCTATCTTTCCCTGAGAACCTCTTGATTTCAAAATTATACTGACTCAGTGGGAAGGATTTTACTTTCTCCATTTCAAGGGAAGGTCCTGCTTTTTCCCTAGCACACACCTGTCCATTCAAACTAGGATACGGAGCATGAGATGCAGGGCTGATGTGTGAAAGCAGGAGGATCTCCTCCAAAGTAACTTGTTTAATTGTCCATTTTATTACTTCTCTATTTACTCCACACTACTAAGGCAAGGCAAGCTTTGCTTGCAGGCAAAACAGGCATGGGATACACTAGGGTCCCTTGCAGGATCAGCAGGGCTGGCAGTGACAAAGCAGGCAATCTGCTCCATGGTGAGCCACTACACAGCCGCATCCCAATGTGGGTTTAAGTAGCATGGTATTATGGAGAACTCCTTTTCTGCATCAGATACCAAAAGAACGTCCACAGCTTCTGGTGGCTGTCAGCTGGAGCATTCCACAGGCAACACGAGCTCTCAAGGCACTCAGTGTTCTCTAGTGTCAGAGGCAGAGACACACTTGAGGAGAGTCCATGTCAGGGGTCAGCCTTCCCAAACTGAGCAATGGATGCTTCTGCCACTAACACTGACAGGAAATAAACAAACAAAATTTCTGTGCACACCAGGGCTACGTATGGATTACATTATTTCTGTTTCACATCCCGGCCAGAACAACATCGTGGTCAGAATATCATTGTTCCTAGATTCTCTAACACTAAAAATATTGCTGGAGAGTTTTTGTCATTCCCATAGATTTGGTGACATCCAGACACACTTAACAATCCATTTGGGTCCAAGTTCCATATTGCAGACGATGTCTTTGGGCAGCCTGCAAGTGTCTCAGCAGAGAATGAAAAGGGATGACAATACTGACACGATTTCTCTTTGCTACTTGAAATTTAAAAGCTCCGCTCCAGCCCACACTGGCAAAATTGTCAGAAGAGGCAATTCTTCCCCACAAAATGCTTCATCTCACTCAAACAAGAAAGCCACAAGCCAACAGTCTTCTTTACGCCTCCACTGCTTTATTTGGCTATTTCTCTAATAGGAATTAGCTTCATTTATTCTTACTTTGCTTCCTGTGTTCCACGGGGCGCGCGGCGGCTCCTCCGTTGGGTTCGCGGAGGCAACGGCAGAACGGCCGCGCGCTCCGGCGGCTCCGCAGCAGCAGCAGCAGCAGCAGCAGCAGCAGCAGCGCCTCTCTCGATCGGTTTTTCGATCGGTTTTCCGCTCGAGTTCCCGCTCGCCCTCCGTGCCCTTCTCCCTCTCAGACTCCCTGTGATCCCGTTCGGTCCCGTCCTTGTTGCGCCTCTCCCAGCCCGGCTCATGCCGTGCCCCGCAAGGCGGCCGTGGGCGAGCCGGCCCCCTGCCCGCCCCTGTCGGGCACGCCGCGGTGCCGCCTCCGCGGGGCTCAGTCCGTACCGCCTGTGGCACCTTTTGAAGAGCCTGTGGACGAGCTCCTCGCTGCACTGGTGGCGGTGGTGGAGCAGCACCGTCTCTTGGCTCCGCCTGGCGCGGGGCCTGGCGCTGGCCCGGCCCCGACCGAGGCCCCTCCCGCGGTTCCGCCCACAGCTGGCCCGCAGCCGCCCGGCTCCCGCCCCGCCGCCGGCGCATTCCCCCGAGCGAGCCTCGCCGCCCGGCAGTTCGGCCGCCGGCCCCGAGGCGCCGGAGCCCGGGGCGGCTCGGGAAGCAGCGGCGGCCGGGGCGGGCGGGTGCCCCGGGCAGAATGACGAGAGCGCGGTGCCGTCCGCACGGGCGGAGAAGCCTCCCCTGGAGCAGCTGTACCGGGAGGGCCCGCTGCTGGGGAGCGGCGGCTTCGGCAGCGTTTACGCCGGGACCCGGCTCGCCGACGGCGTCCCGGTAAGAGACGGGGCCGGCTCGGAGCGGGGAGGGGGGCGGCGACCGGCGAGCGGCGGGCGGCGAGCTGAGCCCTCCGCTCGCCTTGGCTTGCAGGTGGCCATCAAGCGAGTGTCCCGGGACCGCGTCTTGGAGTGGGCGCGGCTGGTGAGTGAGCGGGGCCAGCGGGAGCAGGCGGCGGGGCGTGGCGGGCGGGGTAAGGCCAGGCCCGGCCGGGTGGGAGCCGGGACGCTGCGATGGGAGCGAGCGTGGAGCGAGCGGGGGCCGCGCAGCGTCCCGGGCCATGGGCAATGGGAGCTGCGGTGGCGCCGGGCAGGGGGTGGCGAAGGCGAGCGCAGCATCGGCGCCGCTGACGGCATGGCGGCTCCCCCGCAGCACGACGGCGCCCTTGTGCCCCTGGAGCTGGTGCTGCTCTGGATGGCGTCGTGGCCCGGCTTCCGCGGCATCGTGCGGCTCCTGGACTGGTTCGAGCTGCCCGACGGCTTCGCGCTGGTCATGGAGCGTCCGGAGCGCTGTCAGGACCTCTGGCACCTGCTGCACGCGGGGGGGTTCCTGCCAGAGCCCGTGGCGCGGGCGCTGTTCCGGCAGGTGCTGGGGGCCGTGCGGCACTGCACCAGCCGCGGCGTCCTGCACCGCGACATCAAGGCCGAGAACGTGCTCGTTGACCTGGCCACCGGCGAGGCGAAGCTCATCGACTTTGGCTGCGGCACGATCCTGCAGGACACGTTCTACACCCAGATGGCCGGTGAGCCCAAAGCCGGGGCCCAGCCGGGCAGTGGAGCTTCTCCCCTGTGCTTCCCCAGGTGGAACACACAGGGAGGGAGGGAGGGGGAATGCTGCTTCAGCCGGCTGCAGCCAAGTTGCATTTTGGCAGGAGGTGGCTGGGAGGGAGCAATCAGCATTGGCCTGATGAGCTGTGCCCGTGTGCCATAGGAACGCGGGAGTACTACCCACCGGAGTGGATCCTCTTTGGCCGCTACCATGGCCAGCCAGCCACCATCTGGTCCCTGGGCATCCTGCTCTATCAGCTGGTGTGCAGGCACCTTCCTTTCAAAAGCAGAGAGGACATCGTCCGGGGACAGCTCTTCTTCCCGCCCCGGGTGTCTCAAGGTGGGGATGGGCCTTCAAGGCACGGGAGCAAGAACGGCTTTGGGAGAGGGCAGGTGGCACATAAGTGTCCTGCTGTTGCAGCTGGGGAGGAGGTTCATCTCCTGGGCTGAGCTGGACGAGGTGGCAGGTGTACCTCTGCTGCTCTCTTCCAGAAGAGAGGATGGATGGGAAGCTGTGCGAACAGCTCTGAGCACTCTTAGTGTGCTGTGGGCACTGTGAAATCTGGGAGAGCATGGACAGGAGCTGACCAGCAGTTTCTGGTTTCTCTCTGCAGAGTGCCAGCACCTGATCAGGTGGTGCTTATCCATGGACCCTGCAGACAGGCCATCCTTGGATGACCTTTTAGAACATTCTTGGGTGCAGAAGCCCCACCTGGCCCAGGAGACAGCAGAGATCCATCCCTCTGCACAGTAGAATCCAGGATGCCCGCAAGCAGCAGCTGCTCGTGTCTCGTGGCTCTCAAAGAATTCCCCAGAGCATTTCCCAGTGGCCCTGGCATGGAGCAGAGAGCACAGCCAAGGAGGTGCTTCCTCAGGTCCCCGGCGATTTGTGGAGGGAGCGGCTCAGGGCTCCCCATCCTATTGGAGAAATTGTGGCACAGTGCAGTGAAGTTGCCACAGAGTGGAAAAGGGGAAACATCCCCCTGCAGCTCAATGGCCTCGTGATGTCCCCGCGAGCCAAGGCACATCTGGCGTGTTCTTCTGGAGATCAGCGCAGAGCTGGAGAACGCCGTCCTCGAGCTGGCCACTGGCAGGGCAAAGCTGATGGGCTTTGGTTGCAGCCCCTTCCTAGAGGACACGCTCTGCACCCTGACGAAATCAAGATGAGTCCCCAGGCGGTGCAGGGGTGGGGGGATGCTCGTGCCTCCAGGCATGGCAGGGCTCAGCCTGGCCACGTGCCGGTGGTTCCCCGTGGGGTGGCAGTGGACAATATTAATCTTTCTGCCAACTGCTCAGCTGCTTTTTGGTGGGGCAGGGGATGGATGTTGTGGAAGGGGAGCTGGCTCCTGGCCTCACTGACAGCTTCTTCCTGCCAGCATGGCACAGGCTGGGGTGGGGGCATCCGGCCTGACATAAGCGTCCATCCGTGTGGATGGGGAGCAGCAGAGGGGGACGGGTTCTTTAGCCATGGCCCAGCTGCTCTGCTTTGCAGGCCCTTGAGGAAGGGGTGGGCATACAGGTGGGAAAGGTAGGGTTTTTCCCCACCACTGGAGAGATTTTAGTATCATAAAGAGCGGTCAGACCTTCCCCAGTCCTGTGAAACGGTGACAACCTTTGGTGCTTTTTCTTGTTTCCAGGTATTGTTTTGAAATGACTTTCATGCAATTGTTCTTTGTTTTTTCCAGAAAGATTGCAGCTTGTGTCCAGACCAGATGGAGAAGCACCGGCACCGTCCGTGGAGTGCATCCCATGCAGGTGCTACCCGGGGAGGGTCCACGGTGTGGATGTCCCCTGCAAAAGGATGAGGACCTTGTGTGGGATCGGCTCCTCTCCTGGCAGCAGGTCTCCAGAGGTGGGTACCCGGTTCCACAGCTCGGGTGGCAGAAGGGCTTAGGGCAAATGGCAGCAGGCACACGAGAATGTCGCTCTTGCAGCTGCTGAGGAGGTTGTTGTGCCATGCTTGAGCAGAAGAGGTGGAGCGTGTCCTGCCACGCTGCTCTCCTCTAACAAGGAGGGAATGGGCTGGGAGGTTTGGGCTCTGAGCACAGCCAGCAGCCTGGCCTGAGTATAGGCTATGGTGGGACAGGGGGGACAGGAGCCTGCTGCCACTGACTGTGGCTTTCTGGTTTCTGTCCCCAGGCTACCAGCAGCTCATGCCATGGAAACGGCACCGCTCGACCTGCCAGTCTGGGAGGGCTGGACGGCAGCGGGTGTTCATTTGCTGCCAAAAATAAATCATTCATGTTACTAACATCATCATCATCATCGGAGCATTTCTTTCATCCTTTTTTCAAGCTTTTGGCCTCCCTTCTTCCACCGAAATCTCTTTGCCTCTTTCCTCATCCACTTGGTGGAATTGGTGGGGGGGGTTTAAGTAACACAAAAAGTTCAGCAACAATTCCTGTTGCCAACCGCAGCAGTCTCTTCAAGAACCTGGAGTTGGTAGCCAGGCCCACATTTCACTTGGAAAGGGGAGTGGTTTGCAGGGACAAAGATGTCCCTCTGCTGCAAAAGCAGGGAGGAAATCAGAAGCAGCAAAATGCAATTTCAGCTCTACCCCCGCCCAAAGTTGTCTGCATCTTTGCCCTCCACTCCAAAATAGGCAGGCAAGGCTGGACTTGAACAAGGTTCAAGTCCTTCATGGTCCCTTGGCATTAAAGGGATCAAGTAAAACTCTCGTATGCAGTAATTGGAGTACAGCTACTGTAGGGATAAAGGAAATGTTGGGAGCTGGGACATCCTTCTTGTCTCCTTTGTCTCCCCAGGTGTTGTAGCCTGGATAGCTGTTAAGATGGTTGCAGGTAAAGGAGCAGCAAGGGCCTTTGTATGGGATCCACGGAGATGTTTATTTCAGCCACTGCGTGGATAGTCCAGGGTCAGAGGCAAAGACAAAGGGGAACGTCGGGGTGAGGGTCCAGGTTGAAGCAGATGGGTGTCCTGGGCAGGGGGAGCATCAGGGAGCACTTACCAGGGGACATGGGGGTGGCACAAAGGTGGGGTTAGGGCATGGGAGCCAACAGGGAAACAGGGTGGGAGTGACCGAAAGCCTGAGAGACAGGGAGAGGGCAGGGGGCTGGCCCAGGGAACAGAACAGGGCTACATTGGCATGACAGAACAGGGCTTGCTATGAGAGAAGCCTCTCGTGTCTCCCTAACTAGGGAATGCCTTTTAGGGTCTCCACAGTGGGGTGTTTTGGGTTCAGTTTGAGTTTGGGTGGAGATACTGCTTTAGTGTAGTGGTTTTGGATTGTTAATTTGAATGTTTTTAGTTGTGAGATAGGATTAGGAGGAAGATAAAACAGGCTTAGCTTTAAATAATACAAAGACAAACTTTATTACCAGAAACTATAGGGGAAAAAAGAAGAAGAAAAATTAGAATAAAACTTCAGACTACTCTTCTTCTTTCCACACATTTGTTTTTTTTGCATTGACAGCATACAAAGAACAACTCAGTTAGTTTACCATTTCTAAAATAGTCATTTACTTGTTTATTTCAGAGAGGAGATTCTTCAGCCTATAGAGATTTTTTCATAAGAAACCATTTGTAAGTGGTCTTGCTGTTCTAGTGTTTAGCCGTCAGGGAGGATAGAGATCTGGTTATTATGTAATATTTTTTTTCTCAACTAACATTTTAATTCATAACTAATACTGAGGACCATATCAACTTATGAGGCACACTTAAAGGATTATAATAGTTGAAACAAAAGCTTACTCCACTTTTAAAAATAGAGGGTGTTTTTCTTCTTCTTCCCTAGGGAGAAGCAGGGGTTTTTTCACTATTTAAACCTAGGGCACTTACAGCAATTTTAACATTGGTTTATTTTAACACCAACGCTTCTTCTTACATCTAGAGTTAGAATCTTTAATCCACCCCATATTTTTTATGTGTTATAGGGAAACAACGGATTCTTTTCTATAGCATAAAAAAAAGGGAAGAATTTCAGTCTATGTCTTCCTTCCCTCAGCTGAGACTTGACTCTTCTCATACTTTGATTTTGGTGTTTTTTGTGCTGTTTTTGTACATATTATCATTTTGGTTCTCTGTTTTTTTTTCCACAGGACAGAGAATAAAGTATTTGTAAAGTCATATTTTGGGCAGTGAAAAAGTTAATATTTTGCCGGGGCAGGAGAGGGTTCTGTGATTGTTTTTAGGTGGGGCGGCCGGAGCTCTTTACCATAAGGAGCCTTCTAAGGCTGCGCCGGGGCCGGGCTGGGATTGTAGGGCCCGGCCAGAAAGCGGAGATGAGTTTTTTGGTTGTAAGGTTGTTTTTTGGCGTTTGCTGTATGTAGTGTTAGTGGTGGGCTGGTGGTTTTCCTTTTCCTTTTGCCAGCAGCCGAGGTTGGGGCCCTTGCCAGATCGGGGCCCAGCTGTCTCTCCCCCAGGCCGTGTGGGCGGTGAGGCTGGCCTTTTTTCCACCTTTATCTCTTACTGTTCACTTCCTCTTGCTGGAAACGGGATTGTTGGAACACTTTAGAGGAGACGGCTTATCCATAGTGTTCTGTTTTAAATTGTCTAAAACCGTGTGAGACAGATGGCTTCACATAGGAACATCCCCAGGGCTGCTGAGGGGAAGGCACCACTTTATTTGTTGTGAAGAGAAGTAATCAAAATCCGCAACCAACAAGCTGCAAGGCAGAACGGAGTGGGAATTACAGAAATAAAGGCCTTGAAAAGCAGCTTAGGAAAGCGGCTACTTCCTAGACAGTGCCAAACCCTCCGACCTGGCCTGGCCGGGCCCAGGGCTGGCTGCCCTTGGGAAGGGAAGGGAAAGGGATGGAGCTGGGGTGGGGGCTCTGTGGCCATGGAAACGAGAGAACCACGGGCCAGCGCGTCACAAAGGGGCAGCCCCGCAAGGGGCTGTGAAGGTTGTGGTTGACACGGACACAGTGGCAGGAGACACGTCTGGCTCTGCCTGTCTGTGCCGACTGCTGGCGATTGGAGTCACCCCACCTTGTTCTAGGGCTGGGGACCGGGCTCCTATCGCCGTCTGCTCCGAGACAGTTCCCAAATTCAACCCCAGGTACTTCTGCGAGACAGAAGCACGGGTTCAAAGATGGATTTTACTGGAAAAGGAAAGACCACGGAAGGAAAAGGTGAGGATAGAAAGGAGCTGAAAGGCCCGAGTCAAATGGAGACAAATTCCACCAGATTTCCGGGAAAATTGGTCCATGGTGGTCAGTTCTGGCTCTGTGTCAGAGTTGGTGGCTGTGAGCTACAGGTGATCTTGCCAGGACAGCCCTGGCATCACAACATTTTCTCATTAGCTTACTCATTATGTTTTGTCATTAGCGTCCTCTTCTTTTCACAGTAGCCAAATCACTCAAACTTTCAGTCAGGACAGGGACTGTGGCCACAGCTGACCACAAACTGGACACGGTCATGAGACGCAAGTTCTGTTCCTTTGTTTGCCACCAATGTCAGGTCTCACAACAGATAAATTTCCTGTTCTTCCTCTGCTTGCTAATTGGGTCTAACACTGAGAATGATATTAAGGTGCTATGAAAACGCCAGCAAGTCCTGCCTGCTTGCTGAGAGCTCTTTGTAGTTTGCAGAAACAGCAGTCACAGCTGTGTGGGTCTTTATTGGGTGTTCACAGAAGCCACACTAGAGAAGGAGTTTTTTTCCCCTCTTCCCATTGGAGCCATCCAACTTTCTGTTCAGCCATGGTAACTCAATAGTGTTCAGAGGAATAGTTCACAGGCTAGGTCCTTGAGAAATGAAACCTAAGAAATTTTCTCCAAAGTTCAAGAATCCTGCAAATGCCCCACCCATTAGACGTGTTTATGATAAAGATGGGACTTCACCTAAATGAGTTCATCCCTTGTGAGGCTGGCTCAGCCTCCCACAGAGGTAAGGTGGGAGCTGGGCCGCTCTCTGGTGGGAGGAAGGGTCTTGTGCCAGCCTGGAGAGCCTGTGCACATTGCCAGGGAGCAGTTGTGCCCTGCAGGTGCCCCCTGCCATGAGCTGTGCTGCTGCCAGTGCCCCGTGGAGCTGTAGGGCTGCTGAGCTGTGGGGCAGGGAGAGGAGCAGGAGGCTGCATGTGCAGCTGAGCCATTGCTGGGAAGCACAGGGCTCTGGGCTCCCTGCTGTCCCAGAGCAGCCTAGAGGCCAGGAAGTTCCCCTGGGAGCTCTGTGGAAGTGGCTCAGGGTGTGATCCTGTGGCCTGCCTCAGGTGGCTGCTGTCAGGTGCATGTTTCCCTGTGCAGCTAGTTTCCAGGAAAGTTTCCAGGAAATGTCTTCTATGAAATATGGAGCTTCAGATGCTTTAGGTTTGCATTGCAGCCTCTGTTACAGTTTTATATCTCTACTTTCCAGGCCTGACTGGCTACCCTCTTGCCAAGAAGTTTTCCCTGGCAAATCCTTCTATGCTCCTTCCCTCCAAGCCATTGCCTCCCATCCAGAAGGACTCTCCTTCCACCAAGCCAAGCACGGTGTCCAGAGGAGAGCACGGGACTGGGAAAAACGGCACCGGCTGCGAGGATAAAATTAGAAATAACAGGGAGCTGAGTTCAGAAGGAAAAGAACAGATGGTAAGGAGACCGAGCTAAGTCCTGTGTGATAGATTTTCACTTTCTGCACTGTAAGCAGAGCTCAGAGAGCTTTTCCTGTGGTGTGAGCACATGGAACCAGCTGGGCCAAGGAAGAGCTCAGCTGGACACTGCACTTCTGGGAAGTGTCTGAGAACACGCTGCCTTTGCAATGGGTGTGTAGTGCAAACTTCACATCCTCAGCATGCATCAATGGCAGGAGAAGTCTTTGAATGGTTTCTGGGCTCTGTCATAATTCCTTGTCTGACTTATGACTGAGAAAAGCCCAAGAATCAGGCCAAGCTGCTTATGCTGTCCAATCTGGCCAAGCAAGCATGTTAGATTTTATAACCTACATGTATTTTTGAACCATGGCTGTGTCAGGGATATGTATTCCATCAGCTGTGTCTGCTTGCTAAGGAAAAAAGTAGTTTGCTGGAACAGGCAGTGCTACAAAGTCAGTTCCAGGTGGTCTCAGCTTTTGAGTTGTACAGCCATGGCCTTGTACACAGTTGTCTCTGATGCTATTTCTAGATTTCGTCAGCTTCTGGGCAGCTGTGTGCTCTGGCATGGCTTTGTCCAGAGGGAAGGGATGGGAGGTGGCCATGGGGAGAGCAGCTCAAAGCCCAGGCACACAATTTCCTTTGCAGCAGGGCCAGCACCTGCAGTTGTTTTGGGTTTACCATGGGGTGCAGGAGGAGGCAAATGAGCAACAGCATTGGCAAACAGAATGTCCAATCAAAGGCTGATGTACTTGATTCCAGCCTTGCTGAGGAAGGGCCCAATGTATTCCTGACAGGATCTAATCCTTCCACTGCAGTTCAAACAGGTCCTGATTTGGCCCTTTAGTTGTGCCAGAAATGATGGGATACTGAGGAAGGGCGTTCATCTGTCTCCACTGCCTCCACCTCCCTTCCTGGCCATGGCATGGGGGCCCTGGAGAAATTTGGGCAGGCAGAGACCTTCCAGAGAGCAGCAGGGCAGGGAGCTCTGCTGAACTTCCTAAATGCCAGTGAGCCTGAGATGATGGAGGTGTGGGAGCTGGAGAGCACGGAGCATCGCGAGAGCTCAGCAGCTTCTGGGCTGAAAGGCTGCTGGGCAACTGTAAGAGGGAAGGGCAGCAGCAGAAGAATTGAGGGGCTTGAGAAAAGCAGGTTCTGACATCCTGCAGAATGGCTTTGTGGGGACTTGGCTGGAGATCAGCACTGGCTGTGAGGTGCCTAAGAGGCAGGGAGAGAACAGTGATCTGAACCTGTTCCCATACCATCCAAAAGGCCAGTGGAGGCCGTGGCACCGCAGAACAACTTGATACCAAACATGTGGATTCCAGCTGGGATCATAGCCACACTTGCAGTGAACTGAGCCCAAGGAGAGAGTTGGCAAGTCTAGGGCATGAGCACGCCCTCACCACTTGCCTTTTCATTCCCCATGCTAGGCCAAGCTACTCCAGCAGTTTGACTGGTCTTTCCCTGCCAGGTCCCAGTTTAAAGCATGGCTAAATGTCTTCAGCCATCAGTGAGGAAGGGCTGAATGCTTCATCTGAGCACTTTGTACCACTCTTTCCAGGCATCCTTGCTGTATCCCAGAGGTGGGGATATGAAGAAGGGGTCATTGGGACTGCCTTTGGTCCCCCCTATACCCAAGGCAGTCAGTCCCCGTGTTGGCAGTGCTGCAGGGTCTCTGCGCAGCTCTGTGCAGCTGGATGTCCAAGAGTCCCAGGAGATGAGGTAAGCCAAGGTGTCTGCTGCTCCACTCTGCTGTTCAGCTCCCTCTTGCCATCTTGTGAGGTTCCTTTGCACAGTCAGCTCTCTCCCATGTATTTAGGCAAACCTCTGTGTATTCACCATTTGGCCCATCCGTGATGATCCAGCTCCATGTCAAACCCCACACCATGTGTCCCAAGAGCAGAGGTGGTGGTGGTGGGGAAGAGGAGGCAGGGCTTAAAAGCATCTGAAGATGGGTCCTCTGCTGGGCTTGGTATTGATTCCCTCTGTAATGTTTGTGGTGTCATTTGGGAGCTGTATTGCACAGCTCTGGATCCTGCAGATCTTTGAATACTGTGATCCTTGACTGGCAACTTCAGCCCTGGAAAACTCTGTTTGGCCAAATATTGGATGCTGGAGGGGTGTCTCTGTCTTTACGTGCTGCTTCTGTAAATGTCAGGCATAATTTCTCTGTGCCTGGGACGGCGCTGTGAAATGAGAACCCAGCTATATTTTCCGGGTATAGATGTAAAATCCTATCAATGTTTAATATTTAGGTCTGGGATTAAAACAGAGAGGGCAAGGAGGTAGAGAAGAGCTATAGTACTGTACCTGATGGGAAGATATTGGCTTGAATATATATGAGAAAATGTAGCTGTCAATGTAGCTTATCTGAAGGACAGCAATAATGAAGGAGTCACAAAAATGTCATTCCAACTGGAAAGCTTTGGTAGTGCATTGAAAGTGCAATGTGAATACCCTTGCCTAGCAGTTGAGTTGGTAAAAGGCTTTTCCTTCTTGAGACAGCCATGAGGTGGAATATCCTTCTCAGGATACTGCCGTGTTCGGACCACATGTAGCACGAGACTGGTACCAGTGAAAGCCACAAGCAGGCAAAGTCAAGCTTTGTCAGCAGAACCAAAGTAGCTGCCCTCCATGCAGACTCGTGTCTCAGCTTAGCAGCTCCTGCTGCTTGAGGGAGGCTGTAGGAGCCCCTTGGCTCCAAAAGGAAAGTCAGCAGAATTGGGGAGTTATGGTGCAAGTTGAGGAATGACTGCTGAGTTTCAGCTGGAGCTTGGCCAGCTCTGCCTGGCTGCAGCAACTGAATGCTTAAGGACAATTAATGAGCTTTGCATCTTGTTGGCTTGATGTGTTGCATTTTCTTCTTCATCAGAGGCACCAAGCAAGGAAGGATTGCTACACCTGTTCCTTCCCTTCTCTTTCTCCCTCCTCATATGTTCTTGTGTTTTCCATTTTCTCAAGGCCACGATCAAGCAGCAGCATCAGAGTGAAGAAGTCTGAACATGCAGGTAGGTACAGGGCATGTCTGTCTTAAAATTACTACTAGAACCTTGAATTAGAGGTGATATTTTGAAAGCTTTGTTAAAAATCATTCTTTTAAAAATTTCTTTAAACTCATTTGAATTATTTGATGGGCTCAGTGGACTATCCCAGAGCCCAGTCACTGGGAGTGTGCTGCAGTGGTGTAGTGAAAATTCCTGTATTGTGAATCTTGAGTGGCAAGAGCTGGATTGGGACCTTGGGGCCCTGGAAGTGCAGTGCAGGAAAAGTCCATCCAGCACACGCCTTTTATCTCCATGCAGTCTTTCTCATGTCAGAATTAGCAGAGAAGAAGAAGGCATTTATCAGGAAATTAGAAATCCTCTCAATCCATCCTCCTGCCCTTGAAGGAGATAACATTTCCTTGAGGCAGATTCTGAACTGAAACCTTTGACATCTGAAAGAGAGTCATGGACTATCAAAGCCATTGCCTGGTTTTGCTCTGGGAGAAAGAGGGGAAACCTTCTGTGAGAGAAAGTCCTTTTGAATTTTCCAGTTATGGAGATGGAAACTTCCAAAGGGATGCAGCCTATGCAGGGTCTGAGTTTGTCGTCCTATGACAGCACAAGCCCAGAGCCACCTGTGGAATGTTCACAATGACAAATCTCTTGCCCCACTGCCTCTGCCTGTGTCAGTGTTGCAGGCTGAGGCTGGGGGAGGAGATGCCTTCTGCCTTGTCCCTCTGTCCCTGCCTTGCCTGATCCCTGACAAGTAGAATTGTGCCAGACAAACTGCGGTCTCTGGTGCATCTGTGCCAGCCAATGCCTTTGAGTTGAAAGCCTCCATCAATGCCTGTTGTTGTTGTTCCTTTGCCATTTTGGAGCATGTCACGATAGGAGAGATGAAATTTGAAGACATAATTAGCTGATGAAGAAAGCAGATGAGATTTCCAGGTCCCTTTGCTCTGGGTTATTTCTGAGAAATCCTGGGTTTTGTCCCTTTGGAATGACTCCTTAATTGGTGATATGCAGCTGGAATGCTTAATGCAGCTAGGGAGAAGTATTGCTCAGTAAGTAAGGTGATGTTTTTGCTGGATTCATTTTGGACTAGAAATGTGCAATTTCATGAAATATTACCTGTTGTGCTTTCATAAATTGACCTGTACATTCTCTATGGATAAATAAAAGATTCGTTTAAGGATGTTCTTCTTTTTATGATCTGCCGTCTTCCATTTCCATCAAGGAAAGTTTGAATTGCTTTTAACTGCCATGATGAGAAATGTTTTGATGCAGGTCTTGTTTATACTGGATTTGGGTGTGTCTGCAGGAAAGAAAGCAGGGAATAAAACCCACGGGACAAGTATTTGAGCAGAAGTGGAACGTTTGAAAGCTAATTTGTTCCCTAAAGATTTGGGCTCCTTGAATACTGAGGATATGTAATGGGGAGCGCAAAGCTTCCTTTACTTGTAACATGGGGTGCCATTGTTCTTGTACCATCACTTCCTTTGTTGTAAAGCAAAATAAAAGCAACCAAGAAAACCCAACCCAGAACCGAGTGGGACTTAGAGAAACAAAGGCCCTGAAAACTAGCATCTGAAAACAACTACTTCCTAGGTGTAATTGTCAAATACTTGTGATCACTGTGGTTTGCCAACTGTTTGGAAGGAAAGGGATCCCAAAGTACTTGATGGGCAATGAGTAATACATAAGGAAAGGAGTAGAAGCTCTCTCTCCTGGCTTGCCAGCTCCATACCGTTCAGAGGAATTACAGTGATGGTAGTTTCATGGAAAAAACATCAACAACAACAAAAAACCACAAAGTGATTTTCTGATTAATTCAAAACTCCCGTGTATTCCTCATCAATTAGATGATTGTTTGTAAAGGTGGGAGTTCACCTAACTCACTTTTTCCCTCGTGAGCCTGGCTCAGCCTCCCGCAGAGGTAAGGTGGGAGCTGGGCCACTCTCTGGTGGGAGGAAGGGTCTTGTGCCAGCCTGGAGAGCCTGTGCACATTGCCAGGGAGCAGTTGTGCCCTGCAGGTGCCCCCTGCCATGAGCTGTGCTGCTGCCAGTGCCCCGTGGAGCTGTGGGGCTGCTGAGCTGTGGGGCAGGGAGAGGAGCAGGAGGCTGCATGTGCAGCTGAGCCATTGCTGGGAAGCACAGGGCTCTGGGCTCCCTGCTGTCCCAGGGCAGCCCAGCGGCCAGGGAGTTCCCCTGGGAGATCTGTGGAAGTGGCTCAGGGTATCCTGTGGCCTGCCTCAGGTGGCTGCTGTCAGGTGCATGTTTCCCTGTGCAGCAAGTTTCCAGGAAAGTTTCCAGGAAATGTGTCCCATGAAACATGGAGCTTCTGATGTTTTAGGTTTACATTGCAGCCTCTGTTACATTTTGTTTTCCCACTTTGCAGGCCTGAGTGGTGACTTTATTGCCGAGAATCTTTCTGGGTCACCTCCCTCTATGCTCCTTCCCTCCAAGCCGTTGCCTCCCATCCGGAAGGGCTCTCCTTCCTGCAAGCCAATCATAATGTGCAGTGGAGAGGAAGAGAAAGGGAAAGATGGCACTGGCTACAAAGATATCAGTAGAAACAGTGCGGAGCTGAGTTCAGAGGGAAAAGGGAGTGAGGTAAGGATACCAAGCTAAGTCCTGTGTGATAGATTTTCAGTTTCTGCACTGTAGTGATTCCTAGAGAGGCTGATCTGGAAGAGAGACCACGCATAGTTAAAGGAATACAGTAGGTGATAATTAAGAGGCCTTAAAAGGATACACCTTGGGCAGTACAAGAGCCTGGCCCGGGCTACACCCAGGAGGGATCCAAGATGGATCCCGCTCATGAGTTTTTACACTTTTATAACCTTTGGTCAACTTATATAGTAGGGGTTAATTGTCCAGTTACAGCTTCAGGTCACCAAGTCCCATCCTTCTGGTCCACTCCCGGTGCTTTCCCATTGTTTATGATTTTTGGGTAATGGTTGTCCTTGATTCTTAAGCTGGAAAAAGATTGCTGTGTCTAACTGCCCTGAGAAGAGAACCTACCAACACTTAATACGAAGTTCAGAGTCCCACACCAAGTCAGCACAGAATCTGAGGAAAGTGAAAGCTAAAACTTAAAGCATCAACAGGAGGGAGTCTGAGAGCTTTTCCTGTGGGCTAAGCCCATGGAGGCAGCTCAGCCAAGGAAGAGCTCAGCTGGACACTGCACTTCAGGCTGTCTTTGCAATGAGTGTGTAGTGCAGACTTCACAATCCTCAGCATGTACCAATAGCAGGAGAGGTCTTTGAATGTTTCTGGGTTCTGTCATGGCTTTTCCTCTGTCATATGGCTGAGAAAACACCAAAAGCAAGTCAGGGCAGCAAAAGTTGCCCAAAAGGGAAACCATCCTTCTGCATTTAGTAACGTAAGGGTAACTTTGAACCATGTCTAAGCCTTGGTGTTTTTATTCTGTCAACTCTGGCTGGCTGGGAAGGAAGAAGTTGTTTGCTAGAACAGGCGGTGCTACAAAGTCAGTTCCAGGTGGTCTCAGCTTTTGAGTTGTACAGCCATGGCCTTCTACACAGTTGTCTCTGATGCTATTTCTAGATTTCGTCAGCTTCTGGGCAGCTGTGTGCTCTGGCATGGCTTTGTCCAGAGGGAAGGGATGGGAGGTGGCCATGGGGAGAGCAGCTCAAAGCCCAGGCACACGATTGCCTTTGCAGCAGGGCCAGCACCTGCAGTTGTTTTGGGTTTGCCATGGGGTGCAGGAGGAGGCAAATGAGCAACAGCATTGGCAAACAGAATGTCCAATCAAAGGCTGATGTACTTGATTCCAGCCTTGCTGAGGAAGGGCCCAATGTATTCCTGACAGGATCTAATCCTTCCACTGCAGTTCAAACAGGTCCTGATTTGGCCCTTTAGTTGTGCCAGAAATGATGGGATACTGAGGAAGGGCGTTCATCTGTCTCCACTGCCTCCACCTCCCTTCCTGGCCATGGCATGGGGGCCCTGGAGAAATTTGGGCAGGCAGAGACCTTCCAGAGAGCAGCAGGGCAGGGAGCTCTGCTGAACTTCCTAAATGCCAGTGAGCCTGAGATGATGGAGGTGTGGGAGCTGGAGAGCACGGAGCATCGCGAGAGCTCAGCAGCTTCTGGGCTGAAAGGCTGCTGGGCAACTGTAAGAGGGAAGGGCAGCAGCAGAAGAATTGAGGGGCTTGAGAAAAGCAGGTTCTGACATCCTGCAGAATGGCTTTGTGGGGACTTGGCTGGAGATCAGCACTGGCTGTGAGGTGCCTAAGAGGCAGGGAGAGAACAGTGATCTGAACCTGTTCCCATACCATCCCAAAGGCCAGTAGAGGCCGTGGCACTGCAGAACATGGTGATACCAAACATGTGGATTCCAGCTGGGATCATAGCCACACTTGCAGTGAACTGAGCCCAAGGAGAGAGTTGGCAAGTCTAGGGCATGAGCACGCCCTCGCCACTTGCCTTTTCATTCCCCATGCTAGGCCAAGCTACTCCAGCAGTTTGACTGGTCTTTCCCTGCCAGGTCCCAGTTAAAAGCATGGCTAAATTTCTTCAGCCATCAGTGAGGAAGGGCTGAATGCTTCATCTGAGCACTCTGTACCACTCTTTCCAGGCATCCTTGCTGTATCCCAGAGGTGGGGATATGAAGAAGGGGTCATTGGGACTGCCTTTGATCCCCCCTATACCCAAGGCAGTCAGTCCCAGTGTTGGCAGTGCTGCAGGGTCTCTGCTCAGCTCTGTGCAGCTGGATGTCCAAGAGTCCCAGGAGATGAGGTAAGCCAAGGTGTCTGCTGCTCCACTCTGCTGTTCAGCTCCCTCTTGCCATCTTGTGAGGTTCCTTTGCACAGTCAGCTGTCTCCCATGTATTTAGGCAAACCTCTGTGTATTCACCATTTGGCCCATTCGTGATGATCCAGCTCCATGTCAAACCCCACACCATGTGTCCCAAGAGCAGAGGTGGTGGTGGTGGGGAAGAGGAGGCAGGGCTTAAAAGCATCTGAAGATGGGTCCTCTGCTGGGCTTGGTATTGATTCCCTCTGTAATGTTTGTGGTGTCATTTGGGAGCTGTATTGCATGCCTCTGGATCCTGCAGATCTTTGAATACTGTGATCCTTGACTGGCAACTTCAGCACCGGAAAACTCTGTTTGGCCAAATATTGGATGCTGGAGGGGTGTCTCTGTCTTTACGTGCTGCTTCTGTAAATGTCAGGCATAATTTCTCTGTGCCTGGGACGACACTGTGAATTGAGAACCCAGCTATATTTTCTGGGTATAGATGTAAAATCCTATCAATGTTTAATATTTAGGTCTGGGATTAAAACAGAGAGGGCAAGGAGGTAGAGAAGAGCTATAGTACTGTACCTGATGGGAAGATATTGGCTTGTATATATGTGAGAAAATGTAGCTGTCAATGTAGCTTATCTGAAGGACAGCAATAATGAAGGAGTCACAAAAATGTCATTCCAACTGGAAAGCTTTGGTAGTGCATTGAAAGTGCAATGTGAATACCCTTGCCTAGCAGTTGAGTTGGAAAAAGGCTTTTCCTTCTTGAGACAGCCATGAGGTGGAATATCCTTCTCAGGATACTGCCGTGTTCGGACCACATGTAGCACGAGACTGGTACCAGTGAAAGCCACAAGCAGGCAAAGTCAAGCTTTGTCAGCAGAACCAAAGTAGCTGCCCTCCATGCAGACTCGTGTCTCAGCTTAGCAGCTCCTGCTGCTTGAGGGAGGCTGTAGGAGCCCCTTGGCTCCAAAAGGAAAGTCAGCAGAACTGGGGAGTTATGATGCAAGTTGAGGAATTACTGCTGAGTTTCAGCTGGAGCTTGGCCAGCTCTGCCTGGCTGCAGCAACTGAATGCTTAAGGACAATTAATGAGCTTTGCATCTTGTTGGCTTGATGTGTTGCATTTTCTCCTTCATCAGAGGGACCAAGCAAGGAAGGATTGCTACACCTGTTCCTTCCCTTCTCTTTCTCCCTCCTCATATGTTCTTGTGTTTTCCATTTTCTCCAGGCCACGATCAAGCAGCAGCATCAAAGAGAAGAAGTCTGAACATGCATGTAGGTACAGGGCATGTCTGTCTTAAAATGACTATTGGAATCTAGACTCGGAGGTGACCTTTTGAAAGGTTTATTAAACACCATTCCTTTCAGAATTTCTTTAAATTTGTTTCACTCCTTGATGGGCTCAGTGGACTCTCCTGGAGTGCAGTCACTGGGAGTGTGCTGTAGTGGTGCAGTGAGAATTCCTGCATTGTGAATTCTTGAGTGGGAGGAGCTGCAGTGGGACCTTGGGATCCTGGAAGTGCAGTGCAGGAAACAGAAGCATTCGTCTCCATCCTTCACATGCCTTTTATCTCCATGCAGTGTTTCTCATGTCACAATTTGTAGAAAAAAATTATGCATTTTTCTGGAAATTAGAAATATTCCCACTCATTTCTCTTGCCCAGTAAAGTGAAAAAACCTGTCCTTGGGGCAGATATTCAGCTGAAACCTTTCAGATCCATAGGAGATTGATGGTCATGACCTGATTTTGCTTTGGGGGAAATATGGAAACGTCCTGCTATAGAAATTCCTTTTGAAATTGCAATCATGGTCATGGAAACTTCCAAATGGATGCAGCCTATGCAGGGTCTGAGTTTGTCATCCTATGACAGCACAAGCCCAAAGCCACCTATGGCAAGTTCATCATGACAAATCTCTTCCCTGACTCTCTCTGCCTGTGTCAGTGTTGCAGGCTGAGGCTGGGGGAGGAGATGCCTTCTGCCTTGTCCCCCTGTCCCTGCCTTGCCTGATCCCTGACAAGTAGAATTGTGCCAGACAAAATGCGGTCTCTGGTGCGTCTGTGCCAGCCAATGCCTTTGAGTTGAAAGCCTCCATCAAAGCCTGTTGTTGTTGTTCCTTTGCCATCACTGGGCAGGTAATGATAGGAGAGATGAAATTTGAAGAAAGACTTTTGCTGATACAGAAAAAGGGATCAGATGCCAGGTCCCTTTGCGTAGGGTTAGTTCTGCCAAATCCTGGGTAGTGCCCCTTTGGAATGACTCCTTTGTTGGTGATATGCAGCTGGAATGCTTAATGCAGCTAGGGAGAAGTATTGCTCAGTAAGTAAGGTGACAGTTTTGTTGGATTTACTCTGGACTAGAAACGAGCTATGTCATTAAACCTTACCTGCCTTTCTTTTATAACTCAGTAGAACATTCTACAGGAGAAATCAACCCAGTTTAAAGAATGTTATTCCACTCTTATTGCTTGGCTGCTACATGATTTTACCCCATGTTTAGCCACGTAAAAATGATTAGTTGCCTTATATCTAACAGCTCTGTTGAAGAGTATTTCAGAATGTCCTGCCCTCTGCTATTTCCATTTTGAAAACCTTCAGTTGTCAGTGTCAGCCATGATCAGAAATGTTTTGAGGCAGGTCATGTTTATGTTGGGCTTAGGTATCTGTGCAGGAAAGAAAGCAAGGAATAAACCGATCAAAGAGTGAAGTAGAGCAAAAGAGAAACTTCTGGATGACCACTTTATTCCCTATAACTATGGGCTTGCAGAATACTGGGGACGTGTAATTGGGAAAGCAAAGCCCTTTTTGCATGTAACATGTAGTGATCTTGATTGTGTACCACCACTTCCTTTGTTACAAAGAGGAATTAAAAAGATCCCCAGAATAAAAAACCCAGCCTAGAACTGATTGGGAGTTACAGAAACAATAACCTGAAATCTACTTTTGAAAACAATCGCTTCCTAGATAGTGTCAAATTCTAGAGACTACTGTGAGTTTCCAACTCTTTGGAAGGAAAGGAATCCTGTAGTAGTGTGGAGACAACGAGCAGCACATCAAGTCATAGAACCCATCTCTCCTGGCTTGCCAGATCCACATTGTTCAGAGAAATTCAAGTTAGTTAGACATTAGTTTCATGAAAAATAAAAAAAACAACTAATCATTTCAGTAGCTGAAGTGCTCTTTGAATTCCCCACTCTTTAGATGGGTTGATTGTAAAGGAGTGAGTTCAATTAACTCGCTTCTTCTCTTGTACCTGTCTACAGCTTCTTCTGAGTCTACAACAGAAACGCAGAGAATGAAGGCAAAGAGCTCTTGGTGTGTGATAGGACCTGGGATGCCTCTGTTCCCAAGGAAACTCGCTGACGTGTTTGGCATGCAGACCTATGTGCGGAACCCCGGCGTTGGGAATGGAGGTGTGGGCTCCCGGCCGGCTCAGGGGGCCTTGGCCCAGGAGCCCCGGCAGAGGCAGCTGAGCAGCGCTGTCCCCAGGGTCACTGCCAGGGAGGAGGACAAGGGGACGGACCAGCATGGCTCAGCTTCCCACAGAGGTAAGGTGGGAGCTGGGCCGCTCTCTGGTGGGAGGAAGGGTCTTGTGCCAGCCTGGAGAGCCTGTGCACATTGCCAGGGAGCAGTTGTGCCCTGCAGGTGCCCCCTGCCATGAGCTGTGCTGCTGCCAGTGCCCCGTGGAGCTGTAGGGCTGCTGAGCTGTGGGGCAGGGAGAGGAGCAGGAGGCTGCATGTGTAGCTGAGCCATTGCTGGGAAGCACAGGGCTCTGGGCTCCCTGCTGTCAAAGACTGAAAAAGTGTCTGAATTTTATCAGCTGTGTTGGAGAGTGTTGCAGAATGAGTTACATTGTTCTTACTTGCATTCAGAAAAATCAGCGTTCTGTCAGGCTGGCCTGAAAGTGCCAGAGCCCATACAGTTTAGACAGAAAATTCTTTGGGGAAAATGAATAATCTAGTGTCAAGGGCACAATTTTCATTAGGGTACCCCTCCTGTAATCCTAAGTTTTTCTTTATTGTCCACTGAAATATTCCAACAAAGTGAAGAAAAAGTTGATCTGAATGTATACAGGTATTAGAACCCAGGACTACTTTTAGGAACCAGAAAGAAGATGTTTACTAAAATCAGCATAAGGGCAGATAAGAATCTCTGTCAAGAGCAATCTCCATCTCTGCCCTTCTCTATCAAACACAGAGGCTCTCCAGCATCCAGGGGCTGAGGCAGCAGGTTTCAGTCTGCTGGCCCACAGAGTAATGTCATGTCTCCTTCCAGGAGCCCATCCACTGGGAGAGGGTCTAGGCATATGTAGCTTGCTGCTCTCATGCACCATCTCTGTGCCCTGTTAGAGCTCTGTAATCTGGAACCTGTCTTGCCTGTTGCCAAGCATGACATTTTTGGGCAATTGAAGTGTGCCAGAGATTTACAGGAACCTTTGCTTCCAGTACCAGGCCTCCCACTGAGCCAGCTCAAGGAGATGGATCATCCCAGCAGTCCTGGTCTAACAAGTGACAGAGACCTGAGAGAGGGCTTTGGAAAGGTAAGGGATAAGAACAGGGATGAGCAGACTTCCATTCCAGTGGCTGTTTAGTGCTTGGCCCAAAATGCCTCTGAAAACCATGATCCTCCACTCTTGGGGGTTGGGGATTGTCTTGGGAATATATTTGACGGCTACTGAGCAATTGCTTGGCTGTTTCCAGAGGTGCCAAAGTCAGTGCTTTGGGGATGGTGCCAAGGACATGCCTGAGGCATTCTTTATGTGCAAAGAGCACTTTAGAGAAGTTCTGATTGGCAGAGCAAACTGCAAACCAGTGAATGTGGGCAAAGGGCACCCTCAGAAGCAGAGAAGCAAAGATGCTAACGTTGAGTATAAGCAAGGCTGCAAAATAAAACGGGACAGTTTGATGTCTCCTGGTTACCTTTCTGGCTGTATCTCACAGCCCTCTCATTCTCACATTTTCTGCTCCTTAATATCCATGTTCCTCCAAATTGTTTTCACATGACTCCCTCCTCCTTTTGGTCTCCCGGTCTCAGAGACCAAGTCGTTGAGAGTCTTCCAGAGCTGAGTCCTTCAGAAGCCAGGAAGTGACAAACAGCTGCACTTCCTGGCCATGAGTGTTAAGCATCAGCTAATTACCCGTCCTTGCTGCATATTGCACATGGCTTTTATTCTCCTGCCCTGGCCTGTAGGAACTGAACTGCATGCTCATTGCTCATGTGAGCTCTTCCTTTGTCTTGGAGCATTCCTATGACTTTCATGCTTCAAGCAGGGCTTCCTGTCACAGGTTGCAGTTGGAGCAGAGTAAAGCTGTGGAACTAAAGTGTTCCACCTCACTGTGTGTAATTACCAAGGTGAGGATGGGAGACATTCTCCTGAAACTATTGGAATGGATATGGAGCTGGATTAATGTCTGTAGCACTGTGTGGACTCCGCTCCCAGTGAGAGGTTGTGCCTGGTCTGTGTGTGTCTCTGCTTACAGTCTGTGATGTATTTCCATTGCAACCAGATCCGTGCTGCATTGTGCATGTTGGCTGAGAAGAACTTAGAACCAAAGGATGTGGAGCTTTTTGAGAATGAGATGAAGAAGAGGAATGAAATTTTATCATCCTTAAAGCTGCCTCCACTGAGAGTTGAGCCCAGGGATGCAGCTGAAGCAAGTAAGTGGTGTCTACACTGCTGGTTCTTTTTGAGCTCTTCCTTACCCTCTGCACAGTGTTGCAATCAGACTGGGGGGCTGTTGCACTTGCATCTGAGTGGAAACCTGCATAGGAATGATTTCCATTTTGCAGAGAAAAACACAGAGGCATTAATTGTCTTGCCCATGGCCTCACTTAGTAACAGAGTATCAGCTTCCCACCTTCACCTCTAAAATCTTTCAGAGTAGAAAATTCAGTCTTGGAAAGTCGCCTGCCCTTCAGACTCTGTTCTGAAGAGCAGCTTCCAGGCAATGTGAATGCAGAAGAATGCTTTTCCACCAAGGTGCAACCTGGAAGAAACCAAATTCAGCACCTTCTGATGAAAAGACCAGAGATCCTTCTCGAGCCACTCCCCTCCAAGGAGCTGGCACTGTAGAGCTGTGCTGAAGCCCTGAGGCAGTGCTTCTGTTGTAGCCCCAGGAGCAAGCAGCATTCCCCAGTGAATCCCGGCTGAGGGGCTCTGGCTGCAGCGCTGTGTGCGCTGCCCCGAGGGCGGCAGCAGGGACCTTCGGGGGCAGCACTCAGCCCCAGGGCACCACCCAAGCTTATCTGCACTTTCTTTTGGGAACTTGCCCAGCCTGCCTCTGAAACAGGAAAACGAAAGCATAGCAACACTGGCTTCTCCTTGTTTCTTAGGGGAAGCATCACTGCAGTTTGATTTTTAAACTGGAAGAAGGTAGATTTAGATTAGATATTAGGTAGAATTTATTTTATAATGAAGGTAATGAAATGCTGCAAGGATTTTTCCAGAGAAGCTGTTGTTGATTTATCTATGAAGGTGTTCAAGGCCAGTTTACATGGGGCTCTGAGGAACCTGATCCAGATGAAGATGTTCCGTTTCCCAGGGGTTGGACTAGATGGTGGTTAAAGGGGCCTTCCCACCAAAATTGTTGTAGGTTTTCCTGGGTGATTGTATGATCCTTGTCCCATACTAGCGTGCCAGTGTTCTACTTGAAGTTCTTTGGGATAACACAGAGATGTTACCCAGCTCCAGCAAATTTTCTGGCCCTTTCCATAGTGACCCTGTCCAGCACCCTCCACTTACAAGCTCCTCTTTGGTCCCTGCAGGCCTCAGCCAAGCAGCTGTCAATGGCACAGCTTCCAGTGTGCAGAGAAAACACCCTGGTAATGCCTTGAAGAAGAAGGTCTTGAGGAAGCAGGACAAGATGCCCTTACTGCCCACTATGCCCATCATCCAAGAGGAAGGCAGTGTCCCATGCAACTCCTCAGGTAAGTCTGCTCTGTGGCAGCTTTTTCCCATATAGTTATTTCCTTGCAAAAGAAGCACAAAGTGTGCCTCCTGCCTCAGCCAGCACAACTGGGCTCTTTGGTCAATAGCCTGTCCGGGAATGAGCACCAAATCCACTTTTGAGTTCCTCCAGCTTGGTTGTCTTGCCGTAGTCGGTTTTTAGAGATGCATTGGAAAGTTGAGCTGAATAAAGTAGAGGTAAAGGCCTAAGCTCGGGCTTTTGTCCATCCTGATAATCCAAACTACAGCGCTGGTGCCAGGAGACAGCTGTAAGTGCAGAGATGAGCTGGGGGCAGTGTGCCAGGGTGTGCTCACTGTGCACCTACGAGTACCACCACCATCAGTTGACCACTCCCCATCGGGGCCCTCTGCCTGTGCTGTTGTCCGGCTCTGCAGCCAGCTTTTCTGCTATCCCAGTAAGGGTTGTCTCTGCATGGCAGTCAGTGCCTTGGTGCAGTCGTGCTGCTGCTCCCTGAAGCGATCAATGGCTCCTGGCTGCCACCATCCCATGGCCTGCAATTCCAAGAGGAAACAAGCAGTGCCTCCTGTGTCACTGCAGCCAAACACAGTGGCTGCTGGTAGGAGGTGACAGTCAGGAGGGGCTGCCTGGTGCTCCAAGGTTGCCTGTGCTATCATCCAAACTAGGGTGAGATAAAAAGAAGGGAGCAAGGAATAATAATTGGAATGCTCTTTTCTACTGATGCTATTTCCACGTTGAGAACTGACCAGAATTGAGCCTGGGTTGTTCCGGCTTGGCTTGGTGCTGTGGCAGGGCAGCTGCAGGAATTTCCTCAGGGAGTTGCAGAGTGCCTCAGTCCTCAGGGCTGGGGGAAATGAGGGCGCTGGGACAAGAGAGGCCCCTGGGGGGTTCCCTCTAGGTGTAGCCATTCCCACTGGTCGTCCCTGTCTGGCAGGGAGTGGGAGCTCTGCGGCCTCAGGAACCTGCCGCTGGCTGTGCTACCTGTGGCACTTGGGAGCTGGCACTGTGTGGGCAATGGTCAGGTTTAGCCTGGAGCTGTGCCCATCTGGGGGGGCTGGGAGAAAGCAAGGAGCCCAAGGAGGCAGACAGCAGGGAGGTGTGTGAGGCAGTGCCAGTTTGCAGCACATGGAAGCCTGGCTGGGAGCTGGGGCTGCAGGCCGCTCCATGGCGGGGTGCCTTGCCCGGGGCTGCAGCGCTCAGGGCTGACCCTCTCCTCACAGTGACCTCGCAGACGGCCACTGGTGCCGAGCACCGACAGGAGCTGCTCCGTGAGCGTGGGCACAAGGACACAGCCTCTGCTGACCCACAGCAGTCCTTGCTCCAGGCACTCTCCTGGCTGGGCAGCGATGACTGGTAAGAAAGGCCCCGGTCACTCTGTCTCCCTCTTAGCGTTAAGGAAGCTTACAAGTGGATCTTGCCAGTGCCTCTGAGCCCCAACAGCCCAGAGGGCAAAGGACTCTGCTGAAACCACTCCAGAGCAGTGAGAGGATCAAGATTTGAGAGCAGCCTTTGCTTGGCCTCGGTCTGCAGCTGTGCTCCAGCTGCTGCCGCTCTGTGCTGCTCCCTCGCTTTGCCTGCTGCTCCATGGAGCTGCAAAGGAAGTCTTGAGGGAAGAGAGGAAGCTGTGGGATGAGATGATTTGCTGGCTGAAGGCAGCAGCAGGATGGCAGCAGTTTTGAGTGTAGAGATTTGGGTGCCTTGGGGCACTGGCCCAGTGGGACTGAGTAAGATTTCTCTCTGCTCCCAGTGCTGACAGCAATGGCAGGTGACAGGGTCTCCCTGTGACCTCCTGCATGTGAGTCCCAGAAGCAGCTCCAGGGAGTCACTCTTTCTGAGAAATGGAATGATTTGTGCTTTCAAATCCCCAGCCTGTCTTTACTCCTGAAGGCTCATGGCAGAAGGGAAGGAGAAAGCAATGAAACCCTCTGGGAATCTTGGATTTTTGAATTCAACTTTTTCCTTTTCACTGCTTCGTATGCGCCGGAGGTGTTTAGCCAATACTCAACATGTGTCCCACAATTAGACACAGAGAGAAGGAGGCCCAGAGGTGATAACCCTATGAATGTTAGGTGATGCTGGTTAAATTTTTGGTGATATTGGTTGTGATGTCGGGGTTAGCATAAACTCACTGTTGGATGCTTCATTCACACATGGGTACGGACTCCATTCACACTGGGATAAGCATGAAAAATCTGCCACCATGCATCTCTTTGTGCAGTCACATTTGCTTTGCAATTCTCTTCTGCTTTCTCTTCCCCCTTTTTGTTTGGTGCCCTCTGAGGTACAAGAGAGCTTCTGCAGGTGTGGGGGGTCCCGGTGACTCTCAGGGGTGCCCATGGGATCGGTCAGCAGCCCTGTGCTGCAGCCCTGATGCCTCACACACCTTCCTGTAGCTCAGGGCTGCCTAGAGCAAGTGCTGAGAGACAGAGTTGTTTACACCTCTTAAATAACATGTTGCTGTAGTGGGCATTGTTTTTGGTAGGGGATTCTGGGAAAAGGCAGAGTTTCAACTGTTCTTTCCCAGGCATGGAATCTTATGGGACACCCTGCTGCTCCTTTTCTGGGGAATGTGGAGGTGGAGTGGAGTGAGTGAGAAACAAGCCTGGATTGTAGCATGGAAACTGAGCTCCAGAGTGCCAGTGCAGAGTCTCACTGCTGATCTGCCTGCTGGCACTGCCAAAGAAGGAACATGCCCCAATAACATCCCAATGGGATTGTGTCTTAGGGACATGCACAGGGAGGTGACAAGGAACAGCAGCATGACCCAGTCTCACAGCTTCTAGGAGACCGTGACATAGGGACTCCATAGGCCAGACATTTCAGAAATGCTATCTTGTAAAATTAGTCAGAAATTAAAACACTGAAACCCCTCTATTTGTCTCTTGGATTTGTGTATGCTTTTGACAGCCACAACATCCTGCAGGAAGGAGCTCCACAATTTCATTAAGTACTCCTTGAAAAGCACCTCCCATTGTTTGACTGAGCTGCCAGCCTGGTAATTTCAGAGGGTGCTGCCTAGTTCTTGGGTGGAGAGAAAAATCCATCTTTTTGGTACTTGCCTTTCAGGGAGATGAAGGAGAAGGGACTGGTCAGCATCAAACTCCTGGCTGGGTCCCATTCAGAAGTCCTGCTTTCAAGGCTTCGTGACATTTGCTTGGCAGTTACCAGTGAGGTGAGAACACTCTTGTGAATTGTGCCCTGTACTTCATACACAGTGTGTAGAGTAGCTATGTGCTTGTTCATCTCCATGTGTGCTCAGAGACTGCCTTCATTTCTCTTTTTAGATCTTGTATTTCTAATGTCTGTCAGGTTTCTATGGGATCTGTGTGTAGATGTAGTTGTATTCACTGGTAGGTCGGGTATCTGACACTCATCTTTGAGTGAGCTGCCATTATCATGAAATGTGCAAATGCAGAAAAAGATACTCTAATTATGTTATTTTCAGAGTCCTAGTCTCTGCCCGAGCTGTCATTCAACACTGCAAATTAGTCTGTAGACCTGAGCGTGTGTTTTCTGTTTCCTGGCTGAGTGCTTCAACTGCTGGTGTTGCTTTTTTAAACAGGAGCACGTGACTCTTTTATCTTTATGACTGACGCCTTTATGGTTTGAAAGCAGCCCTTACTTTAATTTGGTTCTTTGTGTTTCAAAGAAAAGAGCCTAAAGGGAAAGCAGTTGACATTAAAGAAGGCTTAAGTAGATACTTTATGAAATTTCTTATTTTTAGGCCTGTTACATGCAAGTCTGAGGCCAGATATTGGTGCCAGTGGAAGTGCCTTGCTGTGCATGTGCTCTTCTGCTCTTATTGTGCTTTTATGTTCCTCTGGACACAGTGGGACGTGTTGTCATTTCCTGAGTCGTCTGTCTAAGGCAACTGGTTTTCTTTCCGAGGTCATTCTTATGTTTCCCCTCTGACTTCCCCAGGTGACCAACCTCCGCTCAAAGGTGTCCTACTCGGCCATTGTCACTCTGGGAGAGCTCTTTGTGACCTTGAAGAAGGACATGGACTCTGAGGTGGATGAGGTGGCTCGGGTCCTTCTGCACATGATGTGTAATTCGCCAGAGTTTGTTGAGAAAGCAGCCAGTCACACCCTGGGGATCATGGTGGAGAATGTGACTCCTGCACGAGCAATGACTTCTCTCCTGGACAGTGGAGTCAAGTAGGTTCTTCTTTCAGTGATATTCTTCACCTTCTAGAGTACTTCTAGGTGGGGGAAGGGATGAGAGAAAGAATGGGAATGGTGGGAGGGAAGGGTCCTGTATCCTGCATCTTCTGTCAACTCAGTGACTGGATTCTCCAATCCACCTCATTTCTTTCCTCTTCTCCCCTCTTTCTGCCCTCCCTCAGCCTATGAGTTCTCAGAATCACAGAACTGTAGAACATGGGAAGTTGGACGAGGCCAGGAGGATGATCAAATCCAGTTCCTGGCCTTGCACAGAGCCCCCCAAGAGTCACACCATGTGCCTGAGATTGTTGTCCAAATGCTGCTTGAACTCTGTCAGGCTTGGTGCTGTTGACCACTGCCCTGGGGAGCCTGTTCCAGTGTCCCAGGCACCCTGTGGGTGAAAAAGCTTTTCCTGATATGCAACCTAAACCTCTTCTGACTCATCTTCCCGCTGCTTCCTGGAGTCCTCCCAGTCTGTCAGAGTTGCCTAGATGTGGTGAATGGTGGGGAAGTGCAAGTGCCTGCAAAGGCTAAGGATAGAGCCTTGTGCTTCTGTGGGAAGAGGGACAATTGCAGTTTTCATCTGTGAGAGCTCTATGATATTTCACTGCACTAAGCACAGAGACCCTGTGAGAAACCATGGATCCTCATGATGCCATTCACTGGGAAAATAAGGAGGGTACTTGCTGGGGTATGGAGCACCTAGGGGAGAATGTGCTGGCTGTGACACAGCCTGCACAGCAGGTGCAGCTCCTGCCAAAGGAGTCCTGTATGACTATCCTGGCCATAGAGCTCTACTTTCTAATCAAACTGGTGTTTCATGTTAGCCTTGAGATGATGAATCACTGCACATACACCTTCACAGGCCCACTACTATGGAATAGCTGATGCAAATGCTGCCTTAAGTGTTTGTGCTGAGCCTGATAATTATCAAAAGACACTCTCTAGAACTGGACAATCTGGGTAAATTGATTGCCACACTTTCCCCATCTTTGCAATAGGATAAAACATTCAGATGTACCCCTTGCCAATCCTCACAAAAGAAACAGGCTGCATTGCTGCATATTCTGCAACTTCACGGCCCACAGTGTGTTTTCTCTGCATCTGTATTTTTCCAAAGCTCTGCAGATTTGGGGATAAATGGCTGGAATGAGCCTCAGTCCTGCTGCAGCTCTGTGTGATGGGTGCCCTCTGATAGGTTAGCATGAATGGTCTTTCATTTCTAAAGAATTCATATATAATCTAATTTTTTATCTTTCTCAGTGGAAATTGTGGCAAAGACACTGAGTATCAGGTAGTGCAGGGAGACTGAATTCCTCCGTCTTCCTTGCAGACAGTCCTTGTGTCCAATGCTAATTTGAGTTTCTCTGAGGACAGAAGCTTCTACAGGTGTCTGAAGCTGCAGGGAGAAGCCAGGCCTCCTTCCCGCAGCAGTGGCAGGGAGCACGCTCTGGCCAAGGCCTGTGCTGCTGTTGCTCCTTCTCCCTGTGCCCCAGTGTTTGCTCTCCTCTTGCCAGGAGCCGCCACGCCCAGGTGCGGAAGTGTGCGGCGCAACTGCTGCTGTCCTTGATGGAGAAAATTGGAGTCACGAAGCTCGCAGGCACACCCAGGGCTGAGAGGCTGGCGCACGCGGCAGGGACGCTTGCTCAGGACTGCCACAAGGACACAAGGTAACCATCTTCATTTCACCTCCTCACACAGGAAAACTGCCTTGTGTCTGTCTAGAAAGGTAAAACCACAAAAGAGTGGTAATGAAAGGAAATATTAAGTTACATCACGGTGTGGATAAGGGCCATAGAGGCATGGAATACCCGGAGTTGTATGGGATCCATTGGGGCCATGGAGTCCAGCTGCCAGCCATGTGCAGGACATGCCAAGAGTCACTCCATGTGCCCAAGGGCATCATCCAAACGCTTCTTGAGCTCTGTCAGCCTTGGTGCTGTGACCACTGCTCTGGATTACCTGGGGAAATGACTGTAGTGGGTAAGCTGAGGTTGTCCAGCAAGAAAGAGCATTGCCAACTTCCTGTGACTTGAAGGATTCTTTCCTGAGATCAAAAGAGCTCAGATTTGGCAGTCAAATAGTTTTGTTTGGTCTGAAGTGCACAACACAAATCCAAAGTGTTCATCACCAAAGGATCCCAAACATCTCTTTCTTATGAATTTAAGGCTTTCCTGGAAATATGCCAGGGCACTTTAGCTAATGTATTCTGTCTATATTGTTTAGAATGTATTCTGTAGTCTGTCTAAATCTCTTCTGCAGATTTCTAGAATGCTGTTGTCTGTGACTCAATGACCTCCAAATTTCTTCTTGAAGAAAACTGTGGTTTCCTAGTGGCAAAATCCACCCAAAACACCAAACTCCCCTTACTCAAATTCACATCTGTAGACGCCTCGAATACAAGCACAACTCGTTGCCCCTGTGCATACATATCCTATAGAATCTCACATAGAAAGCATGAGGTGTTTTTCCCTGTTTTCCCTACCAGCTAAAGAAAGGCAAATTATTGTATTGTATTGCACTGCCATTGCAAATGTCAGAAAGTACTGCTAATGGCTCCGACAACAAAGCAGATGTCTTTTGCTTGTTCCCTTGGATCCTTTGATCCCACAGAATCACACCCCGAGTTTCAGAGTGAAATGGTATTTTTCTGTAGCCCCACATTCTCCTCTTGCCTCTTGTGTTCAGCTGACAGAACTGTGCAGTGACAAGTAGGGGTAAATCTCTCTCTTTGATGAGTAGGTAATGCCTTCTCATGCAAGGATTGCAGCTGATGTGTTTAAGGTTAATGTATCAGCCTTTTCTTTTAATAGTCTTGCTTTGTTTGTTCACCTTTCTGTCTTTTCTCTCCTTCCTTCCTTCCTGCCTGCCTGCCTCCCTTTCTTCCCGTCTTCCCTCAATCCTTCCATAGGCATTATGGACAGGAGATGGTGAAGATATTGCTGGATGACCAAAAATGTAAAATGCTTTTGGAGCGATCCGTTCCTGCCTGTGACCTGGAAGATATTCTGAGAAGAATTAAGAAGAAAGTAAGTGCTTGGCAGGAGAAATGTCTCCTTTGTGCAAGTATAGCCACAGCTAATAGGACATCAAACATACCTAATCTGTTTTTATCTCATTCCCCTTCTGCTCAATCATTTTGCTCCTGGGAATGAGCTGTTAATCCCCAGCCTGTTCATCTGCAGACCACAAAGGAGCTGATATTCTTAGGGGAAAAGTGGGGCTTTGAATATTTTGACTATTGGTCACAAAGAGGAAAGGGGAAGAGGAGAAAGTGGGTTTACATTTAAGCATAACTCCCCACCCTGCTGTCCCTGCTCTGCTCCCAGTAAAGCAATGAAGTGAGAAAAGTGCTTCTGAGGAGAACAGTCTTTGCAAAAGACACTGGAAGCAGTAGTGCCAAGAGAATTTCCAAAACTGCAGCAGATGTCCAAGTCAATCCTAATTGCTACAATTACCGTCTGTCTTTTGGGAATACTGCCCTGCTGTCAAGCCCTGTGGAGCTGGAAGAAGCTTGGTGAATCCAGCAGCATCCAGAGGAAAATCATTTGTCTTGGGGGGACTTTCATTGTTTTTATCTACATTATAGAAGGGAGCGTGTCCTTTGTGCACAAACAGGGAGAGCGAGTGTTGAACCAAATCACCTTCCAACAAAATTGGCCCACCCCAAAGAGTCCTAATTTTTCTGCTTTTTCCTATAAGAACTCTTGGTGCCTACCAGTTTCCATTATTCCCATTTATGCTCGAGACTCATGAATTGGGGAGTTTAAACTGCTGCTCACTATGGCAGCACCCATAACCTGCCTTGGGCTATTGCAAACAAAGAGTTGGCATCACTGAATCTCTGGTCTGTTTCCTTCTGTAGGTTTGGAAATATTTCCCTAAGCCTTGGTAGCAGTGATCCTGGTTCTAACTTGTGTTTTTAAGCAGACAGTTTCCTATTCTATATTCGAAATGTTGGTGGGGTTTCTCTGTGTCCTTGTAGGGGATGGAAGAGCAGAAGGGTGAACGCCCATGTGTCAAGAGCCCTGTGAAGATGAGGAGCCATGTCTCAAAGAAGCCCCAGCCCACATTGCCTTCTAGTCAACGGTACTGAGCACTTTTGTTAGATGTGACAAAGCACACAACAAGTTTGACATTTCTCTTCTTCAGGAAAATCTTTCTGGCAGAGATGGCCTGTGCCAGAGATTGTTTCCTTTCCCTACAAATGCTCTTTAATAAAAATGTCTACTTCTGTGTTACACTGAACAAACATCTCTGCAGGGGTTTCCACAGAAATGAGGCAACAGAAAGACACTTATTGGTTGCAGCACAGACAAGTCAGGGCAGTGGCAAGGGCTGTGTTGTGGAGGATTGGAGAGGGCCATGTCTCTGCTGCCCGACTTGGGACAAGTAAATTCAACCAGGGCTTTTTACATCTGAGTGGAGTCTTTTTCAGATGGGTGTTTTGAGGAGAAATCCCAGTCTAGCGGCAAGATGCCATTCCCCAAACAAGCAGTTCCCAATCAAGTGGATTGGCTTGGCTGAGTCATGGTTTTCTTACCCTCACACAGAACCAAGTTTGAGTAGTAAGTAGCAAGGCAACTCCTGAGCAACTTTGGTCAAAAGGTGTCTCAATAGGGACTTTTTGTCTTGATATTCTTGTCCTTCATATAGTTTGCTAGATGGACAGCATGTTTGGTTGATTTCCTCCTGTGCTGCAATCTGCACTTAAGACAGGGATTTGGTCCTTGCTGTGTCTTCATGCCAGTGGCAGAGCTACTTGTACCTGTTCTCTGATAACAGAACAGATTTATTTAGCTCTGTGATGCTCAGCAGTGGCAGGAAAGTGACCACATGCCTCAGTAGCATAGCTAGGATCTTCCCATGCTCATGGGAGAGACAAGTTGATCCAAGAGAATTGTTCCCAGTGGGTTTGTTAAGTTATAGATCTAGACTCTAGGAACGCAAACTTAATGTGAGCATAGTGCTGGGATGTCTGGCATCTGTTTTTATCTCTGTTACTGATTTTCTGGATCCTTCAGATATGCCCCTGGTCATCTGCTCAGATGCATCTGAGCTCCTCTTTCAGACTGTCATGCCTGGTGTAGAGACATTTCTGCAGAGTGATGAGTTTCCTTCTTACAAGACACACACCTCCCATATGAGCAGGCATTTAAACATGGAATTAGTGTCTCTCGTTCTCCACAGAGCAATGCAACCTGTGTGCCTGGGAAGCCACCTGAAGATAGATCAGATGCATCTCATACTTGGTTTTCCTGAGTGAGAACTGGCGAAAATGTTACTTTGCAGATTTTCAACCATAATGATTGTCATGAAGTCCATGCTCTTTTCAGAGCCTCATGATTCTCTAGCTTGAAATCACGAGTAAATCACCTCTGGATGTTTTGCTCACAATTATCTGCAGGTATTATCACCAACAAGCCATCATTTGCTTTTATTTTCCAGGGTGAAGTCGACCTCGGATGGACGCCTCCTACACCATCCAAAAGTCCAGGTCACGTTGCCTCCAGCTGTGGATGAAATGGAGATGCTCCAGAAGCTTGATGATCTCCTGGAAGCCAAGGGGTTTGAGACACGGATGGAAGGAGTGGCACTCCTCCTAGACCTGTGCAAAAACAGCCCCAAGCTCATCACCACGAACATTGTCCAAGTATGTAGGGTATCTTCACTGTTCCTTCCCTTCAGCTCCTCTCCCAAGCCTGTAGCAGTACACTTAATTCACTGTATCTTGGCACTACATCCTGCCCATTTGGGATAGGATGGCCCCTCTTACTCAGACAAATTTAACTCAGGTCCAGCATGCAGGACAAGTTCTTTCAGTCCAGCTGTATTTGTCTGGCAGGTGCCTATTGATGCTGTTCATCACATGATGACAGAATTTTCCACTGCTCTAACCTTTGCTGTCTCCTACTCCCAGCTGGGTTCAATGAAAGGAATCCAGCCACTGAAAGCATGGCAATTCTTCTCTTGATGAAAAATGGGTTTGGATGGGGAAGAGAAGTATCAGGCTGGGTTGGTATAACCCAAATGTTTTTACAGAGATACTTCTCCAAACTCCATCCTGTCTTGCACAAACACAACTGTGGCTACTCGTTTCCATCCTTGTCTCTATTGCACTTGGTAAAGATGGTGTGTACCTCTCTTGGGCACTAAATGATCATTGCTACATCCCCTCTTCAAACAAGGACATTTTAATCCAGCTTTCCTGCTGCTTGTTCTCTTCACAGATTTTTGATCATTTTGTCCTGAGAATATCTGACACGCACAAGAGAGTGAAGCAGATGGCGCTGGACGTGCTGGCAGAAATGATAGCCATCCTGGAAGATGCCTTGAACCCCGTGATTGTCCGTTTAGTGGAAGGAATACTAAAGAGCCTGAACTCAAAGGATACCGGGGTTCATGCTGCAGCTGTGAAAGCGCTGGAAAAATCCGTTTCTCATTTTGGTAAGGCTGACATGGACTCTCCTCAACTGTGTCTCTGCCTCTCTGACACAAGAGAACACTGAGTGCCATGAGAGCTCTTGTTGCCCGTGGAACACTCCAGCTGACATCCACCAGAAGCTGTGGGGGTGCAGTCCTTAGGCACCAGTCCCCTAAGAGGCTTGAATGTGCATCAGCATTTCCCACAAGTGCCAGGAGCCCTTGGCTCTGTGCTGCTTGTCTGGAGAGGAGGTCCTGGACTACAGCTTTGCTACAATTCAGAGGCAAAGGGGATTTTGGAGTTTGCTTGGACCCCATTAGAGTTCCCAAATGAATAGCTTTGCTGTTGCCATGAAGGGACACTGGCCCATCATGGCTCCTGCAGAGCAGCCCCCTGGAAGGCTCCACATTATAGGCAGTAGCTGCCTCTGTTCCACCTTTCCCATTTGTCTTCTTTTTTCAAATGGGACACTTATGATTCACCAAGTGCATTTCCTTAAAACAAACAGATAGAAATCCAGCTGTCAGTGATGTCTTGTTCCACATGTTGTTTTCATGGGGCAGGATGGCTGTGGCAAATACCTACACAGGCAAGGACTGCTCTAAATTCCTTTGTCACAGAGATTTATGTCAGCTCTGAAAATGCTGCTCAGGAGAAATATGCCTGACAAATGGAGTGTTGAAGAGGCAGATCTTCAGGGGGAGTTTCCACTTTTCTCCACCTCAGCTGCTCTGCGAACTCCTGAACTGCCTGACTCTGTGCCTTTGTGTATCCCAAGTCTGGACTTCTTCCTGTTTGCTCTGGAGTTCAAAACCTTTTCACTGCTTACATGTGATTGAACTCTTGAGGTCCTTGATCTGAAAGTTTAACATAGCTCCAGGTCCAGCAGACAACTTTGCATTGACAAATGTGAACGGAGAGGTTTTCTTTGGGAATTTGAACCCCCCTCAAATAGGCTGGAAGGAAAGAAGTACATCAGCAGAAAATTACTTGATTTTATAAATTGGGGCTGCCCCTGCCCTTCCCCTCCCCACTCTCCTTTCTCCTAGGACCTCAGAAGAGTGAGCAGAAACGTGTGTTTCTCTTGTAGATAAAGTAGCACTGATGAAAGAGTTCAGCCACCAATGGAGTCAGCTGAGTGGCCAAGCTCTGCTGGATGTGACAGAGCGTATCACAGGTATGGCCTCTGCTAAGCCAAGAGGTCTCCCCAGGGAGCATTTCCTGGGCATTCCTGGCAATAGACAGTAGAGTAGCTGCTCCAAATCGGGAGGTGCTGAGCTTGTCCCTCCTGCCCAATGCCCATGGCAGCTGTGTTTGGCAGGTTTTCCCTGGCTGCTGCAGAGGTGTGCAGTACCTGGCACGGGGGTGGCGCTCGGCCTTGGGGCCGAGCTCTCACTGGGGCATCTCAGAGCCCACCTCCAGGAAAGGGAGGGGTTAAAAATACCCGAGCTGGCTCTTCTCTTGGGAGCTCAGGCTCATCTCTGGTCCTTTAGGGAAAATGTAGCAAGTGCTGTTTCAGGCAATCCGTTTCTTTTGTCCTCACAGAATTCTCATCTTGCTCTTGAAAAGTTTTGAGACTGAACCCTGCAGTGCCTGGGGGTCACAACTTAGGTCAAAACTCAGCACCCAGATTAGGGGCACGGATTTGGTGCAAGGCAGCCTTTGGGGCCAGAGGGGCAGAAGCAGAGTGCTGAGGCTCCCTGCCTGTGCTGTCAAAGTGACATTGGACTGAGCATTTCAGGGTGTGCAAACAGTGTCTTCCTGTGTCAGTGCTGTCCAAAATGCTACAAATGCAGCTGATAATTGATTCCTCAGAGGAGCTTGCTATGTCAGCAACAGCCCAGGAATGGAAAAGTGATAATCTCTCTATATAGTGGACAAGATGATTTACAGCCTTGCTTTAACTGGGTCTAAATGCACTGCTAAGTGTGCCAGCATCTTTAAATGCAATGTTTCATAGATGTTGTGTCTTCTTCAGCAATCTCAAATGCTCAGTGTTCGGTGATTGAGAATGTCAAAAGCCCTTGAAAGGGCATTGGGATAAAGTAGATGTCTAGGAAGAGGGAATTTAGTTTTGGAGATATTTTGATCTCTTCTTCAAATAAAGGAAATAAACATAAATTAGGACTCTTTTAGGAAGAGCAGATGTTCTCTCTGAGATTTAGTGGGAACAAACAATGTTTTCTCAAGTTCCATTGTGACCAATGTCTTGAATTGGATTTTAACTGAAATTAACACCCATTTTGAAATGGATGCCATAACCCTTTTCCTGCTTGGCAGAATTGATTTTGGGCACTTTCAGGAAGTGTTTAAATGTTGATGATTGCTGGTGGATTACGAGCATAGAGAAAATGAAGTCTCTTCCACCACAGAATAAGAAGGGGTTACTGCATAACATTTTGCCTGATCAGAAAATATGAATGGTGTCCAGAGCATTTCAGGTTTTGATGTCTCAGCCACATCTGCCATGCAAGGAGCCTGTTGGTTGTCAATTTTTTGTCTGTGTTTGACAAAGTTCAGTTCAGAAATTGAGCAGGGAGTAGGCTTCAGAGAGAAAGGGAGAAGACACTCGTGTTGTGGTTAAATTTCATTCATCTGTGTTGCATTTTTCTCTCTACATTCTACTATTGCAGTGCACATTGCAAGAAAAATGCCATTAACATTGAGAGGGGGAATGACATTAAAATGTGGAGATGCACAAATGCCACAGCAATGAGGTCTGGGTAATTACCTAAGACACCCTGAGGTTTGAAGCAGCTGTTTGTTGGAAGGCACAAAAGCATTGTGCCAAAGACAGCAGCTAGTCACTGATGTTTCTAATCCAGCTGTCAAGCAGCACCCATGTCTGGTGGGCTGGAGTTTGGAAGTGTGGTCTAATAGTGCCCTTTGCTGTGTGCCACTGAGCAAAGGGAAGAGCCAGATTGGATTCTGGCACTTTGACATCAAGGGTCACAAAGATGGAATTGTCCTTTTTCTTAGAAACCTTTCAATTGAATCTCCATGGTGCATTTCCAAATCTTCAGTGTGGGTTTAGACAACTTCCTAATGGAAATGAAAGGGAAGTTGACATTTTAGTCATTCTTGATGTTGAAACAGGTTGTGAAATGATCCAGTAAAGGTACAAGTTCTGCCCACAGGTGCAAGTATTTGTTTGGAGACAGTACTCCTGAGGTGTTGGTGGTTCTATTTTGGGGAGGATCAGCTGCTATGGCCATTTCTGGATTGTTGGGCTCTGTGTGCTATTTCGCTGCTCTTAGGCAGAGAGGCTTCCAAGAAGCAAATCTCGAGGTGGATCCTTGTTTGCATTAAGGTTGTTGTTTCAGAAGCTTGTGTCTCTGTCCCGGCAGTGCTTGTGGAAGGGGTTTATGCCAGGAGCCCTGAAGTGGCCCAGCGCTACGCCCTGCCCGTGCTCTGGTCCTTCCTGGAGAACAAGGCGCTGCCTGTCCGCAGCGCCAATGTGCGCACGGTGGTCACCAGGCTCGCCTCTGCCCTCTACGAGGTGATGGGCACCAAGCTGAAGAAGCGTGCTGCCAGCCAGTCCCCACATGTCCAGGAAAACCTCTCCAACATCCTGGGCTGGTGAAGGCTTGATGTTCTCCAGCAAGTTGACCAAGTGCTGAGATGGACACCTGCGCTTCTGACCTTTTAGCTGGGCCAAAATTGACAAAATACTCAGGAAGGGTGTGCATCTGCCCCTGCTCTCTCCACTGCCCTTCCTAGTCATGGCATGCTCAGGGGCCTGAAGACACTCTGGATTGAGGACAAAGTGAAGGACTAGCATGGCTCAAGCCTCCCACCGAGGTAAGGTGGGAGCTGGGCCGCTCTCTGGTGGGAGGAAGGGTCTTGTGCCAGCCTGGAGAGCCTGTGCACATTGCCAGGGAGCAGTTGTGCCCTGCAGGTGCCCCCTGCCATGAGCTGTGCTGCTGCCAGTGCCCCGTGGAGCTGTAGGGCTGCTGAGCTGTGGGGCAGGGAGAGGAGCAGGAGGCTGCATGTGCAGCTGAGCCATTGCTGGGAAGCACAGGGCTCTGGGCTCCCTGCTGTCCCAGGGCAGCCCAGAGGCCAGGGAGTTCCCCTGGGAGCTCTGTGGAAGTGGCTCAGGGTGTGCCCCTGGCCTGCCTCCAGAGGGTGATGGTAGGAGAATGTTTCCCTGTGCAGCTATTTATGAATTTCCAAGAAATGTCTTCTATGAAATATGGAGCTTCAGATGCTTTAGGTTTGCATTGCAGCCTCTGTTACATTTTGTGTCTCCATTTTGCAGACCTGCCTGGCTCCTGTGTTTCCACCAAGTTTTCTCTGGACATTCATTTGTGCATTTACCCACAAAGTCCTTTCCTGCTGTCCAGAAGAGCTCTTTCCTCCAAGCCCAGGAAGAAGCTGCTGCCTATCCAAAGAGCGTTTGAAGACAAGGATTTATGCATTAGCCTGTATAGTTCCAGATGTACATATGTTCTGATAGTTATCTGTAGGTTTCAATAAATATATTTTGATTGTATCTTAATAATTTTGTTGTTATATTTTTTTGTGTATATTTTTGGTGGTATGTTTTGTTTTTTTATATTTTATAGTTTTATATTTTTTCCCATTGACATGCTAAGGATGGCCAGGTCTTTGAGACCTTGAGATGGGGAAGGGAGAGCCTCCCTTTTTTTTGGGTGTTTCTCTGGGAGGGTGGGGCCGGTGGGGGGAAGGAGGCCAAGGCCACGAGATTCGAAGCAGGTAAAGGAGCGTGGGGGGGCAGTTACTGGTACTCACCCCTTTTTGGCTCTGGAAGGAGGAAGGCAGCTGGAAAACCTCACCGCGCCATCCCAGTGCCAGGAGCTGCCTCTTCTGGTGTTGGACCTCACACCCCTGCCAGGATGCTGTCCTGCTTCAGTTTGCTATCTCCAAGCATCCTGTTGGAGCACCGGGACCGACACTGCTCCAAGGATTCGTGAGCAGAGTCTCTCCTCCACCCTTCCCATCTGAGACACAGCTGCCATCACCCCCAGCTCTCCTGCAGCTGTGCAGGGATCCACACACCTGCCCTGTCCACTGGGAACCTGCCAGAGCTCACTGCCAATGGCGATGGTAACTGCACCAGGGGGGAAAAGAGCACACAACCAAAGGAACTGTGACTGGGTTCCTGTTAATTTCATAGTTATTGTTGTTTAGATTGGCCTTGTTGTATATTTAGTAGAGAACTGTTCTTCCTGTCCCCCTATCTTTCCCTGAGAACCTCTTGATTTCAAAATTATACTGACTCAGTGGGAAGGATTTTACTTTCTCCATTTCAAGGGAAGGTCCTGCTTTTTCCCTAGCACACACCTGTCCATTCAAACTAGGATACGGAGCATGAGATGCAGGGCTGATGTGTGAAAGCAGGAGGATCTCCTCCAAAGTAACTTGTTTAATTGTCCATTTTATTACTTCTCTATTTACTCCACACTACTAAGGCAAGGCAAGCTTTGCTTGCAGGCAAAACAGGCATGGGATACACTAGGGTCCCTTGCAGGATCAGCAGGGCTGGCAGTGACAAAGCAGGCAATCTGCTCCATGGTGAGCCACTACACAGCCGCATCCCAATGTGGGTTTAAGTAGCATGGTATTATGGAGAACTCCTTTTCTGCATCAGATACCAAAAGAACGTCCACAGCTTCTGGTGGCTGTCAGCTGGAGCATTCCACAGGCAACACGAGCTCTCAAGGCACTCAGTGTTCTCTAGTGTCAGAGGCAGAGACACACTTGAGGAGAGTCCATGTCAGGGGTCAGCCTTCCCAAACTGAGCAATGGATGCTTCTGCCACTAACACTGACAGGAAATAAACAAACAAAATTTCTGTGCACACCAGGGCTACGTATGGATTACATTATTTCTGTTTCACATCCCGGCCAGAACAACATCGTGGTCAGAATATCATTGTTCCTAGATTCTCTAACACTAAAAATATTGCTGGAGAGTTTTTGTCATTCCCATAGATTTGGTGACATCCAGACACACTTAACAATCCATTTGGGTCCAAGTTCCATATTGCAGACGATGTCTTTGGGCAGCCTGCAAGTGTCTCAGCAGAGAATGAAAAGGGATGACAATACTGACACGATTTCTCTTTGCTACTTGAAATTTAAAAGCTCCGCTCCAGCCCACACTGGCAAAATTGTCAGAAGAGGCAATTCTTCCCCACAAAATGCTTCATCTCACTCAAACAAGAAAGCCACAAGCCAACAGTCTTCTTTACGCCTCCACTGCTTTATTTGGCTATTTCTCTAATAGGAATTAGCTTCATTTATTCTTACTTTGCTTCCTGTGTTCCACGGGGCGCGCGGCGGCTCCTCCGTTGGGTTCGCGGAGGCAACGGCAGAACGGCCGCGCGCTCCGGCGGCTCCGCAGCAGCAGCAGCAGCAGCAGCAGCAGCAGCAGCAGCAGCAGCAGCAGCAGCAGCAGCGCCTCTCTCGATCGGTTTTTCGATCGGTTTTCCGCTCGAGTTCCCGCTCGCCCTCCGTGCCCTTCTCCCTCTCAGACTCCCTGTGATCCCGTTCGGTCCCGTCCTTGTTGCGCCTCTCCCAGCCCGGCTCATGCCGTGCCCCGCAAGGCGGCCGTGGGCGAGCCGGCCCCCTGCCCGCCCCTGTCGGGCACGCCGCGGTGCCGCCTCCGCGGGGCTCAGTCCGTACCGCCTGTGGCACCTTTTGAAGAGCCTGTGGACGAGCTCCTCGCTGCACTGGTGGCGGTGGTGGAGCAGCACCGTCTCTTGGCTCCGCCTGGCGCGGGGCCTGGCGCTGGCCCGGCCCCGACCGAGGCCCCTCCCGCGGTTCCGCCCACAGCTGGCCCGCAGCCGCCCGGCTCCCGCCCCGCCGCCGGCGCATTCCCCCGAGCGAGCCTCGCCGCCCGGCAGTTCGGCCGCCGGCCCCGAGGCGCCGGAGCCCGGGGCGGCTCGGGAAGCAGCGGCGGCCGGGGCGGGCGGGTGCCCCGGGCAGAATGACGAGAGCGCGGTGCCGTCCGCACGGGCGGAGAAGCCTCCCCTGGAGCAGCTGTACCGGGAGGGCCCGCTGCTGGGGAGCGGCGGCTTCGGCAGCGTTTACGCCGGGACCCGGCTCGCCGACGGCGTCCCGGTAAGAGACGGGGCCGGCTCGGAGCGGGGAGGGGGGCGGCGACCGGCGAGCGGCGGGCGGCGAGCTGAGCCCTCCGCTCGCCTTGGCTTGCAGGTGGCCATCAAGCGAGTGTCCCGGGACCGCGTCTTGGAGTGGGCGCGGCTGGTGAGTGAGCGGGGCCAGCGGGAGCAGGCGGCGGGGCGTGGCGGGCGGGGTAAGGCCAGGCCCGGCCGGGTGGGAGCCGGGACGCTGCGATGGGAGCGAGCGTGGAGCGAGCGGGGGCCGCGCAGCGTCCCGGGCCATGGGCAATGGGAGCTGCGGTGGCGCCGGGCAGGGGGTGGCGAAGGCGAGCGCAGCATCGGCGCCGCTGACGGCATGGCGGCTCCCCCGCAGCACGACGGCGCCCTTGTGCCCCTGGAGCTGGTGCTGCTCTGGATGGCGTCGTGGCCCGGCTTCCGCGGCATCGTGCGGCTCCTGGACTGGTTCGAGCTGCCCGACGGCTTCGCGCTGGTCATGGAGCGTCCGGAGCGCTGTCAGGACCTCTGGCACCTGCTGCACGCGGGGGGGTTCCTGCCAGAGCCCGTGGCGCGGGCGCTGTTCCGGCAGGTGCTGGGGGCCGTGCGGCACTGCACCAGCCGCGGCATCCTGCACCGCGACATCAAGGCCGAGAACGTGCTCGTTGACCTGGCCACCGGCGAGGCGAAGCTCATCGACTTCGGCTGCGGCACCATCCTGCAGGACACGTTCTACACCCAGATGGCCGGTGAGCCCAAAGCCGGGGCCCAGCCGGGCAGTGGAGCTTCTCCCCTGTGCTTCCACGGGTGAAACACACAGGGAGAGAGGGAGGGGGAATGCTGCTTCAGCCGGCTGCAGCCAAGTTGCATTTTGGCAGGAGCTGGGGCTGGCTTTTGAGGAGCTGGCTGGGAGGGAGGGAGCAATCAGCATTGGCCTGATGAGCTGTGCCCGTGTGCCATAGGAACGCGGGAGTACTACCCACCGGAGTGGATCCTCTTTGGCCGCTACCATGGCCAGCCAGCCACCATCTGGTCCCTGGGCATCCTGCTCTATCAGCTGGTGTGCAGGCACCTTCCTTTCAAAAGCAGAGAGGACATCGTCCAGGGACAGCTCTTCTTCCCGCCCCGGGTGTCTCAAGGTGGGGATGGGCCTTCAAGGCACGGGAGCAAGAACGGCTTTGGGAGAGGGCAGGTGGCACATAAGTGTCGTGCTGTTGCAGCTGGGGAGGAGGTTCATCTCCTGGGCTGAGTTGGAGGAGGCAGCACGTGTACCTCTGCTGCTCTCTTCCAGAAGAGAGGATGGATGGGAAGCTGTACGAACAGCTCTGAGCACTCTTAGTGTGCTGTGGGCACTGTGAAATCTGGGAGAGCATGGACAGGAGCTGACCAGCAGTTTCTGGTTTCTCTCTGCAGAGTGCCAGCACCTGATCAGGTGGTGCTTATCCATGGACCCTGCAGACAGGCCATCCTTGGATGACCTTTTAGAACATTCTTGGGTGCAGAAGCCCCACCTGGCCCAGGAGACAGCAGAGATCCATCCCTCTGCACAGTAGAATCCAGGATGCCCGCAAGCAGCAGCTGCTCGTGTCTTGTGGCTCTCAAAGAATTCCCCAGAGCATTTCCCAGTGGCCCTGGCATGGAGCAGAGAGCACAGCCAAGGAGGTGCTTCCTCAGGTCCCCGGCGATTTGTGGAGGGAGCGGCTCAGGGCTCCCCATCCTATTGGAGAAATTGTGGCACAGTGCAGTGAAGTTGCCACAGAGTGGAAAAGGGGAAACATCCCCCTGCAGCTCAATGGCCTCGTGATGTCCCCACGAGCCAAGGCACATATGGTGTGTTCTTCTGGAGATCAGCGCAGAGCTGGAGAACGCCGTTCTCGAGCTGGCCACTGGCAGGGCAAAGCTGATGGGCTTTGGTTGCAGCCCCTTCCTAGAGGACACGCTCTGCACCCCGACGAAATCAAGATGAGTCCCCAGGCGGTGCAGGGGTGGGGGGATGCTCGTGCCTCCAGGCATGGCAGGGCTCAGCCTGGCCACATGCTGGAGGTTCCCCATGGGGTGGCAGTGGACAATATTAATCTTTCTGCCAACTGCTCAGCTGCTTTTTGGTGGGGCAGGGGATGGATGTTGTGGAAGGGGAGCCGGCTCCTGGCCTCGCTGACAGCTTCTTCCTGCCAGCATGGCACAGGCTGGGGTGGGGGCATCCGGCCTGACAAAAGCATGCATCCATGTGGATAGGGAGCAGCAGAGGGGGACGGGTTCTTTAGCCATGGCCCAGCTGCTCTGCTTTGCAGGCCCTTGAGGAAGGGGTGGGCATACAGGTGGGAAAGGTAGGGTTTTTCCCCACCACTGGAGAGATTTTAGTATCATAAAGAGCGGTCAGACCTTCCCCAGGCCCGTGAAACGGTGACAACCTTTGGTGCTTTTTCTTGTTTCCAGGTCTTGTTTTGAAATGACTTTCATGCAATTGTTCTTTGTTTTTTCCAGAAAGATTGCCACTTGTGTCCAGACCAGATGGAGAAGCACCGGCACCGTCCGTGGAGTGCATCCCGTGCCGGTGCTAGCCGGGGAGGGTCCACAGTGTGGATGTCCCCTGCAAAAGGATGAGGACCTTGTGTGGGATCGGCTCCTCTCCTGGCAGCAGGTCTCCAGAGGTGGGTACCCGGTTCCACAGCTCGGGTGGCAGAAGGGCTTAGGGCAAACGGCAGCAGGCACACGAGAATGTCGCTCTTGCAGCTGCTGAGGAGGTTGTTGTGCCATGCTTGAGCAGAAGAGGTGGAGCGTGTCCTGCCACGCTGCTCTCCTCTAACAAGGAGGGAATGGGCTGGGAGGTTTGGGCTCTGAGCACAGCCAGCAGCCTGGCCTGAGCACAGGCCGTGGTGAGACAGGGGGGACAGGAGCCTGCTGCCACTGACCGTGGCTTTCTGGTTTCTGTCCCCAGGCTACCAGCAGCTCATGCCATGGAAACGGCACCGCTCGACCTGCCAGTCTGGGAGGGCTGGACGGCAGCGGGTGTTCATTTGCTGCCAAAAATAAATCATTCTTGTTACTAACATCATCATCATCATCGGAGCATTTCTTTCATCCTTTTTTCAAGCTTTTGGCACCCTTCTTCCACCGAAATCTCTTTGCCTCTTTCCTCATCCACTTGGTGGAATTGGTGGGGGGGTTTAAGTAACACAAAAAGTTCAGCAACAATTCCTGTTGCCAACCGCAGCAGTCTCTTCAAGAACCTGGAGCTGGTAGCCAGGCCCACATTTCACTTGGAAAGGGGAGTGGTTTGCAGGGACAAAGATGTCCCTCTGCTGCAAAAGCAGGGAGGAAATCAGAAGCAGCAAAATGCAATTTCAGCTCTACCCCCGCCCAAAGTTGTCTGCGTCTTTGCCCTCCACTCCAAAATAGGCAGGCAAGGCTGGACTTGAACAAGGTTCAAGTCCTTCATGGTCCCTTGGCATTAAAGGGATCAAGTAAAACTCTCGTATGCAGTAATTGGAGTACAGCTACTGTAGGGATAAAGGAAATGTTGGGAGCTGGGACATCCTTCTTGTCTCCTTTGTCTCCCCAGGTGTTGTAGCCTGGATAGCTGTTAAGATGGTTGCAGGTAAAGGAGCAGCAAGGGCCTTTGTATGGGATCCACGGAGATGTTTATTTCAGCCACTGCGTGGATAGTCCAGGGTCAGAGGCAAAGACAAAGGGGAACGTCGGGGTGAGGGTCCAGGTTGAAGCAGATGGGTGTCCTGGGCAGGGGGAGCATCAGGGAGCACTTACTAGGAGACATGGGGGTGGCACAAAGGTGGGGTTAGGGCATGGGAGCCAACAGGGAAACAGGGTGGGAGTGACCAAAAGCCTGAGAGACAGGGAGAGGGCAGGGGGCTGGCCCAGGGAACAGAACAGGGCTACATTGGCATAACAGAACAGGGCTTGCTATGAGAGAAGCCTCTCGTGTCTTCCTAACTAGGGAATGCCTTCTAGGGTCTCCACAGTGGGGTGTTTTGGGTTCAGTTTGAGTTTGGGTGGAGATACTGCTTTAGTGTAGTGGTTTTGGATTGTTAATTTGAACGTTTTTAGTTGTGAGATAGGATTAGGAGGAAGATAAAACAGGCTTAGCATTAAATGGTACAAAGACAAACTTTATTACCAGAAACTATAGGGGAAAAAAGAAGAAGAAAAATTAGAATAAAACTTCAGACTACTCTTCTTCTTTCCACACATTTGTTTTTTTACATTGACAGCATACAAAGAACAACTCAGTTAGTTTACCATTTCTAAAATAGTCATTTACTTGTTTCTTTCAGAGAGGAGATTCTTCAGCCTATAGAGATTTTTTCATAAGAAACCATTTGTAAGTGGTCTTGCTGTTCTAGTGTTTAGCCGTCAGGGAGGATAGAGATCTGGTTATTATGTAATATTTTTTTTCTCAACTAACATTTTAATTCATAACTAATACTGAGGACCATATCAACTTATGAGGCACACTTAAAGGATTATAATAGTTGAAACAAAAGCTTACTCCACTTTTAAAAATAGAGGGTGTTTTTCTTCTTCTTCCCTAGGGAGAAGCAGGGGTTTTTTCACTATTTAAACCTAGGGCACTTACAGCAATTTTAACATTGATTTAATTTAACACCAACGCTTCTTCTTACATCTAGAGTTAGAATCTTTAATCCACCCCATATTTTTTTATGTGTTATAGGGAAACAACGGATGCTTTTCTATAGCATAAAAAAAGGGAAGAATTTCAGTCTATGTCTTCCTTCCCTCAGCTGAGACTTGACTCTTCTCATACTTTGAATTTGGTGTTTTTTGTGCTGTTTTTGTACATATTATCATTTCGGTTCTCTTTTTTTTTTTTCCACAGGACAGAGAATAAAGTATTTGTAAAGTCATATTTTGGGCAGTGAAAAAGTTAATATTTTGCCAGGGCAGGAGAGGGTTCTGTGATTGTTTTTAGGTGGGGCGGCCGGAGCTCTTTACCATAAGGAGCCTTCTAAGGCCGCACTGGGGCCGGGCTGGGATTGTAGGGCCCGGCCAGAAAGCGGAGATGAGTTTTTTGGTTGTAAGGTTGTTTTTTGGCGTTTGCTGTACGTAATGTTAGTGGTGGGCTGGTGGTTTTCCTTTTCCTTTGCCCAGCAGCCGAGTTTGGGGCCCTTGCCAGATCGGGGCCCAGCTGTCTCTCCCCCAGGCCGTGTGGGCGGTGAGGCAGGCCTTTTTTCCACCTTTATCTCTTACTGTTCACTTCCTCTTGCTGGAAACGGGATTGTTGGAACACTTCAGAGGAGACGGCTTATCCATAGTGTTCTGTTTTAAATTGTCTAAAACCGTGTGAGACAGATGGCTTCACATAGGAACATCCCCAGGGCTGCTGAGGGGAAGGCACCACTTTATTTGTTGTGAAGAGAAGTAATCAAAATCCGCAACCAACAAGCTGCAAGGCAGAACGGAGTGGGAATTACAGAAATAAAGGCCTTGAAAAGCAGCTTAGGAAAGCGGCTACTTCCTAGACAGTGCCAAACCCTCCGACCTGGCCTGGCCGGGCCCAGGGCTGGCTGCCCTTGGGAAGGGAAGGGAAAGGGATGGAGCTGGGGTGGGGGCTCTGTGGCCATGGAAACGAGAGAACCACGGGCCAGCGCGTCACAAAGGGGCAGCCCCGCAAGGGGCTGTGAAGGTTGTGGTTGACACGGACACAGTGGCAGGAGACACGTCTGGCTCTGCCTGTCTGTGCCGACTGCTGGCGATTGGAGTCACCCCACCTTGTTCTAGGGCTGGGGACCGAGCTCCTATCGCCGTCTGCTCCGAGACAGTTCCCAAATTCAACCCCAGGTACTTCTGCGAGACAGAAGCACGGGTTCAAAGATGGATTTTACTGGAAAAGGAAAGACCACGGAAGGAAAAGGTGAGGATAGAAAGGAGCTGAAAGGCCCGAGTCAAATGGAGACAAATTCCACCAGATTTCCGGGAAAATTGGTCCATGGTGGTCAGTTCTGGCTCTGTGTCAGAGCTGGTGGCTGTGAGCTACAGGTGATCTTGCAAGGACAGCCCTGGCATCACAACATTCTACCTTTAGTTTACTCTGCTTCCTGCTTTTTGACAGTAGCCAAATCACTCATACTGTCAGCCAGGACAGGGACTGTGGCCATGACAATTACAACGTGGTCATGTGATGCAAATTCTGCTTCTTTCTTTGCCATCAATGTTGGGTCTCACTACTGATAAATTTCCTGTTCTTCCTCTGCTTGGTGATTGGGTGGGTCCAACGCTGAGCATGACAGGATAATATAAAAACCCCAGCAAGGCCTGCCTGCATGCTGAGAGGTCTCTGTAGCTTGCAGAAATAGCATTCGTCGCTGTGAGGGTCTTTCCTGGGTTTTGACAAAGCCAATCTCTAGAAGGGATCCTTATTCCCCTGTTATTATTGGATCCTTGCACCTTTCACTTCAGACTTGCTAACTCAATAGAGTTTGGAGGAAATAAACACAGGCCAGTCTAAGGAAAACTAAAACCAAACAATTGTTTTTAAAAATATCAAATATCCCTTAAGTGCCACACCCATTAGACATGTTGATTCTGGGATAGAGGTGGGCATTGACCAACCTCACTTCTTCCCTTGTGAGCCTGGCTCAGCCTCCCACCGAGGTAAGGTGGGAGCTGGGCCACTCTCTGGTGGGAGGAAGGGTCTTGTGCCAGCCTGGAGAGCCTGTGCACATTGGCAGGGAGCAGTTGTGCCCTGCAGGTGCCCCCTGCCATGAGCTGTGCTGCTGCCAGTGCCCCGTGGAGCTGTAGGGCTGCTGAGCTGTGGGGCAGGGAGAGGAGCAGGAGGCTGCATGTGCAGCTGAGCCATTGCTGGGAAGCACAGGGCTCTGGGCTCCCTGCTGTCCCAGGGCAGCCCAGAGGCCAGGGAGTTCCCCTGGGAGCTCTGTGGAAGTGGCTCAGGGTGTGCCCCTGGCCTGCCTCAAGGGGCTGATGGCAGGAGCAGGTTTCCTTTTCAAGCTATTTTCCAGGAAAGTTTCCAGGAAAGTTTCCAGGAAATGTGTTCCATGAAACATGGAGCTTCAGATGCTTTTGTTTTGCTTTGCAGCCTCTTGTTACATTTTGTGTCTCCACTTTGCAGGCCTGACTGGCTACCCTCTTGCCAAGAGGTTTTCCCTGGCAAATCCTTCTATGCTCCTTCCCTCCAAGCCATTGCCTCCCATCCAGAAGGGCTCTCCTTCAACCAAGTCAAATATGATGTCCAGAGGAGAGCGGGACAATGGGAAAAATGGCACTGGCTACAAGGATGACAATATTAGAAACAACCGGGACCAGGATTCAGAGGGAAAAGCACATAAGGTAAGGCAAGCAAGATAAGTCCTGTGTGGCAGATTTTCAGTTTATGTCCTGTAAGCAGAGATCGGAGACCATTAACTGTGGTGTGAGCCTAAGGAAGAAGGTGAGCAAAGTAGGATCTCAGCTGGACTCTGCACTTCAGGCTGTCTTTGCAATGGGTGTGTAGTGCAGATTTCAAGTCCTCACTGTGTATCTATAGCAGGAGAGGGCTTTGAAAGGTTTCTGGGCTCTGTCATGGTTGCTCCTCTGTCTTGTAGCTGAGAAAACACCAACAAGAAGGCAGCGCTGCTAAAGTTGTCTGCTCCAGCTAAGCAATCCTCCTGCATTCAGTAACCCACGGGTATCTGTGAACCATATCTATGTCTTGGTGGTGGTTTCCATCAGCTCTGTCTGGTGGAGATGGAAAAAGGAGTTTGCTGGAACAGGCAGTCCTGCAAAGTCAGTTCCAGGTTGACGCAGCTTTTTGAGCTGTGCAGCCATGGCCTTCTACACAGTTGTCTCTGATGCTATTTCTAGATTTCTTCAGCTTCTGGGCAGCTGTGTGCTGTGGCATGGCTTTGTCCAGAGAGAAGGGATGGGAGGTGGCCATGGGGAGAGCAGCCCCAAGCCCAGGCACACGATTGCCTTTGCAGCAGGGCCAGCACCTGCAGTTGTTCTGGGTTTGCCATGGGGTGCAGGAGGAGGCAAATGAGCAACAGCTTTGGCAAACAGAATGTCCAATCAAAGGCTGATGTACTTGATTCCAGCCTTGCTGAGGAAGGGCCCAGTGTATCCCTGACAGGATGTGGTCCTTTAACTGTAGTTTGAAGAGGACTTGATTTGGGGCTTTAGTTGTGCCAGAAAGGAAGGGACACTTAAAGAATGGTGTGCACCTGCCCCTCCTACCTCCACCCTCCTTCCTGGTCATGGCATGGGGGCCCTGGAGCAACTTGGGCAAGCAGAGACCTTGCAGAGAGCAGCAGGGCAGGGAGCTCTGCTGAACTTCCTAAATGCCAGTGAGCCTGAGATGATGGAGGTGTGGGAGCTGGAGAGCACGGAGCATCGCGAGAGCTCAGCAGCTTCTGGGCTGAAAGGCTGCTGGGCAACTGTAAGAGGGAAGGGCAGCAGCAGAAGAATTGAGGGGCTTGAGAAAAGCAGGTTCTGACATCCTGCAGAATGGCTTTGTGGAGACTTGGTTGGTGATCAGCACTGGCTGTGAGGTGCCTAAGGGGCAGGGAGAGAACAGTGGTCTAAACCCATTCCCATACCATCCAAAAGGCCAGTGGAGGCAGTGGCACTGCAGAACATGCTGATGCCAACCATGTGGATTCCTGCTGGGAGTGTAGCTGCAATTGCAGACAAATGAGCAGGAAGAGAGAGGTGGGAAATTTGGGAGATGGTCTCTCCCTCACCAATTCCCTTTCCTATGCCGCCCTTCCCCTTCCTAGGACAATCTGCTATATATGATATTGACTTTTCCTGTCAGGGCATGTGCAACTGTCTTGAGTCATGAATGAGGGCAAGGCTGGATGCTACATTTGAGCACTGTGTACCACTCTTTCCAGGCATCCTTGCTGTATCCCAGAGGTGGGGATATGAAGAAGGGGTCATTGGGACTGCCTTTGATCCCCCCTATACCCAAGGCAGTCAGTCCCCGTGTTGGCAGTGCTGCAGGGTCTCTGCGCAGCTCTGTGCAGCTGGATGTCCAAGAGTCCCAGGACATGAGGTAAGCCAAGGTGTCTGCTGCTCCCCTCTGCAATTCAGCTCCCTTTTGCTATCTTGTGAGGTTCCTTTGCACAGTCAGCTGTCTCCCATGTATTTAGGCAAACCTCTGTGTATTCACCATTTGGCCCATCTGTGATGATCCAGCTCCATGTCAAACCCCACACCTCATGTCACAAGGGCAGAGAGGTGGTGGTGGTGGGGATGAGGAGGCAGGGCTTAAAAGCATCTGAAGATGGGTCCTCTGCTGGGCTTGGTACTGATTCCCTCTGTAATGTTTGTGGTGTCATTTGGGAACTGTATTGCATGGGTCTGTCTCCTGAAGATGATAGAATACTGTGATCCTTGAGTCTCAAGTTCAGCACGCAAAAATTACGTTTTGCCAAATATTAGCTGCTGGAGAGGCGTCTGGACAGTCAGGTGCTGCCTCTGTAAACATGCTGTGGAACTTGTCTGTTTCTTGGCCTCCGGTCTGAAATGAGCTCCCAGAGAAGTTTGGTTTATAGATGTGTAAGCCAATCAATGTTTAATGCTTAGATCTTGCCTTAAAATCAAAGAGGGAAAGGTTCTAAAGAAGTTTTATAGGATGGTACCTGATGGAAAGATATTGGCTTGGATATGTTTGAGGAAATGTAGCTGTCAAGCTTATCCGAGTGATTACAATAATGAATGAGTCACAGAAATATCATTCCTATTGAAAAGCTTAGGTAGGGCTTTAAAAGTGCAATCTGAATATCCTTGGCTATCAGCTGAGTTGGAAAAGGCCTTTTCCTTCTTGGAAGATCAAGGAGGTGGAATATCCTTCTCAGAACACTCCAGTGCTCTGACCACATGTAGCACGAGACTGGCACCAGCGCAAGGCATGAGCAGGCAAAGCCAAGCTTTGTCAGCAGAAGCAAAGTAGCTGCCCTCCATACAGACTCGTGTCTCAGCTTAGCAACCTTTGCTGCTTCAGAGAGGCTGTAGGAGCCCCCCAGGTTTCAAAAGGAGAGACACCACAATTGGGGAGTTATGATGCAAGTTGGAGAATGACTGCTGTGTTTCAGCTGGAGCTTGGCCAGCTCTGTCTGACTGCAGCAACTGAAAGCTTAAGGACAATTAATCAGCTTTGCATCTTGTTGGCTTGATGTCTCTTGCATTTCCTCCTTCATCAGAGTGAACAAGCTAGGAAAGATTGCCTCCTCTCATGCTACACCTCTTCCCTCCCTTCTCTTTCTCCCTCCTCATATGTGCTTTTGTTCTCCCTTTCTCAAGGCCAAGACCGAGCGGCAGCATCAAAGAGAAGTCTGAACATGCAGGTAGGTACAGGGCATGTCTGTCCTAAAATGACCATTGGCATATTGAATCAGAGGTGACATCTTGAAAACTTGGTTATAAACCATGGTTTTAAGAATTTCTTTAAATTTGTTTCAATTCGTTGATGGCCTCAGTGGACTGTCCCAGAGCCCAGTCACTGGGATTATGCTCCGGGGATGCTCTGAAAACTCCTCTAATGTGAAGTCTTAGGTGGCATAAGCTGGAGTGGTATCTTGAGGCCCTGGAAATGCATTGCAGGAAACAAAACATTCCTCTCCATTCTTTGCCTGCCTTTTATCTCCCTGAAGCCTTTCTAGTGTTGCAATTAGAACCAAAAAAAGAAAGCATTTAGCAGGAAATGAGAAATATTCCCACTCCTTCCTCCTGCCCTTGAAGGAGAAGACTTTAACTTGGGGTATATTCTGAGCTGAACCCTTTGAGATCGGAAGGAAAGTCATGGAAATTGCCTGGTTTTTCACTGGGAGAAATAGGGAAACCTCCTGTGAGGGAAAGTCCTTTTGAATTTTCCAGTTTTGGAGAAGGACAATTCCAAATGGATGCAGCATATGCAGGGTCTGAGTTTGTCATCCTCTGACAGCACAGGCCCAAAGCCACCTATGGCAGGTTCACCATGGCAAATCTCTTGCCCCACTGCCTCTGCCTGTGTCAGTGTTGCAGGCTGAGGCTGGGGGAGGAGATGCCTTCTGCCTTGTCCCCCTGTCCCTGCCTTGCCTGATCCCTGACAAGTAGAATTGTGCCAGACAAACTGCGGTCTCTGGTGCGTCTGTGCCAGCCAATGCCTTTGAGTTGAAAGCCTCCAGCAAAGCCTGTTGTTGTTCCTTTGCCATTTTGGAGCATGTCATGATAGGAGAGTTGAGATTTGAAGAAATAGTTGTGCTGATGCAGAAAAAGGGATCAGATGCCCAGGCCCCTTTGCTCTGGGTTAGTTCTGCCAAATCCTGGGCAGAGGCCCTTTGGAATGACTCCTTAATTGGTGATATGCAGTTGGAATGCTTAATGCAGCTAGGGAGAAGTATTGCTCAATAAGTAAGGTGACATTTTTGCTGGATTAGTTCTGGACTGGAAATGAGCTGTATCATTACTCCTTATCTGGTGTGCTTTTACAAATGACCTGTTCCATCTACAGGCATAAAGAAATACAGATTTATGCAAGGTCTTCTTTTGATGATCTGCCCTATGGCATTTCCACCAAGCGAATTTGGAATTGTTTTTAACTGCAATGATCGGAAATGTTTGGATGTAGGTCTTATGTTGGGTTTTGGGTTCTCTGCAGGAAAGAAAGCAGGGAAAAGACCCATGAAGCAAAACCCATGAAGCAATAAAGCTTCGCAAAAACAGAATGTTTGCAAGCCAGTGTGTCCCCTACAGATATGGGCTCCTTGAATACTGGGGACAAGCAATGGGGAGGGCAAAGCATCTTTTACCTCTAATGTGGGTTGCCATCATTCATGAGCCTGCCCTTCCTTTGTTGCAAAAGGAAATAAAGGCAACCAACAAATGCCAACCCAGAACTGAGTGGGTGTTACAGAAACAAGTGCCATGAAATCTAGCGTTGGAAAGGAATGATTTCCTAGGTGTAATTGTCAAATTCTGGAGACCACTGTGGGTTGCCAGCTGTTTGGAAGGAAAGAGATCCCTAAGTAGTGGGGTGGCAATGAGAAACACATAAGCAATGCAGTAGAAGCTCTCTTTCCTGGCTTGCTAGCACCATACTGTTCAGAGTAATTAAAGTGATACTAATTTCCTGAAAAATAAAAGCAAAGCAATTTTCTGAATAACTAAAAAGACCCCTTGGTTGCCTCATCCATTAGATGTATTGGTTCTACAGGTGGGAGTTCACCTAACTCACTTGTTCCCTTGTGAGCATGGCTCAGCCTCCCACCGAGGTAAGGTGGGAGCTGGGCCGCTCTCTGGTGGGAGGAAGGGTCTTGTGCCAGCCTGGAGAGCCTGTGCACATTGGCAGGGAGCAGTTGTGCCCTGCAGGTGCCCCCTGCCATGAGCTGTGCTGCTGCCAGTGCCCCGTGGAGCTGTAGGGCTGCTGAGCTGTGGGGCAGGGAGAGGAGCAGGAGGCTGCATGTGCAGCTGAGCCATTGCTGGGAAGCACAGGGCTCCCTGCTGTCCCAGAGCAGCCCAGAAGCCATGGAGTTCCCCTGGTTACTCTGCGAAGTGGCTCAGGGTGTGCCCCTGGCCTGCCTCACGTGGCTGCTGTTACGTGCATGTTTCCCTGTGCAGCTGTTTAGAAGTTTTGAGGAAATGTGTTCCATGGTATATGGAGCTTTAGATGCTTTAGCTTTGCATCTCAGCCTCTGTTCTATTTTATGTCTCCACATTGCAGGCCTGACTAGGTTCATGTTTTCCAAGTTGTTCCGGCCATCTCCCTCCATGCTCCCTCCCTCTAAACTGTTGCCTCCCATCCAGAAGAGCTCTCCTTCTTCTAAACCAATTAAAATCTGCAGTGTGGAGCAGGAGGGTGGGAAAAATGGCAGCAGCACCAGTGACAGTAAGAACAAGCAGGAGCTGGATTCAGAGGGAAAAATGCATAAGGTAAGAAGACCAAGATAAGTCCATGTGATAGATTTTCAGATTATGTGCTGCAGGCAGAGTTTTGAGACTTTTTCCTATGGTGTGAGGCAAGGGAAACCCCTGAGTAAAGGAAGGTCTCAGCTGGACTCTGCACTTCAGGCTGTCTTTGCAAATGGGTGTGTAGTGCAGATTTCAAGTCCTCACTGTGTATCTATAGCAGGAGAGTGCTTTGAATGATTTCTGGGTTCTGTCATGGTTGCTCCTTTGTCTTGTAGCTGAGAAAACACCAACAAGAAGGCAGCGCTGCTAAAGTTGTCTGCTCCAGCTAAGCAATCCTCCTGCATTCAGTAACCCACGGGTATCTGTGAACCATGTCTATGTCTTGGTGGTGGTTTCCATCAGCTCTGTCTGGTGGGGATGGAAAAAGGAGTTTGCTGGAACAGGCAGTCCTGCAAAGTCAGTTCCAGGTTGTCACAGCGTTTGAGTTGTACAGCCATGGCCTCCTACACAGTTGTCTCTGATGCTATTTCTAGATTTCTTCAGCTTCTGGGCAGCTGTGTGCTCTGGCATGGCTTTGTCCAGAGGGAAGGGATGGGAGGTGGCCATGGGGAGAGCAGCCCCAAGCCCAGGCACACGATTGCCTTTGCAGCAGGGCCAGCACCTGCAGTTGTTCTGGGTTTGCCATGGGGTGCAGGAGGAGGCAAATGAGCAACAGCTCTGGCAAACAGAATGTCCAATCAAAGGCTGATGTACTTGATTCCAGCCTTGCTGAGGAAGGGCCCAGTGTATCCCTGACAGGATGTGGTCCTTTAACTGTAGTTTGAAGAGGACTTGATTTGGGGCTTTAGTTGTGCCAGAAAGGAAGGGACACTTAAAGAATGGTGTGCACCTGCCCCTCCTACCTCCACCCTCCTTCCTGGTCATGGCATGGGGGCCCTGGAGCAACTTGGGCAAGCAGAGACCTTGCAGAGAGCAGCAGGGCAGGGAGCTCTGCTGAACTTCCTAAATGCCAGTGAGCCTGAGATGATGGAGGTGTGGGAGCTGGAGAGCACGGAGCATTGCGAGAGCTCAGCAGCTTCTGGGCTGAAAGGCTGCTGGGCAACTGTAAGAGGGAAGGGCAGCAGCAGAAGAATTGAGGGGCTTGAGAAAAGCAGGTTCTGACATCCTGCAGAATGGCTTTGTGGAGACTTGGTTGGAGATCAGCACTGGCTGTGAGGTGCCTAAGAGACAGGGAGAGAACAGTGATCTGAACCCATTCCCATACCATCCAAAAGGCCAGTGGAGGCAGTGGCACTGCAGAACATGCTGATGCCAACCATGTGGATTCCTGCTGGGATGGTCTCTCCCTCACCAATTCCCTTTCCTATGCCACCCTTCCCCTTCCTAGGACAATCTGCTATATATGATATTGACTTTTCCTGTCAGGGCATGTGTAACTGTCTTGAGTCATGAATGAGGGCAAGGCTGGATGCTATATTTGAGCACTGTGTACCACTCTTTCCAGGCATCCTTGCTGTATCCCAGAGGTGGGGATATGAAGAAGGGGTCATTGGGGCTGCCTTTGATCCCCCCTATACCCAAGGCAGTCAGTCCCCGTGTTGGCAGTGCTGCAGGGTCTCTGCTCAGCTCTGTGCAGCTGGATGTCCAAGAGTCCCAGGAGATGAGGTAAGCCAAGGTGTCTGCTGCTCCCCTCTGCAATTCAGCTCCCTTTTGCTATCTTGTGAGGTTCCTTTGCACAGTCAGCTGTCTCCCATGTATTTAGGCAAACCTCTGTGTATTCACCATTTGGCCCATCTGTGATGATCCAGCTCCATGTCAAACCCCACACCTCATGTCACAAGGGCAGAGAGGTGGTGGTGGTGGGGAAGAGGAGGCAGGGCTTAAAAGCATCTGAAGATGGGTCCTCTGCTGGGCTTGGTATTGATTCCCTCTGTAATGTTTGTGGTGTCATTTGGGAACTGTATTGCATGGGTCTGTCTCCTGAAGATGATAGAATACTATAATCCGTGACTGCCACCTTCAGCACCCACAAGCATATGCTTGTAGAAATATTGGCTGCTGGAGAGGGGTCTGCGAATTCTAGTATTGCTTTTTTTACTTTTAACACGGGGTGCTGTTGTTCATGTTGCAACATTCCTTTGTTGTAAAGAGAAATATAAACAGCACATAAAACCCAATCCAGAACTCAGTGGGAGTTGCAAATAGAAAGGCCATGAAATCTAGCTTAGGAAAGCAATTACCTCCTGGGAGTTATTGTCAGATTCTGGACATCTCTGTGGGTTGGCATCTGTTTGGAAGGGAAGGGATCCCAAAGACAATGTCAGGCATAACTTCTATCTTCCTTGGCCTCCACTGTGAACTGAGATTCCAGGGAAGTTTTGGGTTATAGATGTACGATTTAATCAGTGTTTAATATTGAGGCCTGGATTCAAAATCCAAGAGGTCATGGTGCTAGAGAAGAGTTCTAGCACTGTACCTGATGGAAAGATTGGTTTGGAAATGTGTGATAAAATGTAGCTGTCATGCTTATCTGAGTTAGAAAGAAGGATAAATAAGAAGAAAGAAGGACTCAGGAGTATCATTCCTATTGAAGAGCTTAGGTAGGGCTTTGAAAGTGCAATCTGAATATCCTTGGCTATCAGCTGAGTTGGAAAAAGTAGTTTTCTTATTCAAAAAGCAAGGAGGTGGAATATCCTTCTCAGAACACTCCAGTGCTCTGACCACATGTAGCACGAGACTGGCACCAGCGCAAGGCATGAGCAGGCAAAGCCAAGCTTTGTCAGCAGAAGCAAAGTAGCTGCCCTCCATACAGACTCGTGTCTCAGCTTAGCAACCTTTGCTGCTTCAGAGAGGCTGTAGGAGCCCCCCAGGTTTCAAAAGGAGAGACACCACAATTGGGGAGTTATGATGCAAGTTGGAGAATGACTGCTGTGTTTCAGCTGGAGCTTGGCCAGCTCTGTCTGACTGCAGCAACTGAAAGCTTAAGGACAATTAATCAGCTTTGCATCTTGTTGGCTTGATGTCTCTTGCATTTCCTCCTTCATCAGAGTGAACAAGCTAGGAAAGATTGCCTCCTCTCATGCTACACCTCTTCCCTCCCTTCTCTTTCTCCCTCCTCATATGTGCTTTTGTTCTCCCTTTCTCAAGGCCAAGACCGAGCGGCAGCATCAAAGAGAAGTCTGAACATGCAGGTAGGTACAGGGCATGTCGGTCCTAAAATGACCATTGGCATATTGAATCAGAGGTGACATCTTGAAAACTTGGTTATGAACCATGGTTTTAAGAATTTCTTTAAATTTGTTTCAATTCCTTGATGGCCTCAGTGGACTGTCCCAGAGCCCAGTTACTGGGAGTGCGCTCCGGTGGTACAATGAAAATTCCTGCATTGTGAAGTGTTGAGTGGCAGGAGCTAGAGTGGTACTTTGGGGCACTGGTATTATAGTGTGGGAAAAGAAAACATTCTTCTCCATCCTGCATTTGGATTTTATCTCCCTGCAGCTTTTGTAGTGTTTCAATTAGGAGAGAAAAAGAAGGAAATCCTCATTTAGCAGGAAATGAGAAATGTTCCCTTTCCTTCCTCCTGCCCTTCAAGGAGAAAACCTTTCCTTTGGGCAATTTCTCAGCTGGACTCTTTGAGATCTAAGGCAGATTCATGGACACCGCCTGGTTTTGCACAGGGGGAAATCAGGAAACCTCCTATGACAGAAAATCCTGTTGAATTTTGCATTTCAGGAGAAGGACAATTCCAAATGGATGCAGCATATGCAGGGTCTGAGTTTGTCATCCTCTGACAGCACAAGCCCAAAGCCACCTATGGCAGGTTCACCATGGCAAATCTCTTGCCCCACTGCCTCTGCCTGTGTCACTGTTGCAGGCTGAGGCTGGGGGAGGAGATGCCTTCTGCCTTGTCCCCCTGTCCCTGCCTTGCCTGATCCCTGACAAGTAGAATTGTGCCAGACAAACTGCGGTCTCTGGTGCGTCTGTGCCAGCCAATGCCTTTGAGTTGAAAGCCTCCAGCAAAGCCTGTTGTTGTTGTTCCTTTGCCATTTTGGGGCATGTCATGATAGGAGAGATGAGATTTGAAGAAACAGTTGTGCTGATGCAGAAAAAGGGATCAGATGCCCAGGCCCCTTTGCTCAGGATTAGTTCTGCCAAATCCTGGGCAGAGGCCCTTTGGAATGACTCCTTAATTGGTGATATGCAGCTGGAATGCTTAATGCAGCTAGGGAGAAGTATTGCTCAATAAGTAAGGTGGCATTTTTGCTGGATTTATTCTGGACTAGAAATTAGCTATAGCATTAACCCTTACCGGTTGTAGTTTTGTAATTGTCCTGACATCCTACAAGGGAAATAAAATCTTGGTATGAGGCACTTATTCTTCCCCTACTGCTTGGCTGCTACATGATTTTATCCCCTGTGAAGCCATGTAAAGAAATAGTTCTAAGAGCTGTGTTGGAGAGTATTTGAGAATGACCCGCCATTAGACAAAATCTAATTTGTCAGTATCTGCCGTGATCAGAAATTTTTTGAGACAGGTCATATCTATGTTGGGCTTGGGTGTTTCTGCAGGAAAGAAGGTAGGGAATAAAGTCCTCCAAGAGTGAAGTAGAACAAAAGTGAAACTTCTGGATGATCTCTTTATTCCCTTCAGTGAGGGGCTTGCATATTCCAGAGGACATCTAACTGGGAAAGCAAAGCTTCTTTTGCATCTAACATGTGGTGCCAAAGTTTGTGTACCAGCAATTCCTTTGTTTGAAAGAGAAATAAAGAAAACACAGAAGTGTAAAACCTAAAATAGAATTGAGTGGGAGTTACAGAAACAATGGCCCTGATTACAGGATTGGAAAACAATCACTTCCTAGACAGTGTCAAATTCCAGAGACCAGTGGGAGTTTCCAACTCTTTGGAAGGAAATGATTCCTGGAGTAGTGGGGAGGCAACAGGCATAGAACCCATCTCTCCTGGCTTGCCAGCTCCACATTGTTCAGAGAAATTCAAATTATGCTAGATTCATGAAAAATAAAGAAACAACAAATGTTTGCAGTCAAAAAAATAAAGTTTGAATTCGCTACCCATTAGATGAGTTGATTGTAAAGGAGTGAGTTCAATTAACTCACTTCTTTTCCTGTACTTGATCTACAGATCCTTCTGAGTTTACGACACAAAACCAGAGGATGAAGGGAAAGAGCTCTTGGTGTGTGACAGGAGCTGGGATGCCTCTGCTCCCAAGGAAAAACGATGAATTGCTCAGATTGGAGACCTGCATGCGGAAGCCCAGCGTTGGGAATGGAGGTGTGGGCTCCCGGCCGGCTCAGGGGGCCTTGGCCCAGGAGCCCCGGCAGAGGCAGCTGAGCAGCGCTGTCCCCAGGGTCACTGCCAGGGAGGAGGACAAGGGGAAGGACCAGCATGGCTCAGCCTCCCACAGAGGTAAGGTGGGAGCTGGGCCGCTCTCTGGTGGGAGGAAGGGTCTTGTGCCAGCCTGGAGAGCCTGTGCACATTGGCAGGGAGCAGTTGTGCCCTGCAGGTGCCCCCTGCCATGAGCTGTGCTGCTGCCAGTGCCCCGTGGAGCTGTAGGGCTGCTGAGCTGTGGGGCAGGGAGAGGAGCAGGAGGCTGCATGTGCAGCTGAGCCATTGCTGGGAAGCTCAGGGCTCTGGGCTCCCTGCTGCCCCAAAATGTTGATCTGAAAGCATACAGGTTTAGAACCTGGGACTACTTTTAGGAACCAGAAAGATGTTTACTAAAATCAGCATAAGGGCAGATAAGAATCTCTGTCAAGAGCAATCTCCATCTCTGCCCTTCTCTATCAAACACAGAGGCTCTCCAGCAACCAGGGGCTGAGGCAGCAGGTTTCAGTCTGCTGGCCCACAGAGTAATGTCATGTCTCCTTCCAGGAGCCCATCCACTGGGAGAGGGTCTAGGCATATGTAGCTTGCTGCTTTCCTGCACCATCTCTGTGCCCTGTTAGAGCTCTGTAATCTGGAACCTGTCTTGCCTGTTGCCAAGCATGACATTTTTGGGCAATTGAAGTGTGCCAGAGATTTACAGGAACCTTTGCTTCCAGTTCCAGGCCTCCCACTGAGCCAGCTCAAGGAGATGGATCATCCCAGCAGTCCTGGTCTAACAAGTGACAGAGACCTGAGAGAGGGCTTTGGAAAGGTAAGGGATAAGAACAGGGATGAGCAGACTTCCATTCCAGTGGCTGTTTAGTGCTTGGCCCAAAATGCCTCTGAAAACCATGATCCTCCACTCTTGGGGGTTGGGGATTGTCTTGGGAATATATTTGACGGCTACTGAGCAATTGCTTGGCTGTTTCCAGTTGTGGAAAAGTCAGTGCATGGAGATGGTGCCAAGGTCATGCCCGAAGCATTCTTTATATGCAAAGGCCATTTTAGAGAAGTTCTGATTGGCAGAGCAAACTGTAAACCAGTGAATGTGGGCAAAGGGCACCCTCAGAAGCAGAGAAGCAAAGATGCTAACGTTGAGTATAAGCAAGGCTTCAAAATAAAAACGGGACAGATTGATGTCTCCTGGTTACCTTTCTGGCTGTATCTCACAGCCCTCTCATTCTCACATTTTCTGCTCCTTAATATCCATGTTCCTCCAAATTGTTTTCACATGACTCCCTCCTCCTTTTGGTCTCCTGGTCTCAGAGACCAAGTCGTTGAGAGTCCTTCAGAGCTGAGTCCTTCAGAAGCCAGGAAGTGACAAACAGCTGCACTTCCTGGCCATAAGTGTTAAGCATCAGCCAATTACCCGTCCTTGCTGTATAATGCACATGGCTTTTATTCTCCTGCCCTGGCCTGTAGGAGCTGAACTGCCTGCTCATGGGAGCTCTTCCTTTGTCTTGGAGCATTCCTATGACTTCCATGTTTCAAGTAGGGTTTCCTGTCACAGTTGGAGCAGAGTAAGGCTGTGGCACTAAAGTGTTCCACCTCACTGTGTATAATTGCCAAGGTGAGGATGGGAGACATTCTCCTGAAACTATTGGAATGCATATGGAGCTGGATTAATGTCTGTGGCACTCTGTGGACTCTATGCTCCCAATGAGATGATGTGCCTGGTTTGTGTGTCTCTGCTTACAGTCTGTGATGTATTTCCATTGCAACTAGGTTCGTTCTTCATTGTGCAAGTTGGCTGAAAAGAAGTTAGAGCAGAAGAAAACTGAGATTTTTGAGAATGAGATGAAGAAGAGGAATGAAATTTTATCATCCTTAAAGCTGCCTCCACTGAGAGTTGAGCCCAGGGATGCAGCTGAAGCAAGTAAGTGGTGTCTACACTGCTGGTCCTTTTTGAGCTCTTCCTTACCCTCTGCACAGTGTTGCAATCAGACTGGGGGGCTGTTGCACTTGCATCTGAGTGGAAGCTTGCATAGGAATGATTTCCATTTTGCAGAGAAAAACACAGAGGCATTAATTGTCTTGCCCATGGCCTCACTTAGTAACAGAGTATCAGCTTCCCACCTTCACCTCTAAAATCTTTCAGAGTAGAAAATTCAGTCTTGGAAAGTCGCCTGCCCTTCAGACTCTGTTCTGAAGAGCAGCTTCCAGGCAATGTGAATGCAGAAGAATGCTTTTCCACCAAGGTGCAACCTGGAAGAAACCAAATTCAGCACCTTCTGATGAAAAGACCAGAGATCCTTCTCGAGCCACTCCCCTCCAAGGAGCTGGCACTGTAGAGCTGTGCTGAAGCCCTGAGGCAGTGCTTCTGTTGTAGCCCCAGGAGCAAGCAGCATTCCCCAGTGAATCCCGGCTGAGGGGCTCTGGCTGCAGCGCTGTGTGCGCTGCCCCGAGGGCGGCAGCAGGGACCTTCGGGGGCAGCACTCAGCCCCAGGGCACCACCCAAGCTTATCTGCACTTTCTTTTGGGAACTTGCCCAGCCTGCCTCTGAAACAGGAAAATGAAAGCATAGCAACACTGGCTTCTCCTTGTTTCTTAGGGGAAGCATCACTGCAGTTTGATTTTTAAACTGGAAGAAGGTAGATTTAGATTAGATATTAGGTAGAATTTATTTTATAATGAAGGCAATGAAATGCTGCAAGGGTTTTTCCAGAGAAGCTGTTGTTGATTTATCTATGAAGGTGTTCAAGGCCAGTTTACATGGGGCTCTGAGGAACCTGATCCAGATGAAGATGTTCCGTTTCCCAGGGGTTGGACTAGATGGTGGTTAAAGGGGCCTTCCCACCAAAATTGTTGTAGGTTTTCCTGGGTGATTGTATGATCCTTGTCCCATACTAGCGTGCCAGTGTTCTACTTGAAGTTCTTTGGGATAACACAGAGATGTTACCCAGCTCCAGCAAATTTTCTGGCCCTTTCCATAGTGACCCTGTCCAGCACCCTCCACTTACAAGCTCCTCTTTGGTCCCTGCAGGCCTCAGCCAAGCAGCTGTCAATGGCACAGCTTCCAGTGTGCAGAGAAAACACCCTGGTAATGCCTTGAAGAAGAAGGTCTTGAGGAAGCAGGACAAGATGCCCTTACTGCCCACTATGCCCATCATCCAAGAGGAAGGCAGTGTCCCATGCAACTCCTCAGGTAAGTCTGCTCTGTGGCAGCTTTTTCCCATATAGTTATTTCCTTGCAAAAGGAGCACAAAGTGCCTCCTGCCTCAGCCAGCACAACTGGGCTCTTTGGTCAATAGCCTGTCCGGGAATGAGCACCAAATCCACTTTTGAGTTCCTCCAGCTTGGTTGTCTTGCCGTAGTCGGTTCTTAGAGATGCATTGGAAAGTTGAGCTGAATAAAGTAGAGGTAAAGGCCTAAGCTCGGGCTTTTGTCCATCCTGATAATCCAAACTACAGCGCTGGTGCCAGGAGACAGCTGTAAGTGCAGAGAGGAGCTGGGGGCACTGTGCCAGGGTGTGCTCACTGTGCACCTACGAGTACCACCACCATCAGTTGACCACTCCCCATCGGGGCCCTCTGCCTGTGCTGTTGTCCGGCTCTGCAGCCAGCTTTTCTGCTATCCCAGTAAGGGTTGTCTCTGCATGGCAGTCAGTGCCTTGGTGCAGTCGTGCTGCTGCTCCCTGAAGCGATCAATGGCTCCTGGCTGCCACCATCCCATGGCCTGCAATTCCAAGAGGAAACAAGCAGTGCCTCCTGTGTCACTGCAGCCAAACACAGTGGCTGCTGGTAGGAGGTGACAGTCAGGAGGGGCTGCCTGGTGCTCCAAGGTTGCCTGTGCTATCATCCCAACTAGGGTGAGATAAAAAGAAGGGAGCAAGGAATAATAATTGGAATGCTCTTTTCAAGTGATGCTACTTCCACGTTGAGAACTGACCAGAATTGAGCCTGGGTTGTTCCGGCTTGGCTTGGTGCTGTGGCAGGGCAGCTGCAGGAGTTTCCTCAGGGAGTTGCAGAGTGCCTCAGTCCTCAGGGCTGGGGGAAATGAGGGCGCTGGGACAAGAGAGGCCCCTGGGGGGTTCCCTCCCGCTGTAGCCATTCCCACTGGTCGTCCCTGTCTGGCAGGGAGTGGGAGCTCTGCGGCCTCAGGAACCTGCCGCTGGCTGTGCTACCTGTGGCACTTGGGAGCTGGCACTGTGTGGGCAATGGTCAGGTTTAGCCTGGAGCTGTGCCCAGCTGGGGGGGCTGGGAGAAAGCAAGGAGCCCAAGGAGGCAGACAGCAGGGAGGTGTGTGAGGCAGTGCCAGTTTGCAGCACATGGAAGCCTGGCTGGGAGCTGGGGCTGCAGGCCGCTCCATGGCGGGGTGCCTTGCCCGGGGCTGCAGCGCTCAGGGCTGACCCTCTCCTCACAGTGACCTCGCAGACGGCCACTGGTGCCGAGCGCCGACAGGAGCTGCTCCGTGAGCGTGGGCACAAGGACACAGCCTCTGCTGACCCACAGCAGTCCTTGCTCCAGGCACTCTCCTGGCTGGGCAGCGATGACTGGTAAGAAAGGCCCCGGTCACTCTGTCTCCCTCTTAGCGTTAAGGAAGCTTACAAGTGGATCTTGCCAGTGCCTCTGAGCCCCGACAGCCCAGAGGGCAAAGGACTCTGCTGAAACCACTCCAGAGCAGTGAGAGGATCAAGATTTGAGAGCAGCCTTTGCTTGGCCTCGGTCTGCAGCTGTGCTCCAGCTGCTGCCGCTCTGTGCTGCTCCCTCGCTTTGCCTGCTGCTCCATGGAGCTGCAAAGGAAGTCTTGAGGGAAGAGAGGAAGCTGTGGGATGAGATGATTTGCTGGCTGAAGGCAGCAGTAGGATGGCAGCAGTTTAGAGTGTAGAGATTTGGGTGCCTTGGGGCACTGGCCCAGTGGGACTGAGTAAGATTTCTCTCTGCTCCCAGTGCTGACAGCAATGGCAGGTGACGGGGTCTCCCTGTGACCTCCTGCATGTGAGTCCCAGAAGCAGCTCCAGGGAGTCACTCTTTCTGAGAAATGGACTGATTTGTGCTTTCAAATCCCCAGCCTGTCTTTACTCCTGAAAGGCTCATGGCAGAAGGGAAGGAGAAAGCAATGAAACCCTCTAGGAATCTTGGACTTTTTGAATTCAACTTTTTTCTTCTCACTGCTTCATATGGGCTGGAGGTGTTTTGCCAATACTCAACATGTGTCCCACAATTAGACACAGAGAGAAGGAGGCCCAGAGGTGATAACCCTACGAATGTTAGGTGATGCTGGTTAAGTTTTTGGTGATATTGGTTGTGATATCGGGGTTAGCATAAACTCACTGTTGGATGCTTCATTCACACAGGGGTACGGACTCCATTCACAATGGGATAAGCATGAAAAATCTGCCACATGCATCTCTTTGTGCAGTCACATTTGCTTTGCAATTCTCTTCTGCTTCCTCTTCCCCCTTTTTGTTTGGTGCCCTTTGAGGTACAAGAGAGCTTCTGCAGGTGTGGGGGGTCCCGGTGACTCTCAGGGGTGCCCGTGGGATCGGTCACCAGCCCTGTGCTGCAGCCCTGATGCCTCACACACCTTTCTGTAGCTCAGGGCTGCCTAGAGCAAGTGCTGAGAGACAGAGTTGTTTACACCTTTTAAATAACATGTTGCTGTAGTGGGCATTGTTTTTGGTAGGGGATTCTGGGAAAAGGCAGAGTTTCAACTGTTCTTTCCCAGGCGTGGAATCTTATGGGACACCCTGCTGCTCCTTTTCTGGGGAATGTGGAGGTGGAGTGGAGTGAGTGAGAAACAAGCCTGGATTGTAGCATGGAAACTGAGCTCCAGAGTGCCAGTGCAGACTTTTATTGCTGAACTGCCTGCTGGGGATGAAAAAGAAGGAAAATGCCCCAATAACTGCCCAAGGGGATTGTGTCTTAGGGACAGGTATAGGGAGGTGACAAGAAACAGGAGCATGACCCAGTCTCACAGCTTCTAGGAAACTGTGTCATAGGGACTCCATGGGCCAGACATTTCAGAAAGGCTGTCTTGTAAAAGAGCCACAAATGAAGACACTGAAACCCCTCTATTTGTCTCTTGGATTTGTGTATGCTTTTGACAGCAACAACATCCTGCGGGAAGGAGCTCCACAATTTCATTAAGTACTCCTTGAAAAGCACCTCCCATTGTTTGACTGAGCTGCCAGCCTGGTAATTTCAGAGGGTGCTGCCTAGTTCTTGGGTGGAGAGAAAAATCCATCTTTTTGGTACTTGCCTTTCAGGGAGATGAAGGAGAAGGGACTGGTCAGCATCAAACTCCTGGCTGGGTCCCATTCAGAAGTCCTGCTTTCAAGGCTTCGTGACATTTGCTTGGCAGTTACCAGTGAGGTGAGAACACTCTTGTGAATTGTGCCCTGTACTTCATACACGGTGTGTAGAGTAGCTATGTGCTTGTTCATCTCCATGTGTGCTCAGAGACTGCCTTCATTTCTCTTTTTAGATCTTGTATTTCTAATGTCTGTCAGGTTTCTATGGGATCTGTGTGTAGATGTAGTTGTATTCACTGGTAGGTCGGGTATCTGACACTCATCTTTGAGTGAGCTGCCATTATCATGAAATGTGCAAATGCAGAAAAAGATACTCTAATTATGTTATTTTCAGAGTCCTAGTCTCTGCCCGAGCTGTCATTCAACACTGCAAATTAGTCTGTAGGCCTGAGCGTGTGTTTTCTGTTTCCTGGCTGAGTGCTTCAGCTGCTGGTGTTGCTTTTTTAAACAGGAGCACGTGACTCTTTTATCTTTATGACTGACGCCTTTATGGTTTGAAAGCAGCCCTTACTTTAATTTGGTTCTTTGTGTTTCAAAGAAAAGAGCCTAAAGGGAAAGCAGTTGACATTAAAGAAGGCTTAAGTAGATACTTTATGAAATTTCTTATTTTTAGGCCTGTTACATGCAAGTCTGAGGCCAGATATTGGTGCCAGTGGAAGTGTCATGCTGTGCATGTGCTCTTCTGCTCTTATTGTGCTTTTATGTTCCTCTGGACACAGTGGGATGTGTTGTCATTTCCTGAGTCGTCTGTCTAAGGTAACTGGTTTTCTTTCCAAGGTCATTCTTATGTTTCCCCTCATGACTTCCCCAGGTGACCAACCTCCGCTCAAAGGTGTCCTACTCGGCCATTGTCACTCTGGGAGAGCTCTTTGTGACCTTGAAGAAGGACATGGACTCTGAGGTGGATGAGGTGGCTCGGGTCCTTCTGCACATGATGTGTAATTCGCCAGAGTTTGTTGAGAAAGCAGCCAGTCACACCCTGGGGATCATGGTGGAGAATGTAACTCCTGCACGAGCAATGACTGCTCTCCTGGACAGTGGAGTCAAGTAGGTTTCTTGTTTCAGTGATATTCTTCACCTTCTAGAGTACTTCTAGGTGGGGGAAGGGATGAGAGAAAGAATGGGAATGGTGGGAGGGAAGGGTCCTGTATCCTGCATCTTCTGTCAACTCAGTGACTGGATTCTCCAATCCACCTCATTTCTTTCCTCTTCTCCCTTATTTCTGCCCTCCCTCAGCCTATGAGTTCTCAGAATCACAGAACTGTAGAACATGGGAAGTTGGACGAGGCCATGAGGATGATTAAATCCAGTTCCTGGCCTTGCACAGAGCACCCCAAGAGTCACACCATGTGCCTGAGATTGTTGTCCAAATGCTTCTTGAACTCTGTCAGGCTTGGTGCTGTTGACCACTGCCCTGGGGAGCCTGTTCCAGTGTCCCAGGCACCCTGTGGGTGAAAAAGCTTTTCCTGATATGCAACCTAAACCTCTTCTGACTCATCTTCCCGCTGCTTCCTGGAGTCCTCCCAGTCTGTCAGAGTTGCCTAGATGTGGTGAATGGTGGGGAAGTGCAAGTGCCTGCAAAGGCTAAGGATAGAGCCTTGTGCTTCTGTGGGAAGAGGGACAATTGCAGTTTTCATCTGTGAGAGCTCTATGATATTTCACTGCACTAAGCACAGAGACCCTGTGAGAAACCATGGATCCTCATGATGCCATTCACTGGGAAAATAAGGAGGGTACTTGCTGGGGTATGGAGCACCTAGGGGAGAATGTGCTGGCTGTGACACAGCCTGCACAGCAGGTGCAGCTCCTGCCAAAGGAGTCCTGTATGACTATCCTGGCCATAGAGCTCTACTTTCTAATCAAACTGGTGTTTCATGTTAGCCTTGAGATGATGAATCACTGCACATACACCTTCACAGGCCCACTACTATGGAATAGCTGATGCAAATGCTGCCTTAAGTGTTTGTGCTGAGCCTGATAATTATCAAAAGACACTCTCTAGAACTGGACAATCTGGGTAAATTGATTGCCACACTTTCCCCATCTTTGCAATAGGATAAAACATTCAGATGTACCCCTTGCCAATCCTCACAAAAGAAACAGGCTGCATTGCTGCATATTCTGCAACTTCACGGCCCACAGTGTGTTTTCTCTGCATCTGTATTTTTCCAAAGCTCTGCAGATTTGGGGATAAATGGCTGGAATGAGCCTCAGTCCTGCTGCAGCTCTGTGTAATGGGTGCCCTCTGATAGGTTAGCATGAATGGTCTTTCATTTCTAAAGAATTCATATGTAATCTAATTTTTTATCTTTCTCAGTGGAAATTGTGGCAAAGACACTGAGTATCAGGTAGTGCAGGGAGACTGAATTCCTCCGTCTTCCTTGCAGACAGTCCTTGTGTCCAATGCTAATTTGAGTTTCTCTGAGGACAGAAGCTTCTACAGGTGTCTGAAGCTGCAGGGAGAAGCCAGGCCTCCTTCCCGCAGCAGTGGCAGGGAGCACGCTCTGGCCAAGGCCTGTGCTGCTGTTGCTCCTTCTCCCTGTGCCCCAGTGTTTGCTCTCCTCTTGCCAGGAGCCGCCACGCCCAGGTGCGGAAGTGTGCGGCGCAACTGCTGCTGTCCTTGATGGAGAAAATTGGAGTCACGAAGCTCGCAGGCACACCCAGGGCTGAGAGGCTGGCGCACGCGGCAGGGACGCTTGCTCAGGACTGCCACAAGGACACAAGGTAACCATCTTCATTTCACCTCCTCACACAGGAAAACTGCCTTGTGTCTGTCTAGAAAGGTAAAACCACAAAAGAGTGGTAACGAAAGGCAATATTAAGTTACCTCACGGTGTGGATAAGGGCCATAGAGGCATGGAATACCCGGAGTTGTATGGGATCCATTGGGGCCATGGAGTCCAGCTGCCAGCCATGTGCAGGACATGCCAAGAGTCACTCCATGTGCCCAAGAGCATTGTCCAAACGTTTCTCGAGCTCTGTCAGCCTTGGTGCTGTGACCACTGCTCTGGATTACCTGGGGAAATGACTGTAGTGGGTAAGCTGAGGTTGTCCAGCAAGAAGGAGCATTGCCAACTTCCTGTGACTTGAAGGATTCTTTCCTGAGATCAAAAGAGCTCAGATTTGGCAGTCAAACAGTTTTGTTTGATCTTAGGTGCACAACACAGAGCCAAAATGTTGCCTCATGTTCATCACTGAAAGACCCAAAGCAGATCTTTCTTGTTAACTTAAAACTTTTCTAGAAGTATTTCAGGGCTAATGTATTCAGTCTGTCTAAACCTCTTCTGCAGCTCTCTAGAATGTTGTTGTCTGTGGCTCAATGACCTCTAAATTTCTTCTGGAGGAAAACTGGTTTCCTAGTTGCAAAATCAACCCAAGCCACCCAAATCCCCTTACTTTGATGATTCAATTAATAGCTGCCAAAAATACAGGAGCAACTAGCTGCTGCTCTGCACACATATAGAATAGTCAATAGGAGGCGTGAGGTGTTTTGTGCTGGATTCTCTGCCAGTTAATGGAAGGCAAATTATTGAGCAATGGCAGCAAGGTACTTCTAATGGGATCTGACAACAAAACAGATGTGTTTCACTTGTTCCCTGGGATCCTTTGATCCCACAGAAGCACACCCACAGTTTCAGAGTGAAATGATATTTTTCTCTCACTTTGCTGAGTAGGTAATGCCATCTCATGCAAGGATTGCAAAGGATGACATTAAGGTATCAGCCTCTTCTGTTAACAGGTTTCCTTTGTTTGTTCGATTTCCTTCCTTCCTTCCTTCCTTCCTGGAATCCTTCCTTCCTGGAATCCTTCCTTCCTTCCTGGAATCCTTCCTTCCTTCCTGGAATCCTTCCTTCCTGGAATCCTTCCTCCCTTCCTCCCTTCCTCCCTTCCTCCCTTCCTCCTTCCTTCCTTCCCTCCTTCCTTCCTTCCATAGGAATTATGGACAGGAGATGGTGAAGATGTTGATAAATCATCCAAAATGTAAAATGCTTTTGGAGCGATCCGTTCCTGCCTGTGACCTGGAAGATATTCTGAGAAGAATAAAGAAGAAAGTAAGTGCTTGGCAGGAGAAATGTCTCCTTTGTGCAAGTATAGCCACAGCTAATAGGACATCAAACATACCTAATCTGTCTTTATCTCATTCCCCTTCTGCTCAATCATTTTGCTCCTGGGAATGAGCTGTTAATCCCCAGCCTGTTCATCTGCAGACCACAAAGGAACTGATATTCTTAGGGGAAAAGTGGGGCTTTGAATATTTTGACTATTGGTCACAAAGAGGAAAGGGGAAGAGGAGAAAGTGGGTTTACATTTAAGCATAACTCCCCACCCTGCTGTCCCTGCTCTGCTCCCAGTAAAGCAATGAAGTGAGAAAAGTGCTTCTGAGGAGAACAGAGTCTTTGCAAAAGACACTGGAAGCAGTAGTGCCAAGAGAATTTCCAAAACTGCAGCAGATGTCCCAGTCAATCCTAATTGCTACAATTACCGTCTGTCTTTTGGGAATACTGCCCTGCTGTCAAGCCCTGTGGAGCTGGAAGAAGCTTGGTGAATCCAGCAGCATCCAGAGGAAAATCATTTGTCTTGGGGGGACTTTCATTGTTTTTATCTACGTTATAGAAGGGAGCGTGTCCTTTGTGCACAAACAGGGAGAGCGAGTGTTGAACCAAATCACCTTCCAACAAAATTGGCCCACCCCAAAGAGTCCTAATTTTTCTGCTTTTTCCTATAAGAACTCTTGGTGCCTACCAGTTTCCATTATTCCCATTTATGCTCGAGACTCATGAACTGGGGAGTTTAAACTGCTGCTCACTATGGCAGCACCCATAACCTGCCTTGGGCTATTGCAAACAAAGAGTTGGCATCACTGAATCTCTGGTCTGTTTCCTTCTGTAGGTTTGGAAATATTTCCCTAAGACTTGGTAGCAGTGATCCTGGTTCTAACTTGTGTTTTTAAGCAGACAGTTTCCTATTCTATATTCTAAATGTTGGTGGGGTTTCTCTGTGTCCTTGTAGGGGATGGAAGAGCAGAAGGGTGAACGCCCATGTGTCAAGAGCCCCGTGAAGATGAGGAGCCATGTCTCAATGAAGCCCCAGGCCACATTTCCTTCTAGTCAACGGTACTGAGCACTTTTGTTAGATGTGACAAAGCACACAACAAGCTTGATATTTCTCTTCCTCAGGAAGATCATTCTGGAGAGATGGCCTGTGCCACTGATTTTTTCCTTAACCTACAAATTTTCTTTGATAAAAATGCCTATATCTGCATTAATAATATTTGTGGATTGTCTCCCGTAATGATTGTCTTGAAGTCCATGCTGTTTTCAGAGCCTCATGATTCTCTAGCTTGAAATCACATCATGAGTAAAGCACCTCTGGATGTTTTGCTCACAATTATCTGCAGGTATTATCACCAACAAGCCATCATTTGCTTTTATTTTCCAGGGTGAAGTCGACCTCGGATGGACGCCTCCTACACCATCCAAAAGTCCAGGTCACGTTGCCTCCAGCTGTGGATGAAATGGAGATGCTCCAGAAGCTTGATGATCTCCTGGAAGCCAAGGGGTTTGAGACACGGATGGAAGGAGTGGCATTCCTCCTAGACCTGTGCAAAAACAGCCCCAAGCTCATCACCACAAACATTGTCCAAGTATGTAGGGTATCTTCACTGTTCCTTCCCTTCAGCTCCTCTCCCAAGCCTGTAGCAATGAAGTTAATTCAGTCTGTCTTGGCACTACATCCTGCCTTGTTGGGACAGGCTGGTCCCTCTTACCCAGACAAATTTAATTCAGGTCCAGCATGCAGGACAAGTTCTTTCAGTCCAGCTGTATTTGTCTGGCAGGTGCCTATTGATGTTGTTCATCACATGATGACAGAATTTTCCACTGCCCTAACCTTTGCTGTCTCCTACTCCCAGCTGGGTTCAATGAAAGGAATCCAGCCACTGAAAGCATGGCAATTCTTCTCTTGATGAAAAATGGGTTTGGATGTGGAAGAGAAGTATCAGGCTGGGTTGGTATAACCCAAATGTTTTTACAGAGATACTTCTCCAAACTCCATCCTGTCTTGCACAAACACAACTGTGGCTACTCGTTTCCATCCTTGTCTCTATTGCACTTGGTAAAGATGGTGTGTAACCTTCTCGGGTATTGAATGCTCATTTCTACATCCCCTCTCCAAACAAGGACATTTTAATCCACCTTTCCTGCTGCTTGTTCTCTTCACAGATTTTTGATCATTTTGTCCTGAGAATATCTGACACGCACAAGAGAGTGAAGCAGATGGCGCTGGACGTGCTGGCAGAAATGATAGCCATCCTGGAAGATGCCTTGAACCCCGTGATTGTCCGTTTAGTGGAAGGAATACTAAAGAGCCTGAACTCAAAGGATACCGGGGTTCATGCTGCAGCTGTGAAAGCGCTGGAAAAATCCGTTTCTCATTTTGGTAAGGCTGACATGGACTCTCCTCAACTGTGTCTCTGCCTCTCTGACACAAGAGAACACTGAGTGCCATGAGAGCTCTTGTTGCCCGTGGAACACTGCAGCTGACATCCACCAGAAGCTGTGGGGGTGCAGTCCTTAGGCACCAGTCCCCCAAGAGGCTTGAATGTGCATCAGCATTTCCCACAAGTGCCAGGAGCCCTTGGCTCTGTGCTGCTTGTCTGGAGAGGAGGTCCTGGACTACAGCTTTGCTACAATTCAGAGGCAAAGGGGATTTTGGAGATTGCTTGGACCCCATTAGATTTCCCAAATGAACAGCTTTGCTGTTGCCATGAAGGGACACTGGCCCATCAGAGCTTCTGCAGAGCAGCCCCCTGGAAGGCTCCACATTATAGGCAGTAGCTGCCTCTGTTCCACCTTTCCCATTTGTCTTCTTTTTTCAAATGGGACACTTATGATTCACCAAGTGCATTTCCTTAAAACAAGCAGATAGAAATCCAGCTGTCAGTGATGTCTTGTTCCACATGTTGTTTTCATGGGGCAGGATGGCTGTGGCAATTACCTACACAGGCAAGGACTGCTCTAAATTCCTTTGTCACAGAGATTTATGTCAGCACTGAAAATGCTGCTCGGGAGAAATATGCCTGACAAATGGAGTGTTGAAGAGGCAGATCTTCAAGGGGGAGTTTCCACTTTCTCCACCTCAGCTGCTCTGTGAACTCCTGAACTGCCTGACTCTGTGCCTTTGTGTATCCCAAGTCTGGGCTTCTTCCTGTTTGCTCTGGAGTTCAAAACCTTTTCACTGCTTACGTGTGATTGAACTCTTGAGGTCCTTGATCTGAAATGTTTAACGTAGCTCCAGGTCCAGCAGACAACTTTGCATTGACAAATGTGAACGGAGAGGTTTTCTTTGGGAATTTAACCCCCCCCTCAAGTAGGCTGGAGGGAAAGAAGTACATCAGCAGAAAATTACTTGATTTTATAAATTGGGGCTGCCCCTGCCCTTCCCCTCCCCACTCTCCTTTCTCCTAGGACCTCAGAAGAGTGAGCAGAAACGTGTGTTTCTCTTGTAGATAAAGTAGCACTGATGAAAGAGTTCAGCCACCAATGGAGTCAGCTGAGTGGCCAAGCTCTGCTGGATGTGACAGAGCGTATCACAGGTATGGCCTCTGCTGAGCCAAGAGGTCTCCCCAGGGAGCATTTCCAGGGCATTCCTGGCAATAGACAGTAGAGTAGCTGCTCCAAATCAGGAGGTGCTGAGCTTGTCCCTCCTGCCCAATGCCCATGGCAGCTGTGTTTGGCAGGTTTTCCCTGGCTGCTGCAGAGGTGTGCAGTACCTGGCACGGGGGTGGCGCTCGGCCTTGGGGCCGAGCTCTCACTGGGGCATCTCAGAGCCCACCTCCAGGAAAGGGAGGGGTTAAAAATACCCGAGCTGGCTCTTCTCTTGGGAGCTCAGGGTCATCTCTGGTCCTTCAGGGAAAATGTAGCAAGTGCTGTTTCAGGCAATCCGTTTGTTTTGTCCTCACAGAATTCTCATTTTGCTCTTGAAAAGTTTTGAGACTGAACCCTGCAGTGCCTGGGGGTCACAGCTTAGGTCAAAACTCAGCACCCAGATTAGGGGCACGGATTTGGTGCAAGGCAGCCTTTGGGGCCAGAGGGGCAGAAGCAGAGTGCTGAGGCTCCCTGCCTGTGCTGTCAAAGTGGCATTGGACTGAGCATTTCAGGGTGTGCAAACAGTGTCTTCCTGTGTCAGTGCTGTCCAAAATGCTACAAATGCAGCTGATAATTGATTCCTCAGAGGAGCTTGCTATGTCAGCAACAGCCCAGGAATGGAAAAGTGATAATCTCTATATATAGTGGACAAGATGATTTACAGCCTTGCTTTAACGGGGTCTAAATGCACTGCTAAGTGTGCCAGCATCTTTAAATGCAAGGTTTCATAGATGTTGTGTCTTCTTCAGCAATCTCAAATGCTCAGTGTTCGGTGATTGAGAATGTCAAAAGCCCTTGAAAGGGCATTGGGATAAAGTAGATGTCTAGGAAGAGGGAATTTAGTTTTGGAGATATTTTGATCTCTTCTTGAAATAATGGAAATAAACATAAATTAGGACTCTTTTAGGAAGAGCAGATGTTCTCTCTGAGATTTAGTGGGAACAAACAATGTTTTCTCAAGTTCCATTGTGACAAATGTCTTGAATTGGATTTTAACTGAAATTAACACCCATTTTGAAATGGATGCCATAACCCTTTTCCTGCTTGGCAGAATTGGTTTTGGGCACTTTCAGGAACTGTTTAAATATTGATGATTGCTGGTGGATTACGAGCATAGAGAAAATGAAGTCTCTTCCACCACAGAATACGAAGTGGTTACTGCATAGCATTTTGCCTGATCAGAAAATATGAATGGTGTCCAGAGCATTTCAGGTTTTGATGTCTCAGCCACATCTGCCATGCAAGGAGCCTGTTGGTTGTCAATTTTTTGTCTGTGTTTGACAAAGTTCAGTTCAGAAATTGAGCAGGGAGTAGGCTTCAGAGAGAAAGGGAGAAGACACTCGTGTTGTGGTTAAATTTCATTCATCTGTGTTGCATTTTTCTCTCTACATTCTACTATTGCAGTGCACATTGCAAGAAAAATGCCATTAACATTGGGAGGGGGAATGACATTAAAATGTGGAGATGCACAAATGCCACAGCAATGAGGTCTGGGTAATTACCTAAGACACCCTGAGGTTTGAAGCAGCTGTTTGTTGGAAGGCACAAAAGCATTGTGCCAAAGACAGCAGCTAGTCACTGATGTTTCTAAATCCAGCTGTCAAGCAGCACCCATGTCTGGTGGGCTGGAGTTTGGAAGTGTGGTCTAATAGTGCCCTTTGCTGTGTGCCACTGAGCAAAGGGAAGAGCCAGATTGGATTCTGGCACTTTGACATCAAGGGTCACAAAGATGGAATTGTCCTTTTTCTTAGAAACCTTTCAATTGAATCTCCATGGTGCATTTCCAAATCTTCAGTGTGGGTTTAGACAACTTCCTAATGGAAATGAAAGGGAAGTTGACATTTTAGTCATTCTTGATGTTGAAACAGGTTGTGAAATGATCCAGTAAAGGTACAAGTTCTGCCACAGGTGCAAGTATTTGTTTGGAGACAGTACTCCTGAGGTGTTGGTGGTTCTATTTTGGGGAGGATCAGCTGCTTTGGCCATTTCTGGATTGTTGGGCTCTGTGTGCTATTTCGCTGCTCTTAGCCAGAGAGGCTTCCAAGAAGCAAATCTCGAGGTGGATCCTTGTTTGCATTAAGGTTGTTGTTTCAGAAGCTTGTGTCTCTGTCCCGGCAGTGCTTGTGGAAGGGGTTTATGCCAGGAGCCCTGAAGTGGTCCAGCGCTACGCCCTGCCCGTGCTCTGGTCCTTCCTGGAGAACAAGGCGCTGCCTGTCCGCAGCGCCAATGTGCGCACGGTGGTCACCAGGCTCGCCTCTGCCCTCTACGAGGTGATGGGCACCAAGCTGAAGAAGCGTGCTGCCAGCCAGCCCCCACATGTCCAGGAAAACCTCTCCAACATCCTGGGCTGGTGAAGGCTTGATGTTCTCCAGCAAGTTGACCAAGTGCTGAGATGGACACCTGCGGTTCTGACCTTTTAGCTGGGCCAGAAATGACAAAATACTCAGGAAGGGTGTGCATCTGCCCCTGCTCTCTCCACTGCCCTTCCTAGTCATGGCATGCTCAGGGGCCTGAAGACACTCTGGATTGAGGACAAAGTGAAGGACTAGCATGGCTCAGCCTCCCACAGAGGTAAGGTGGGAGCTGGGCCGCTCTCTGGTGGGAGGAAGGGTCTTGTGCCAGCCTGGAGAGCCTGTGCACATTGCCAGGGAGCAGTTGTGCCCTGCAGGTGCCCCCTGCCATGAGCTGTGCTGCTGCCAGTGCCCCATGGAGCTGTAGGGCTGCTGAGCTGTGGGGCAGGGAGAGGAGCAGGAGGCTGCATGTGCAGCTGAGCCATTGCTGGGAAGCACAGGGCTCTGGGCTCCCTGCTGTCCCAGGGCAGCCCAGAGGCCAGGGAGTTCCCCTGGGAGCTCTGTGGAAGTGGCTCAGGGTGTGCCCCTGGCCTGCCTCCAGAGGGTGATGGTAGGAGAATGTTTCCCTGTGCAGCTATTTATGAATTTCCAAGAAATGTGTTCTATGAAATATGGAGCTTCAGATGCTTTAGGTTTGCATTGCAGCCTCTGTTACATTTTGTGTCTCCATTTTGCAGACCTGCCTGGCTCCTGTGTTTCCACCAAGTTTTCTCTGGACATTCATTTGTGCATTTACCCACAAAGTCCTTTCCTGCTGTCCAGAAGAGCTCTTTCCTCCAAGCCCAGGAAGAAGCTGCTGCCTATCCAAAGAGCGTTTGAAGACAAGGATTTATGCATTAGCCTGTATAGTTCCAGATGTACATATTTTCTGATAGTTATCTGTAGGTTTCAATAAATATATTTTGATTGTATCTTAATAATTTTGTTGTTATATTTTTTATTGTGTATATTTTTGGTGGTATGTTTTGTTTTTCTATATTTTATAGTTTTATATTTTTTCCCATTGACATGCTAAGGATGGCCAGGTCCTTGAGACCTTGAGATGGGGAAGGGAGAGCCTCCCTGATTTTGTGAGTTTCTCTGGGAGGGTGGGGCCAGTGTGGGGAAGGAGGCCAAGGCCATGAGATTCGAAGCAGGTAAAGGAGGGTGGGGGGGCAGTTACTGGTACTCACCCCTTTTTGGCTCTGGAAGGAGGAAGGCAGCTGGGAAACCTCACCGCGCCATCCCAGTGCCAGGAGCTGCCTCTTCTGGTGTTGGACCTCACACCCCTGCCAGGATGCTGTCCTGCTTCAGTTTGCTATCTCCAAGCATCCTGTTGGAGCACCGGGACCGACACTGCTCCAAGGATTCGTGAGCAGAGTCTCTCCTCCACCCTTCCCATCTGAGACACAGCTGCCATCACCCCCAGCTCTCCTGCAGCTGTGCAGGGATCCACACACCTGCCCTGTCCACTGGGAACCTGCCAGAGCTCACTGCCAATGGCGATGGTAACTGCACCAGGGGGGAAAAGAGCACACAACCAAAGGAACTGTGACTGGGTTCCTGTTAATTTCATAGTTATTGTTGTTTAGATTGGCCTTGTTGTATATTTAGTAGAGAACTGTTCTTCCTGTCCCCCTATCTTTCCCTGAGAACCTCTTGATTTCAAAATTATACTGACTCAGTGGGAAGGATTTTACTTTCTCCATTTCAAGGGAAGGTCCTGCTTTTTCCCTAGCACACACCTGTCCATTCAAACTAGGATACGGAGCATGAGGTGCAGGGCTGATGTGTGAAAGCTTGAGGATCTCCTCCAAAGTAACTTGTTTAATTGTCCATTTTATTACTTCTCTATTTACTCCACACTACTAAGGCAAGGCAAGCTTTGCTTGCAGGCAAAACAGGCATGGGATACACTAGGGTCCCTTGCAGGATCAGCAGGGCTGGCAGTGACAAAGCAGGCAATCTGCTCCATGGTGAGCCACTACACAGCCACATCCTAATGTGGGTTTAAGTAGCATGGTATTATGGAGAACTCCTTTTCTGCATCAGATACCAAAAGAACGTCCACAGCTTCTGGTGGCAGTCAGCTGGAGCATTCCACAGGCAACACGAGCTCTCAAGGCACTCAGTGTTCTCTAGTGTCAGAGGCAGAGACACAGTTGAGGAGAGTCCATGTCAGGGGTCAGCCTTCCCAAACTGAGCAATGGATGCTTCTGCCACTAACACTGACAGGAAATAAACAAACAAAATTTCTGTGCACACCAGGGCTACGTGTGGATTAAATTATTTCTGTTTCACATCCCGGCCAGAACAACATCGTGGTCAGAATATCATTGTTCCTAGATTCTCTAACACTAAAAATATTGCTGGAGAGTTTTTGTCATTCCCATAGATTTGGTGACATCCAGACACACTTAACAATCCATTTGGGTCCAAGTTCCATATTGCAGACGATGTCTTTGGGCAGCCTGCAAGTGTCTCAGCAGAGAATGAAAAGGGATGACAATACTGACACGATTTCTCTTTGCTACTTGAAATTTAAAAGCTCCGCTCCAGCCCACACTGGCAAAATTGTCAGAAGAGGCAATTCTTCCCCACAAAATGCTTCATCTCACTCAAACAAGAAAGCCACAAGCCAACAGTCTTCTTTACTCCTCCACTGCTTTATTTGGCTATTTCTCTAATAGGAATTAGCTTCATTTATTCTTACTTTGTTTCCTGTGTTCCACGGGGCGCGCGGCGGCTCCTCCGTTGGGTTCGCGGAGGCAACGGCAGAACGGCCGCGCGCTCCGGCGGCTCCGCAGCAGCAGCAGCAGCAGCAGCAGCAGCGCCTGTCTCGATCGGTTTTCCGCTCGAGTTCCCGCTCGCCCTCCGTGCCCTTCTCCCTCTCAGACTCCCTGTGATCCCGTTCAGTCCCCTCCTTGTTGCGCCTCTCCCAGCCCGGCTCATGCCGCGCCCCGCAAGGCGGCCGTGGGCGAGCCGGCCCCCTGCCCGCCCCTGTCGGGCACGCCGCGGTGCCGCCTCCGCGGGGCTCAGTCCGTACCGCCTGTGGCACCTTTTGAAGAGCCTGTGGACGAGCTCCTCGCTGCACTGGTGGCGGTGGTGGAGCAGCACCGTCTCTTGGCCCCGCCTGGCGCGGGCCCTGGCGCTGGCCCGGCCCCGACCGAGGCCCCTCCCGCGGTTCCGCCCACAGCTGGCCCGCAGCCGCCCGGCTCCCGCCCCGCCGCCGGCGCATTCCCCCGAGCGAGCCTCGCCGCCCGGCAGTTCGGCCGCCGGCCCCGAGGCGCCGGAGCCCGGGGCGGCTCGGGAAGCAGCGGCGGCCGGGGCGGGCGGGTGCCCCGGGCAGAATGACGAGAGCGCGGTGCCGTCCGCACGGGCGGAGAAGCCTCCCCTGGAGCAGCTGTACCGGGAGGGCCCGCTGCTGGGGAGCGGCGGCTTCGGCAGCGTTTACGCCGGGACCCGGCTCGCCGACGGCGTTCCGGTAAGAGACGGGGCCGGCTCGGAGCGGGGAGGTGGGGCGGCGAGCGGCGGGCGGCGAGCTGAGCCCTCCGCTCGCCTTGGCTTGCAGGTGGCCATCAAGCGAGTGTCCCGGGACCGCGTCTTGGAGTGGGCGCGGCTGGTGAGTGAGCGGGGCCAGCGGGAGCAGGCGGCGGGGCGTGGCGGGCGGGGTAAGGCCAGGCCCGGCCGGGTGGGAGCCGGGACGCTGCGATGGGAGCGAGCGTGGAGCGAGCGGGGGCCGCGCAGCGTCCCGGGCCATGGGCAATGGGAGCTGCGGTGGCGCCGGGCAGGGGGTGGCGAAGGCGAGCGCAGCATCGGCGCCGCTGACGGCATGGCGGCTCCCCCGCAGCACGACGGCGCCCTTGTGCCCCTGGAGCTGGTGGTGCACTGGATGGCGTCGTGGCCCGGCTTCCACGGCATCGTGCGGCTCCTGGACTGGTTCGAGCTGCCCGACGGCTTCGCGCTGGTCATGGAGCGTCCGGAGCGCTGTCAGGACCTCTGGCACCTGCTGCACGCGGGGGGGTTCCTGCCAGAGCCCGTGGCGCGGGCGCTGTTCCGGCAGGTGCTAGGGGCCGTGCGGCACTGCACCAGCCGCGGCGTCCTGCACCGCGACATCAAGGCCGAGAACGTGCTCGTTGACCTGGCCACCGGCGAGGCGAAGCTCATCGACTTCGGCTGCGGCACCATCCTGCAGGACACGTTCTACACCCAGATGGCCGGTGAGCCCAAAGCCGGGGCCCAGCCGGGCAGTGGAGCTTCTCCCCTTTGCTTCCACAGGTGGAACACACAGGGAGGGAGGGAGGGGGAATGCTGCTTCAGCCGGCTGCAGCCAAGTTGCATTTTGGCAGGAGCTGGGGCTGGCTTTTGAGGAGCTGGCTGGGAGGGAGGGAGCAATCAGCATTGGCCTGATGAGCTGTGCCCGTGTGCCATAGGAACGCGGGAGTACTACCCACCGGAGTGGATCCTCTTTGGCCGCTACCATGGCCAGCCAGCCACCATCTGGTCCCTGGGCATCCTGCTCTATCAGCTGGTGTGCAGGCACCTTCCTTTCAAAAGCAGAGAGGACATCGTCCGGGGACAGCTCTTCTTCCCGCCCCGGGTGTCTCAAGGTGGGGATGGGCCTTCAAGGCACGGGAGCAAGAACGGCTTTGGGAGAGGGCAGGTGACACATAAGTGTCCTGCTGTTGCAGCTGGGGAGGAGGTTCATCTCCTGGGCTGAGTTGGAGGAGGCAGCACGTGTACCTCTGCTGCTCTCTTCCAGAAGAGAGGATGGATGGGAAGCTGTGCGAACAGCTCTGAGCACTCTTAGTGTGCTGTGGGCACTGTGAAATCTGGGAGAGCATGGACAGGAGCTGACCAGCAGTTTCTGGTTTCTCTCTGCAGAGTGCCAGCACCTGATCAGGTGGTGCTTATCCATGGACCCTGCAGACAGGCCATCCTTGGATGACCTTTTAGAACATTCTTGGGTGCAGAAGCCCCACCTGGCCCAGGAGACAGCAGAGATCCATCCCTCTGCACAGTAGAATCTAGGATGCCCACAAGCAGCAGCTGCTTGTGTCTTGTGGCTCTCAAAGAATTCCCCAGAGCATTTCCCAGTGGCCCTGGCATGGAGCAGAGAGCACAGCCAAGGAGGTGCTTCCTCAGGTCCCCGGCGATTTGTGGAGGGAGCGGCTCAGGGCTCCCCATCCTATTGGAGAAATTGTGGCACAGTGCAGTGAAGTTGCCACAGAGTGGAAAAGGGGAAACATCCCCCTGCAGCTCAATGGCCTCGTGATGTCCCCGCGAGCCAAGGCACATCTGGCGTGTTCTTCTGGAGATCAGCGCAGAGCTGGAGAACGCCGTTCTCGAGCTGGCCACTGGCAGGGCAAAGCTGATGGGCTTTGGTTGCAGCCCCTTCCTAGAGGACACGCTCTGCACCCTGACGAAATCAAGATGAGTCCCCAGGCGGTGCAGGGGTGGGGGGATGCTCGTGCCTCCAGGCATTGCAGGGCTCGGCCTGGCCACGTGCCGGAGGTTCCCCGTGGGGTGGCAGTGGACAATATTAATCTTTCTGCCAACTGCTCAGCTGCTTTTTGGTGGGGCAGGGGATGGATGTTGTGGAAGGGGAGCCGGCTCCTGGCCTCGCTGACAGCTTCTTCCTGCCAGCATGGCACAGGCTGGGGTGGGGGCATCCGGCCTGACAAAAGCATGCATCCATGGGGATAGGGAGCAGCAGAGGGGGACGGGTTCTTTAGCCATGGCCCAGCTGCTCTGCTTTGCAGGTCCTTGAGGAAGGGGTGGGCATACAGGTGGGAAAGGTAGGGTTTTTCCCCACCACTGGAGAGATTTTAGTATCATAAAGAGCGGTCAGACCTTCCCCAGGCCCGTGAAACGGTGACAACCTTTGGTGCTTTTTCTTGTTTCCAGGTATTGTTTTGAAATGACTTTCATGCAATTGTTCTTGTGTTTTTTCCAGAAAGATTGCAGCTTGTGTCCAGACCAGATGGAGAAGCACCGGCACCGTCCGTGGAGTGCATCCCGTGCCGGTGCTAGCCGGGGAGGGTCCACGGTGTGGATGTCCCCTGCAAAAGGATGAGGACCTTGTGTGGGATCGGCTCCTCTCCTGGCAGCAGGTCTCCAGAGGTGGGTACCCGGTTCCACAGCTCGGGTGGCAGAAGGGCTTAGGGCAAATGGCAGCAGGCACACGAGAATGTCGCTCTTGCAGCTGCTGAGGAGGTTGTTGTGCCATGCTTGAGCAGAAGAGGTGGAGCGTGTCCTGCCACGCTGCTCTCCTCTAACAAGGAGGGAATGGGCTGGGAGGTTTGGGCTCTGAGCACAGCCAGCAGCCTGGCCTGAGCATAGGCCATGGTGGGACAGGGGGGACAGGAGCCTGCTGCCACTGACCGTGGCTTTCTGGTTTCTGTCCCCAGGCTACCAGCAGCTCATGCCATGGAAACGGCACCGCTCGACCTGCCAGTCTGGGAGGGCTGGACGGCAGCAGGTGTTCATTTGCTGTGAAAAGTAAATCTTTTTCTTGTTATTAACATCATCATCATCATTGGAGCATTTCTTTCATCCTTTTTTCAAGCTTTTGGCCTCCCTTCTTCCACCGAAATCTCTTTGCCTCTTTCCTCATCCACTTGGTGGAATTGGTGGGGGGGTTTAAGTAACACAAAAAGTTCAGCAACAATTCCTGTTGCCAACCGCAGCAGTCTCTTCAAGAACCTGGAGCTGGTAGCCAGGCCCACATTTCACTTGGAAAGGGGAGTGGTTTGCAGGGACAAAGATGTCCCTCTGCTGCAAAAGCAGGGAGGAAATCAGAAGCAGCAAAATGCAATTTCAGCTCTACCCCCGCCCAAAGTTGTCTGCATCTTTGCCCTCCACTCCAAAATAGGCAGGCAAGGCTGGACTTGAACAAGGTTCAAGTCCTTCATGGTCCCTTGGCATTAAAGGGATCAAGTAAAACTCTCGTATGCAGTAATTGGAGTACAGCTACTGTAGGGATAAAGGAAATGTTGGGAGCTGGGACATCCTTCTTGTCTCCTTTGTCTCCCCAGGTGTTGTAGCCTGGATAGCTGTTAAGATGGTTGCAGGTAAAGAAGCAGCATGGGGCTTTGTATGGGATTCACGGAGATGTTTATTTCAGCCGCTGCGTGGATAGTCCAGGGTCAGAGGCAAAGACAAAGGGGAACGTCGGGGTGAGGGTCCAGGTTGAAGCAGATGGGTGTCCTGGGCAGGGGGAGCATCAGGGAGCACTTACCAGGAGACATGGGGGTGGCACAAAGGTGGGGTTAGGGCATGGGAGCCAACAGGGAAACAGGGTGGGAGTGACCGAAAGCCTGAGAGACAGGGAGAGGGCAGGGGGCTGGCCCAGGGAACAGAACAGGGCTACATTGGCATGACAGAACAGGGCTTGCTATGAGAGAAGCCTCTCGTGTCTTCCTAACTAGGGAATGCCTTCTAGGGTCTCCACAGTGGGGTGTTTTGGGTTCAGTTTGAGTTTGGGTGGAGATACTGCTTTAGTGTAGTGGTTTTGGATTGTTAATTTGAACGTTTTTAGTTGTGAGATAGGATTAGGAGGAAGATAAAACAGGCTTAGCTTTAAATGGTACAAAGACAAACTTTATTACCAGAAACTATAGGGGAAAAAAGAAGAAGAAAAATTAGAATAAAACTTCAGACTACTCTTCTTCTTTCCACACATTTGTTTTTTTACATTGACAACATACAAAGAACAACTCAGTTCGTTTACCATTTCTCAAATAGTCATTTACTTGTTTCTTTCAGAGAGGAGATTTTTCAGCCTATAGAGATTTTTTCATAAGAAACCATTTTTAGGTGGTCTTGCTGTTCTAGTGTTTAGCCGTCAGGGAGGATAGAGATCTGGTTATTATGTAATATTTTTTTTCTCAACTAACATTTTAATTCATAACTAATACTGAGGACCATATCAACTTATGAGGCACACTTAAAGGATTATAATAGTTGAAACAAAAGCTTACTCCACTTTTAAAAATAGAGGGTGTTTTTCTTCTTCCCTAGGGAGAAGCAGGGGTTTTTTCACTATTTAAACCTAGGGCACTTACAGCAATTTTAACATTGGTTTATTTTAACACCAACGCTTCTTCTTACATCTAGAGTTAGAATCTTTAATCCACCCCATAATTTTTTATGTGTTATAGGGAAACAACGGATGCTTTTCTATAGCATAAAAAAAGGGAAGAATTTCAGTCTATGTCTTCCTTCCCTCAGCTGAGACTTGACTCTTCTCATACTTTGAATTTGGTGTTTTTTGTGCTGTTTTTGTACATATTATCATTTTGGTTCTCTGTTTTTTTTTTCCACAGGACAGAGAATAAAATATTTGTAAAGTCATATTTTGGGCAGTGAAAAAGTTAATATTTTGCCAGGGCAGGAGAGGGTTCTGTGATTGTTTTTAGGTGGGGCGGCCGGAGCTCTTTACCATAAGGAGCCTTCTAAGGCCGCGCCGGGGCCGGGCTGGGATTGTAGGGCCCGGCCAGAAAGCGGAGATGAGTTTTTTGGTTGTAAGGTTGTTTTTTGGCGTTTGCTGTACGTAATGTTAGTGGTGGGCTGGTGGTTTTCCTTTTCCTTTTGCCAGCAGCCGAGGTTGGGGCCCTTGCCAGATCGGGGCCCAGCTGTCTCTCCCCCAGGCCGTGTGGGCGGTGAGGCAGGCCTTTTTTCCACCTTTATCTCTTACTGTTCACTTCCTCTTGCTGGAAACGGGATTGTTGGAACACTTTAGAGGAGACGGCTTATCCATAGTGTTCTGTTTTAAATTGTCTAAAACCGTGTGAGACAGATGGCTTCACATAGGAACATCCCCAGGGCTGCTGAGGGGAAGGCACCACTTTATTTGTTGTGAAGAGAAGTAATCAAAATCCGCAACCAACAAGCTGCAAGGCAGAACGGAGTGGGAATTACAGAAATAAAGGCCTTGAAAAGCAGCTTAGGAAAGCGGCTACTTCCTAGACAGTGCCAAACCCTCCGACCTGGCCTGACCGGGCCCAGGGCTGGCTGCCCTTGGGAAGGGAAGGGAAAGGGATGGAGCTGGGGTGGGGGCTCTGTGGCCATGGAAACGAGAGAACCACGGGCCAGCGCGTCACAAAGGGGCAGCCCCGCAAGGGGCTGTGAAGGTTGTGGTTGACACGGACACAGTGGCAGGAGACACGTCTGGCTCTGCCTGTCTGTGCCGACTGCTGGCGATTGGAGTCACCCCACCTTGTTCTAGGGCTGGGGACCGAGCTCCTATCGCCGTCTGCTCCGAGACAGTTCCCAAATTCAACCCCAGGTACTTCTGCGAGACAGAAGCACGGGTTCAAAGATGGATTTTACTGCAAAAGGAAAGACCACGGAAGGAAAAGGTGAGGATAGAAAGGAGCTGAAAGGCCCGAGTCAAATGGAGACAAATTCCACCAGATTTCCGGGAAAATTGGTCCATGGTGGTCAGTTCTGGCTCTGTGTCAGAGTTGGTGGCTGTGAGCTACAGGTGATCTTGCAAGGACAGCCCTGGCATCACAACATTCTACCTTTAGTTTACTCTGCTTCCTGCTTTTTGACAGTAGCCAAATCACTCATACTGTCAGCCAGGACAGGGACTGTGGCCATGACAAATACAACGTGGTCATGTGATGCAAATTCTGCTTCTTTCTTTGCCATCAACGTTGGGTCTCACTACTGATAAATTTCCTGTTCTTCCTCTGCTTGGTGATTGGGTCCAACACTGAGGATGACAGGATAATATAAAAACCCCAGCAAGGCCTGCCTGCATGCTGAGAGGTCTCTGTAGCTTGCAGAAATAGCATTCGTCGCTGTGTGGGTCTTTCCTGGGTTTTGACAAAGCCAATCTCTAGAAGGGATCCTTATTCCCCTGTTATTATTGGATCCTTGCACCTTTCACTTCAGACTTGCTAACTCAATAGTGTTTGGAGGAATTAAACACAGGCTAGTCTAAGGAAAACTAAAACCAAACAATTGTTTTTAAAAATATCAAATATCCCTTAAGTGCCACACCCATTAGACATGTTGATGCTGGGATAGAGGTGGGCATTGACCAACGTCACTTCTTCCCTTGTGAGAGTGTCTCAGCCTCCCACAGAGGTAAGGTGGGAGCTGGGCCACTCTCTGGTGGGAGGAAGGGTCTTGTGCCAGCCTGGAGAGCCTGTGCACATTGCCAGGGAGCAGTTGTGCCCTGCAGGTGCCCCCTGCCATGAGCTGTGCTGCTGCCAGTGCCCCGTGGAGCTGTAGGGCTGCTGAGCTGTGGGGCAGGGAGAGGAGCAGGAGGCTGCATGTGCAGCTGAGCCATTGCTGGGAAGCTCAGGGCTCTGGGCTCCCTGCTGTCCCAGAGCAGCCCAGAGGCCAGGGAGTTCCCCTGGGAGATCTGTGGAAGTGGCTCAGGGTGTGATCCTGTGGCCTGCCTCAGGTGGCGGCTGTCAGGTGCATGTTTCCCTGTGCAGCAAGTTTCCAGGAAATTTTCCAGGAAATGTGTCCCATGAAACATGGAGCTTCAGATGCTTTTGTTTTGCTTTGCAGCCTCTTGTTACATTTTGTGTCTCCACTTTGCAGGCCTGACTGGCTACCCTCTTGCCAAGAGGTTTTCCCTGGCAAATCCTTCTATGCTCCTTCCCTCCAAGCCATTGCCTCCCATCCAGAAGGGCTCTCCTTCAACCAAGTCAAATATGATGTCCAGAGGAGAGCGGGACAATGGGAAAAATGGCACTGGCTACAAGGATGACAATATTAGAAACAACCGGGACCAGGATTCAGAGGGAAAAGCACATAAGGTAAGGCAAGCAAGATAAGTCCTGTGTGGCAGATTTTCAGTTTATGTCCTGTAAGCAGAGATCGGAGACCATTAACTGTGGTGTGAGCCTAAGGAAGAAGGTGAGCAAAGTAGGATCTCAGCTGGACTCTGCACTTCAGGCTGTCTTTGCAATGGGTGTGTAGTGCAGATTTCAAGTCCTCACTGTGTATCTATAGCAGGAGAGGGCTTTGAAAGGTTTCTGGGCTCTGTCATGGTTGCTCCTCTGTCTTGTAGCTGAGAAAACACCAACAAGAAGGCAGCGCTGCTAAAGTTGTCTGCTCCAGCTAAGCAATCCTCCTGCATTCAGTAACCCACGGGTATCTGTGAACCATGTCTATGTCTTGGTGGTGGTTTCCATCAGCTCTGTCTGGTGGGCATGGAAAAAGGAGTTTGCTGGAACAGGCAGTCCTGCAAAGTCAGTTCCAGGTTGACACAGCGTTTGAGTTGTACAGCCATGGCCTCCTACACAGTTGTCTCTGATGCTATTTCTAGATTTCTTCAGCTTCTGGGCAGCTGTGTGCTCTGGCATGGCTTTGTCCAGAGAGAAGGGATGGGAGGTGGCCATGGGGAGAGCAGCCCCAAGCCCAGGCACACGATTGCCTTTGCAGCAGGGCCAGCACCTGCAGTTGTTCTGGGTTTGCCATGGGGTGCAGGAGGAGGCAAATGAGCAACAGCTCTGGCAAACAGAATGTCCAATCAAAGGCTGATGTACTTGATTCCAGCCTTGCTGAGGAAGGGCCCAGTGTATCCCTGACAGGATGTGGTCCTTTAACTGTAGTTTGAAGAGGACTTGATTTGGGGCTTTAGTTGTGCCAGAAATGAAGGGACACTTAAAGAATGGTGTGCACCTGCCCCTCCTACCTCCACCCTCCTTCCTGGTCATGGCATGGGGGCCCTGGAGCAACTTGGGCAAGCAGAGACCTTGCAGAGAGCAGCAGGGCAGGGAGCTCTGCTGAACTTCCTAAATGCCAGTGAGCCTGAGATGATGGAGGTGTGGGAGCTGGAGAGCACGGAGCATCGTGAGAGCTCAGCAGCTTCTGGGCTGAAAGGCTGCTGGGCAACTGTAAGAGGGAAGGGCAGCAGCAGAAGAATTGAGGGGCTTGAGAAAAGCAGGTTCTGACATCCTGCAGAATGGCTTTGTGGGGACTTGGTTGGTGATCAGCACTGGCTGTGAGGTGCCTAAGGGACAGGGAGAGAACAGTGATTTGAACCCGTTCCCATACCATCCAAAAGGCCAGTGGAGGCAGTGGCACTGCAGAACATGCTGATGCCAACCATGTGGATTCCAGCTGGGAGTGTAGCTGCAATTGCAGAAAAATGAGCAGGAAGAGAGAGGTGGCAAATTTGGGAGATGGTCTCTCCCTCACCAATTCCTTTTCCTATGCCGCTCTTCCCCTTCCTAGGACAATCTGCTATATATGATATTGACTTTTCCTGTCAGGGCATGTGTAACTGTCTTGAGTCATGAATGAGGGCAAGGCTGGATGCTATATTTGAGCACTGTGTACCACTCTTTCCAGGCATCCTTGCTGTATCCCAGAGGTGGTGATATGAAGAAGGGGTCATTGGGGCTGCCTTTGGTCCCCCCTATACCCAAGGCAGTCAGTCCCCGTGTTGGCAGTGCTGCAGGGTCTCTGCGCAGCTCTGTGCAGCTGGATGTCCAAGGGTCCCAGGAGATGAGGTAAGCCAAGGTGTCTGCTGCTCCACTCTGCTGTTCAGCTCCCTCTTGCCATCTTGTGAGGTTCCTTTGCACAGTCAGCTCTCTCCCATGTACTTAGGGAAACCTCTGTGTATTCACCATTTGGCCCATCCGTGATTATCCAGCTCCATGTCAAACCCCACACCTCATGTCACAAGGGCAGAGGTGGTGGTGGTGGGGAAGAGGAGGCAGGGCTTAAAAGCATCTGAAGATGGGTCCTCTGCTGGGCTTGGTACTGATTCCCTCTGTAATGTTTGTGGTGTCATTTGGGAACTGTATTGCATGGGTCTGTCTCCTGAAGATGATAGAATACTGTGATCCTTGAGTCTCAAGTTCAGCACGCAAAAATTGCGTTTTGCCAAATATTAGCTGCTGGAGAGGCGTCTGGACAGTCAGGTGCTGCCTCTGTAAACATGCTGTGGAACTTGTCTGTTTCTTGGCCTCCGGTCTGAAATGAGCTCCCAGAGAAGTTTGGGTTATAGATGTGTAAGCCAATCAATGTTTAATGCTTAGATCTTGCCTTAAAATCAAAGAGGGAAAGGTTCTAAAGAAGTTTTATAGGATGGTACCTGATGGAAAGATATTGGCTTGGATATGTTTGAGGAAATGTAGCTGTCAAGCTTATCCGAGTGATTACAATAATGAATGAGTCACAGAAATATCATTCCTATTGAAAAGCTTAGGTAGGGCTTTAAAAGTGCAATCTGAATATCCTTGGCTATCAGCTGAGTTGGAAAAGGCCTTTTCCTTCTTGGAAGATCAAGGAGGTGGAATATCCTTCTCAGAACACTCCAGTGCTCTGACCACACGTAGCACGAGACTGGCACCAGCGCAAGGCATGAGCAGGCAAAGCCAAGCTTTGTCAGCAGAAGCAAAGTAGCTGCCCTCCATACAGACTCGTGTCTCAGCTTAGCAACCTTTGCTGCTTCAGAGAGGCTGTAGGAGCCCCCCAGGTTTCAAAAGGAGAGACACCACAATTGGGGAGTTATGATGCAAGTTGGAGAATGACTGCTGTGTTTCAGCTGGAGCTTGGCCAGCTCTGTCTGACTGCAGCAACTGAAAGCTTAAGGACAATTAATCAGCTTTGCATCTTGTTGGCTTGATGTCTCTTGCATTTCCTCCTTCATCAGAGTGAACAAGCTAGGAAAGATTGCCTCCTCTCATGCTACACCTCTTCCCTCCCTTCTCTTTCTCCCTCCTCATATGTGCTTTTGTTCTCCCTTTCTCAAGGCCAAGACCGAGCGGCAGCATCAAAGAGAAGTCTGAACATGCAGGTAGGTACAGGGCATGTCGGTCCTAAAATGACCATTGGCATATTGAATCAGAGGTGACATCTTGAAAACTTGGTTATGAACCATGGTTTTAAGAATTTCTTTAAATTTGTTTCAATTCCTTGATGGCCTCAGTGGACTGTCCCAGAGCCCAGTCACTGGGATTATGCTCCGGGGATGCTCTGAAAACTCCTCTAATGTGAAGTCTTAGGTGGCATAAGCTGGAGTGGTATCTTCAGGCCCTGGAAATGCATTGCAGGAAACAAAACATTCCTCTCCATTCTTTGCCTGCCTTTTATCTCCCTGAAGCCTTTCTAGTGTTGCAATTAGAACCAAAAAAAGAAAGCATTTAGCAGGAAATGAGAAATATTCCCACTCCTTCCTCCTGCCCTTGAAGGAGAAGACTTTAACTTGGGGTATATTCTGAGCTGAACCCTTTGAGATCGGAAGGAAAGTCATGGAAATTGCCTGGTTTTTCACTGGGAGAAATAGGGAACCCTCCTGTGAGAGAAAGTCCTTTTGAATTTTCCAGTTTTGGAGAAGGACAATTCCAAATGGATGCAGCATATGCAGGGTCTGAGTTTGTCATCCTCTGACAGCACAAGCCCAAAGCCACCTATGGCAGGTTCACCATGGCAAATCTCTTGCCCCACTGCCTCTGCCTATGTCAGTGTTGCAAGATGAGGCTGGGGGAGGAGATGCCTTCTGCCTTGTCCCCCTGTCCCTGCCTTGCCTGATCCCTGACAAGTAGAATTGTGCCAGACAAACTGCGGTCTCTGGTGCATCTGTGCCAGCCAATGCCTTTGAGTTGAAAGCCTCCAGCAAAGCCTGTTGTTGTTCCTTTGCCATTTTGGAGCATGTCATGATAGGAGAGATGAGATTTGAAGAAATAGTTGTGCTGATGCAGAAAAAGGGATCAGATGCCCAGGCCCCTTTGCTCTGGGTTAGTTCTGCCAAATCCTGGGCAGAGGCCCTTTGGAATGACTCCTTAATTGGTGATATGCAGTTGGAATGCTTAATGCAGCTAGGGAGAAGTATTGCTCAATAAGTAAGGTGACATTTTTGCTGGATTAGTTCTGGACTGGAAATGAGCTGTATCATTACTCCTTATCTGGTGTGCTTTTACAAATGACCTGTTCCATCTACAGGCATAAAGAAATACAGATTTATGCAAGGTCTTCTTTTGATGATCTGCCCTATGGCATTTCCACCAAGAGAATTTGGAATTGTTTTTAACTGCAATGATCAGAAATGTTTGGATGTAGGTCTTATGTTGGGTTTTGGGTTCTCTGCAGGAAAGAAAGCAGGGAAAAAACCCATGAAGCAAAACCCATGAAGCAATAAAGCTTCGCAAAAACAGAATGTTTGCAAGCCAGTGTGTCCCCTACAGATATGGGCTCCTTGAATACTGGGGACAAGCAATGGGGAGGGCAAAGCATCTTTTACCTCTAATGTGGGTTGCCATCATTCATGAGCCTGCCCTTCCTTTGTTGCAAAAGGAAATAAAGGCAACCAACAAATGCCAACCCAGAACTGAGTGGGTGTTACAGAAACAAGTGCCATGAAATCTAGCGTTGGAAAGGAATGATTTCCTAGGTGTAATTGTCAAATTCTGGAGACCACTGTGGGTTGCCAGCTGTTTGGAAGGAAAGAGATCCCTAAGTAGTGGGGTGGCAATGAGAAACACATAAGCAATGCAGTAGAAGCTCTCTTTCCTGGCTTGCCAGCACCATACTGTTCAGAGTAATTAAAGTGATACTAATTTCCTGAAAAATAAAAGCAAAGCAACTTTCTGAATAACTAAAAAGACCCCTTGGTTGCCTCATCCATTAGATGTATTGGTTCTACAGGTGGGAGTTCACCTAACTCACTTGTTCCCTTGTGAGCATGGCTCAGCCTCCCACAGAGGTAAGGTGGGAGCTGGGCCGCTCTCTGGTGGGAGGAAGGGTCTTGTGCCAGCCTGGAGAGCCTGTGCACATTGCCAGGGAGCAGTTGTGCCCTGCAGGTGCCCCCTGCCATGAGCTGTGCTGCTGCCAGTGCCCCGTGGAGCTGTAGGGCTGCTGAGCTGTGGGGCAGGGAGAGGAGCAGGAGGCTGCATGTGCAGCTGAGCCATTGCTGGGAAGCACAGGGCTCCCTGCTGTCCCAGAGCAGCCCAGAGGCCATGGAGTTCCCCTGGTTACTCTGCGAAGTGGCTCAGGGTGTGCCCCTGGCCTGCCTCACGTGGCTGCTGTTACGTGCATGTTTCCCTGTGCAGATGTTTAGAAGTTTTGAGGAAATGTGTTCCATGGTATATGGAGCTTTAGATGCTTTAGCTTTGCATCTCAGCCTCTGTTCTATTTTATGTCTCCACATTGCAGGCCTGACTAGGTTCATGTTTTCCAAGTTGTTCCGGCCATCTCCCTCCATGCTCCTTCCCTCTAAACCGTTGCCTCCCATCCAGAAGAGCTCTCCTTCTTCTAAACCAATTAAAATCTGCAGTGTGGAGCAGGAGGGTGGGAAAAATGGCAGCAGCACCAGTGACAGTAAGAACAAGCAGGAGCTGGATTCAGAGGGAAAAATGCATAAGGTAAGAAGACCAAGATAAGTCCATGTGATAGATTTTCAGATTATGTGCTGCAGGCAGAGTTTTGAGACTTTTTCCTATGGTGTGAGGCAAGGGAAACCCCTGAGTAAAGGAAGGTCTCAGCTGGACTCTGCACTTCAGGCTGTCTTTGCAATGGGTGTGTAGTGCAGATTTCAAGTCCTCACTGTGTATCTATAGCAGGAGAGGGCTTTGAATGGTTTCTGGGTTCTGTCATGGTTGCTCCTCTGTCTTGTAGCTGAGGAAACACCAACAAGAAGGCAGCGCTGCTAAAGTTGTCTGTTCCAGCTAAGCAATCCTCCTGCATTCAGTAACCCACGGGTATCTGTGAACCATGTCTATGTCTTGGTGGTAGTTTCCATCAGCTCTGTCTGGTGGGGATGGAAAAAGGAGTTTGCTGGAACAGGCAGTCCTGCAAAGTCAGTTCCAGGTTGATGCAGCATTTGAGTTGTACAGCCATGGCCTCCTACACAGTTGTCTCTGATGCTATTTCTAGATTTCTTCAGCTTCTGGGCAGCTGTGTGCTCTGGCATGGCTTTGTCCAGAAGGAAGGGATGGGAGGTGGCCATGGGGAGAGAAGCCCCAAGCCCAGGCAAACGATTGTCTTTGCAGCAGGGCCAGCACCTGCAGTTGTTCTGGGTTTGCCATGGGGTGCAGGAGGAGGCAAATGAGCAACAGCTCTGGCAAACAGAATGTCCAATCAAAGGCTGATGTACTTGATTCCAGCCTTGCTGAGGAAGGGCCCAGTGTATCCCTGACAGGATGTGGTCCTTTAACTGTAGTTTGAAGAGGACTTGATTTGGGGCTTTAGTTGTGCCAGAAAGGAAGGGACACTTAAAGAATGGTGTGCACCTGCCCCTCCTACCTCCACCCTCCTTCCTGGTCATGGCATGGGGGCCCTGGAGCAACTTGGGCAAGCAGAGACCTTGCAGAGAGCAGCAGGGCAGGGAGCTCTGCTGAACTTCCTAAATGCCAGTGAGCCTGAGATGATGGAGGTGTGGGAGCTGGAGAGCACGGAGCATCGCGAGAGCTCAGCAGCTTCTGGGCTGAAAGGCTGCTGGGCAACTGTAAGAGGGAAGGGCAGCAGCAGAAGAAATGAGGGGTTTGAGAAAAGCAGGTTCTGACATCCTGCAGAATGGCTTTGTGGGGACTTGGCTGGAGATCAGCACTGGCTGTGAGGTGCCTAAGGGGCAGGGAGAGAACAGTGGTCTAAACCCATTCCCATACCATCCAAAAGGCCAGTGGAGGCAGTGGCACTGCAGAACATGCTGATGCCAACCATGTGGATTCCTGCTGGGATGGTCTCTCCCTCACCAATTCCCTTTCCTATGCCACCCTTCCCCTTCCTAGGACAATCTGCTATATATGATATTGACTTTTCCTGTCAGGGCATGTGTAACTGTCTTGAGTCATGAATGAGGGCAAGGCTGGATGCTATATTTGAGCACTGTGTACCACTCTTTCCAGGCATCCTTGCTGTATCCCAGAGGTGGGGATATGAAGAAGGGGTCATTGGGGCTGCCTTTGGTCCCCCCTATACCCAAGGCAGTCAGTCCCAGTGTTGGCAGTGCTGCAGGGTCTCTGCTCAGCTCTGTGCAGCTGGATGTCCAAGAGTCCCAGGAGATGAGGTAAGCCAAGGTGTCTGCTGCTCCCCTCTGCAATTCAGCTCCCTCTTGCCATCTTGTGAGGTTCCTTTGCACAGTCAGCTCTCTCCCATGTACTTAGGGAAACCTCTGTGTATTCACCATGTGGCCCATCTGTGATGATCCAGCTCCATGTCAAACCCCACACTGCATGTCACAAGGGCAGAGGTGGTGGTGGTGGGGAAGAGGAGGCAGTGCTTAAAAGCATCTGAAGATGGGTCCTCTGCTGGGCTTGGTATTGATTCCCTCTGTAATGTTTGTGGTGTCATTTGGGAACTGTATTGCATGGGTCTGTCTCCTGAAGATGATAGAATACTATAATCCGTGACTGCCACCTTCAGCACCCACAAGCATATGCTTGTAGAAATATTGGCTGCTGGAGAGGGGTCTGCGAATTCTAGTATTGCTTTTTTTACTTTTAACACGGGGTGCTGTTGTTCATGTTGCAACATTCCTTTGTTGTAAAGAGAAATATAAACAGCACATAAAACCCAATCCAGAACTCAGTGGGAGTTGCAAATAGAAAGGCCATGAAATCTAGCTTAGGAAAGCAATTACCTCCTGGGAGTTATTGTCAGATTCTGGACATCTCTGTGGGTTGGCATCTGTTTGGAAGGGAAGGGATCCCAAAGACAATGTCAGGCATAACTTCTATCTTCCTTGGCCTCCACTGTGAACTGAGATTCCAGGGAAGTTTTGGGTTATAGATGTACGATTTAATCAGTGTTTAATATAGAGGCCTGGATTTAAAATCCAAGAGGTCATGGTGCTAGAGAAGAGTTCTAGCACTGTACCTGATGGAAAGATTGGTTTGGAAATGTGTGATAAAATGTAGCTGTCATGCTTATCTGAGTTAGAAAGAAGGATAAATAAGAAGAAAGAAGGACTCAGGAGTATCATTCCTATTGAAGAGCTTAGGTAGGACTTTGAAAGTGCAATCTGAATATCCTTGGCTATCAGCTGAGTTGGATAAAGTAGTTTTCTTATTCAAAAAGCAAGGAGGTGGAATATCCTTCTCAGAACACTCCAGTGCTCTGACCACATGTAGCACGAGACTGGCACCAGCGCAAGGCATGAGCAGGCAAAGCCAAGCTTTGTCAGCAGAAGCAAAGTAGCTGCCCTCCATACAGACTCGTGTCTCAGCTTAGCAACCTTTGCTGCTTCAGAGAGGCTGTAGGAGCCCCCCAGGTTTCAAAAGGAGAGACACCACAATTGGGGAGTTATGATGCAAGTTGGAGAATGACTGCTGTGTTTCAGCTGGAGCTTGGCCAGCTCTGTCTGACTGCAGCAACTGAAAGCTTAAGGACAATTAATCAGCTTTGCATCTTGTTGGCTTGATGTCTCTTGCATTTCCTCCTTCATCAGAGTGAACAAGCTAGGAAAGATTGCCTCCTCTCATGCTACACCTCTTCCCTCCCTTCTCTTTCTCCCTCCTCATATGTGCTTTTGTTCTCCCTTTCTCAAGGCCAAGACCGAGCGGCAGCATCAAAGAGAAGTCTGAACATGCAGGTAGGTACAGGGCATGTCGGTCCTAAAATGACCATTGGCATATTGAATCAGAGGTGACATCTTGAAAACTTGGTTATGAACCATGGTTTTAAGAATTTCTTTAAATTTGTTTCAATTCCTTGATGGCCTCAGTGGACTGTCCCAGAGCCCAGTCACTGGGAGTGCGCTCCGGTGGTACAATGAAAATTCCTGCATTGTGAAGTGTTGAGTGGCAGGAGCTAGAGTGGTACTTTGGGGCACTGGAATTGTAGTGTGGGAAAAGAAAACATTCTTCTCCATCCTGCATTTGCATTTTATCTCCATGCAGTCTTTGTAGTGTTGCAATTAGGAGAGAAAAAGAAGGAAATCCTCATTTAGCAGGAAATGAGAAATATTCCCTTTCCTTCCTCCTGCCCTTCAAGGAGAAAACCTTTCCTTTGGGCAATTTCTGAGCTGGACTCTTTGAGATCTAAGGCAGATTCATAGACACCGCCTGGTTTTGCACAGAGGGAAATCAGGAAACCTCCTATGACAGAAAATCCTGTTGAATTTTGCATTTCAGGAGAAGGACAATTCCAAATGGATGCAGCATATGCAGGGTCTGAGTTTGTCATCCTCTGACAGCACAAGCCCAAAGCCACCTATGGCAGGTTCACCATGGCAAATCTCTTGCCCCACTGCCTCTGCCTGTGTCAGTGTTGCAGGCTGAGGCTGGGGGAGGAGATGCCTTCTGCCTTGTCCCCCTGTCCCTGCCTTGCCTGATCCCTGACAAGTAGAATTGTGCCAGACAAACTGCGGTCTCTGGTGCGACTGTGCCAGCCAATGCCTTTGAGTTCAAAGCCTCCAGCAAAGTTTGTTGTTATTCTTTTGCCATTTTGGGGCTTGTCATGATAGGAGAGTTGAGATATGAAGAAATAGTTGTGCTGATGCAGAAAAAGGGATCAGATGCCCAGGCCCCTTTGCTCAGGATTAGTTCTGCCAAATCCTGGGCAGAGGCCCTTTGGAATGACTCCTTAATTGGTGATATGCAGCTGGAATGCTTAATGCAGCTAGGGAGAAGTATTGCTCAATAAGTAAGGTGGCATTTTTGCTGGATTTATTCTGGACTAGAAATTAGCTATAGCATTAACCCTTACCGGTTGTAGTTTTGTAATTGTCCTGACATCCTACAAGGGAAATAAAGTCTTGGTATGAGGCACTTATTCTTCCCCTACTGCTTGGCTGCTACATGATTTTATCCCCTGTGAAGCCATGTAAAGAAATAGTTCTAAGAGCTGTGTTGGAGAGTATTTGAGAATGACCCGCCATTAGACAAAATCTAATTTGTCAGTATCGGCCGTGATCAGAAATTTTTTGAGACAGGTCATATCTATGTTGGGCTTGGGTGTTTCTGCAGGAAAGAAGGTAGGGAATAAAGTCCTCCAAGAGTGAAGTAGAACAAAAGTGAAACTTCTGGATGATCTCTTTATTCCCTTCAGTGAGGGGCTTGCATATTCCTGAGGACATCTAACTGGGAAAGCAAAGCTTCTTTTGCATCTAACATGTGGTGCCAAAGTTTGTGTACCAGCAATTCCTTTGTTTGAAAGAGAAATAAAGAAAACACAGAAGTGTAAAACCTAAAATAGAATTGAGTGGGAGTTACAGAAACAATGGCCCTGATAACAGGATTGGAAAACAATCACTTCCTAGACAGTGTCAAATTCCAGAGACCAGTGGGAGTTTCCAACTCTTTGGAAGGAAATGATTCCTGGAGTAGTGGGGAGGCAACAGGCATAGAACCCATCTCTCCTGGCTTGCCAGCTCCACATTGTTCAGAGAAATTCAAATTATGCTAGATTCATGAAAAATAAAGAAACAACAAATGTTTGCAGTCAAAAAAATAAAGTTTGAATTCACTACCCATTAGATGAGTTGATTGTAAAGGAGTGAGTTCAATTAACTCACTTCTTTTCCTGTACTTGATCTACAGATCCTTCTGAGTCTACGACACAAAACCAGAGGATGAAGGGAAAGAGCTCTTGGTGTGTGACAGGAGCTGGGATGCCTCTGCTCCCAAGGAAAAACGATGAATTGCTCAGATTGGAGACCTGCATGCGGAAGCCCAGCGTTGGGAATGGAGGTGTGGGCTCCCGGCCAGCTCAGGGGGCCTTGGCCCAGGAGCCCCGGCAGAGGCAGCTGAGCAGCGCTGTCCCCAGGGTCACTGCCAGGGAGGAGGACAAGGGGAAGGACCAGCATGGCTCAGCCTCCCACAGAGGTAAGGTGGGAGCTGGGCCGCTCTCTGGTGGGAGGAAGGGTCTTGTGCCAGCCTGGAGAGCCTGTGCACATTGGCAGGGAGCAGTTGTGCCTTGCAGGTGCCCCCTGCCATGAGCTGTGCTGCTGCCAGTGCCCCGTGGAGCTGTAGGGCTGCTGAGCTGTGGGGCAGGGAGAGGAGCAGGAGGCTGCATGTGTAGCTGAGCCATTGCTGGGAAGCACAGGGCTCTGGGCTCCCTGCTGTCCCAAAATGTTGATCTAAAAGCATACAGGTTTAGAACCTGGGACTACTTTTAGGAACCAGAAAGAAGATGTTTACTAAAATCAGCATAAGGGCAGATAAGAATCTCTGTCAAGAGCAATCTCCATCTCTGCCCTTCTCTATCAAACACAGAGGCTCTCCAGCAACCAGGGGCTGAGGCAGCAGGTTTCAGTCTGCTGGCCCACAGAATAATGTCATGTCTCCTTCCAGGAGCCCATCCACTGGGAGAGGGTCTAGGCATATGTAGCTTGCTGCTTTCCTGCACCATCTCTGTGCCCTGTTAGAGCTCTGTAATCTGGAACCTGTCTTGCCTGTTGCCAAGCATGACATTTTTGGGCAATTGAAGTGTGCCAGAGATTTACAGGAACCTTTGCTTCCAGTACCAGGCCTCCCACTGAGCCAGCTCAAGGAGATGGATCATCCCAGCAGTCCTGGTCTAACAAGTGACAGAGACCTGAGAGAGGGCTTTGGAAAGGTAAGGGATAAGAACAGGGATGAGCAGACTTCCATTCCAGTGGCTGTTTAGTGCTTGGCCCAAAATGCCTCTGAAAACCATGATCCTCCACTCTTGGGGGTTGGGGATTGTCTTGGGAATATATTTGACGGCTACTGAGCAATTGCTTGGCTGTTTCCAGAGGTGCCAAAGTCAGTGCATGGAGATGGTGCCAAGGTCATGCCCGAAGCATTCTTTATATGCAAAGGCCATTTTAGAGAAGTTCTGATTGGCAGAGCAAACTGTAAACCAGTGAATGTGGGCAAAGGGCACCCTCAGAAGCAGAGAAGCAAAGATGCTAACGTTGAGTATAAGCAAGGCTTCAAAATAAAAACGGGACAGATTGATGTCTCCTGGTTACCTTTCTGGCTGTATCTCACAGCCCTCTCATTCTCACATTTTCTGCTCCTTAATATCCATGTTCCTCCAAATTGTTTTCACATGATTCCCTCCTCCTTTTGGTCTCCTGGTCTCAGAGACCAAGTCGTTGAGAGTCCTTCAGAGCTGAGTCCTTCAGAAGCCAGGAAGTGACAAACAGCTACACTTCCTGGCCATAAGTGTTAAGCATCAGCCAATTACCCCTCCTTGCTGCATATTGCACATGGCTTTTATTCTCCTGCCCTGGCCTGTAGGAGCTGAACTGCCTGCTCATTGCTCATGGGAGCTCTTCCTTTGTCTTGGAGCATTCCTATGACTTCCATGTTTCAAGTAGGGTTTCCTGTCACAGTTGGAGCAGAGTAAGGCTGTGGCACTAAAGTGTTCCACCTGACGGTGTATAATTGCCAAGGTGAGGATGGGAGACATTCTCCTGAAACTATTGGAATGCATATGGAGCTGGATTAATGTCTGTGGCACTCTGTGGACTCTATGCTCCCGATGAGATGATGTGCCTGGTTTGTGTGTCTCTGCTTACAGTCTGTGATGTATTTCCATTGCAACTAGGTTCGTTCTTCATTGTGCAAGTTGGCTGAAAAGAAGTTAGAGCAGAAGAAAACTGAGATTTTTGAGAATGAGATGAAGAAGAGGAATGAAATTTTATCATCCTTAAAGCTGCCTCCACTGAGAGTTGAGCCCAGGGATGCAGCTGAAGCAAGTAAGTGGTGTCTACACTGCTGGTCCTTTTTGAGCTCTTCCTTACCCTCTGCACAGTGTTGCAATCAGACTGGGGGGCTGTTGCACTTGCATCTGAGTGGAAGCTTGCATAGGAATGATTTCCATTTTGCAGAGAAAAACACAGAGGCATTAATTGTCTTGCCCATGGCCTCACTTAGTAACAGAGTATCAGCTTCCCACCTTCACCTCTAAAATCTTTCAGAGTAGAAAATTCAGTCTTGGAAAGTCACCTGGGGCTTCAGACTCTGTCCTGGAGAGCAGCTTCCAGGCAATGTGAATGCAGAAGAATGCTTTTCCACCAAGGTGCAACATGGAAGAAACCAAATTCAGCTCCTACTGATGAAAAGACCAGAGATCCTTCTCGAGCCACTCCCCTCCACGGAGCTGGCACTGTAGAGCTGTGCTGAAGCCCTGAGGCAGTGCTTCTGTTGTAGCCCCAGGAGCAAGCAGCATTCCCCAGTGAATCCCGGCTGAGGGGCTCTGGCTGCAGCGCTGTGTGCGCTGCCCCGAGGGCGGCAGCAGGGACCTTCGGGGGCAGCACTCAGCCCCAGGGCACCACCCAAGCTTATCTGCACTTTCTTTTGGGAACTTGCCCAGCCTGCCTCTGAAACAGGAAAATGAAAGCATAGCAACACTGGCTTCTCCTTGTTTCTTAGGGGAAGCATCACTGCAGTTTGATTTTTAAACTGGAAGAAGGTAGATTTAGATTAGATATTAGGTAGAATTTATTTTATAATGAAGGCAATGAAATGCTGCAAGGGTTTTTCCAGAGAAGCTGTTGTTGATTTATCTATGAAGGTGTTCAAGGCCAGTTTACATGGGGCTCTGAGGAACCTGATCCAGATGAAGATGTTCCGTTTCCCAGGGGTTGGACTAGATGGTGGTTAAAGGGGCCTTCCCACCAAAATTGTTGTAGGTTTTCCTGGGTGATTGTATGATCCTTGTCCCATACTAGCGTGCCAGTGTTCTACTTGAAGTTCTTTGGGATAACACAGAGATGTTACCCAGCTCCAGCAAATTTTCTGGCCCTTTCCATAGTGACCCTGTCCAGCACCCTCCACTTACAAGCTCCTCTTTGGTCCCTACAGGCCTCAGCCAAGCAGCTGTCAATGGCACAGCTTCCAGTGTGCAGAGAAAACACCCTGGTAATGCCTTGAAGAAGAAGGTCTTGAGGAAGCAGGACAAGATGCCCTTACTGCCCACTATGCCCATCATCCAAGAGGAAGGCAGTGTCCCATGCAACTCCTCAGGTAAGTCTGCTCTGTGGCAGCTTTTTCCCATATAGTTATTTCCTTGCAAAAGGAGCACAAAGTGCCTCCTGCCTCAGCCAGCACAACTGGGCTCTTTGGTCAATAGCCAGTCCGGGAATGAGCACCAAATCCACTTTTGAGTTCCTACAGCTTGGTTGTCTTGCCGTAGTCGGTTTTTAGAGATGCATTGGAAAGTTGAGCTGAATAAAGTAGAGGTAAAGGCCTAAGCTCGGGCTTTTGTCCATCCTGATAATCCGAACTACAGCGCTGGTGCCAGGAGACAGCTGTAAGTGCAGAGAGGAGCTGGGGGCAGTGTGCCAGGGTGTGCTCACTGTGCACCTACGAGTACCACCACCATCAGTTGACCACTCCCCATCGGGGCCCTCTGCCTGTGCTGTTGTCCGGCTCTGCAGCCAGCTTTTCTGCTATCCCAGTAAGGGTTGTCTCTGCATGGCAGTCAGTGCCTTGGTACAGTCGTGCTGCTGCTCCCTGAAGCGATCAATGGCTCCTGGCTGCCACCATCCCATGGCCTGCAATTCCAAGAGGAAACAAGCAGTGCCTCCTGTGTCACTGCAGCCAAACACAGTGGCTGCTGGTAGGAGGTGACAGTCAGGAGGGGCTGCCTGGTGCTCCAAGGTTGCCTGTGCTATCATCCCAGCTAGAGTGACATAAGAAGAAAGGAGCAAGGAATAATAATTGGAATGCTCTTTTCTACTGACGCTATTTCCACGTTGAGAACTGACCAGAATTGAGCCTGGGTTGTTCCGGCTTGGCTTGGTGCTGTGGCAGGGCAGCTGCAGGAGTTTCCTCAGGGAGTTGCAGAGTGCCTCAGTCCTCAGGGCTGGGGGAAATGAGGGCGCTGGGACAAGAGAGGCCCCTGGGGGGTTCCCTCTAGGTGTAGCCATTCCCACTGGTCGTCCCTGTCTGGCAGGGAGTGGCAGCTCTGCGGCCTCAGGAACCTGCCGCTGGCTGTGCTACCTGTGGCACTTGGGAGCTGGCACTGTGTGGGCAATGGTCAGGTTTAGCCTGGAGCTGTGCCCAGCTGGGGGGGCTGGGAGAAAGCAAGGAGCCCAAGGAGGCAGACAGCAGGGAGGTGTGTGAGGCAGTGCCAGTTTGCAGCACATGGAAGCCTGGCTGGGAGCTGGGGCTGCAGGCCGCTCCATGGCGGGGTGCCTTGCCCGGGGCTGCAGCGCTCAGGGCTGACCCTCTCCTCACAGTGACCTCGCAGACGGCCACTGGTGCCGAGCGCCGACAGGAGCTGCTCCGTGAGCGTGGGCACAAGGACACAGCCTCTGCTGACCCACAGCAGTCCTTGCTCCAGGCACTCTCCTGGCTGGGCAGCGATGACTGGTAAGAAAGGCCCCGGTCACTCTGTCTCCCTCTTAGCGTTAAGGAAGCTTACAAGTGGATCTTGCCAGTGCCTCTGAGCCCCGACAGCCCAGAGGGCAAAGGACTCTGCTGAAACCACTCCAGAGCAGTGAGAGGATCAAGATTTGAGAGCAGCCTTTGCTTGGCCTCGGTCTGCAGCTGTGCTCCAGCTGCTGCCGCTCTGTGCTGCTCCCTCGCTTTGCCTGCTGCTCCATGGAGCTGCAAAGGAAGTCTTGAGGGAAGAGAGGAAGCTGTGGGATGAGATGATTTGCTGGCTGAAGGCAGCAGCAGGATGGCAGCAGTTTTGAGTGTAGAGATTTGGGTGCCTTGGGGCACTGGCCCAGTGGGACTGAGTAAGATTTCTCTCTGCTCCCAGTGCTGACAGCAATGGCAGGTGACAGGGTCTCCCTGTGACCTCCTGCATGTGAGTCCCAGAAGCAGCTCCAGGGAGTCACTCTTTCTGAGAAATGGACTGATTTGTGCTTTCAAATCCCCAGCCTGTCTTTACTCCTGAAAGGCTCATGGCAGAAGGGAAGGAGAAAGCAATGAAACCCTCTAGGAATCTTGGACTTTTTGAATTCAACTTTTTTCTTCTCACTGCATCATATGGGCTGGAGGTGTTTTGCCAATACTCAACATGTGTCCCACAATTAGACAGAGAGAGAAGGAGGCCCAGAGGTGATAACCCTACGAATGTTAGGTGATGCTGGTTAAGTTTTTGGTGATATTGGTTGTGGTATCGGGGTTAGCATAAACTCACTGTTGGATGCTTCATTCACACAGGGGTACGGACTCCATTCACACTGGGATAAGCATGAAAAATCTGCCACCATGCATCTCTTTGTGCAGTCACATTTGCTTTGCAATTCTCTTCTGCTTTCTCTTCCCCCTTTTTGTTTGGTGCCCTCTGAGGTACAAGAGAGCTTCTGCAGGTGTGGGGGGTCCCGGTGACTCTCAGGGGTGCCCGTGGGATCGGTCACCAGCCCTGTGCTGCAGCCCTGATGCCTCACACACCTTCCTGTAGCTCAGGGCTGCCTAGAGCAAGTGCCTAGAGACAGAGTTGTTTACACCTTTTAAATAACATGTTGCTGTAGTGGGCATTGTTTTTGGTAGGGGATTCTGGGAAAAGGCAGAGTTTCAACTGTTCTTTCCCAGGCGTGGAATCTTATGGGAAACCCTGCTGCTCCTTTTCTGGGCAATGTGGAGGTGGAGTGGAGTGAGTGAGAAACAAGCCTGGATTGTAGCATGGAAACTGAGCTCCAGAGTGCCAGTGCAGACTTTTATTGCTGAACTGCCTGCTGGGGATGAAAAAGAAGGAAAATGCCCCAATAACTGCCCAAGGGGATTGTGTCTTAGGGACAGGTATAGGGAGGTGACAAGAAACAGGAGCATGACCCAGTCTCACAGCTTCTAGGAAACTGTGTCATAGGGACTCCATGGGCCAGACATTTCAGAAAGGCTGTCTTGTAAAAGAGCCACAAATGAAGACACTGAAACCCCTCTATTTGTCTCTTGGATTTGTGTATGCTTTTGACAGCAACAACATCCTGCGGGAAGGAGCTCCACAATTTCATTAAGTACTCCTTGAAAAGCACCTCCCATTGTTTGACTGAGCTGCCAGCCTGGTAATTTCAGAGGGTGCTGCCTAGTTCTTGGGTGGAGAGAAAAATCCATCTTTTTGGTACTTGCCTTTCAGGGAGATGAAGGAGAAGGGACTGGTCAGCATCAAACTCCTGGCTGGGTCCCATTCAGAAGTCCTGCTTTCAAGGCTTCGTGACATTTGCTTGGCAGTTACCAGTGAGGTGAGAACACTCTTGTGAATTGTGCCCTGTACTTCATACACGGTGTGTAGAGTAGCTATGTGCTTGTTCATCTCCAAGTGTGCTCAGAGACTGCCTTCATTTCTCTTTTTAGATCTTGTATTTCTAATGTCTGTCAGGTTTCTATGGGATCTGTGTGTAGATGTAGTTGTATTCACTGGTAGGTCGGGTATCTGACACTCATCTTTGAGTGAGCTGCCATTATCATGAAATGTGCAAATGCAGAAAAAGATACTCTAATTATGTTATTTTCAGAGTCCTAGTCTCTGCCCGAGCTGTCATTCAACACTGCAAATTAGTCTGTAGGCCTGAGCGTGTGTTTTCTGTTTCCTGGCTGAGTGCTTCAGCTGCTGGTGTTGCTTTTTTAAACAGGAGCACGTGACTCTTTTATCTTTATGACTGACGCCTTTATGGTTTGAAAGCAGCCCTTACTTTAATTTGGTTCTTTGTATTTCAAAGAAAAGAGCCTAAAGGGAAAGCAGTTGACATTAAAGAAGGCTTAAGTAGATACTTTATGAAATTTCTTATTTTTAGGCCTGTTACATGCAAGTCTGAGGCCAGATATTGGTGCCAGTGGAAGTGTCATGCTGTGCATGTGCTCTTCTGCTCTTATTGTGCTTTTATGTTCCTCTGGACACAGTGGGACGTGTTGTCATTTCCTGAGTCGTCTGTCTAAGGCAACTGGTTTTCTTTCCGAGGTCATTCTTATGTTTCCCCTCATGACTTCCCCAGGTGACCAACCTCCGCTCAAAGGTGTCCTACTCTGCCATTGTCACTCTGGGAGAGCTCTTTGTGACCTTGAAGAAGGACATGGACTCTGAGGTGGATGAGGTGGCTCGGGTCCTTCTGCACATGATGTGTAATTCACCAGAGTTTGTTGAGAAAGCAGCCAGTCACACCCTGGGGATCATGGTGGAGAATGTGACTCCTGCACGAGCAATGACTTCTCTCCTGGACAGTGGAGTCAAGTAGGTTCTTCTTTCAGTGATATTCTTCACCTTCTAGAGTACTTCTAGGTGGGGGAAGGGATGAGAGAAAGAATGGGAATGGTGGGAGGGAAGGGTCCTGTATCCTGCATCTTCTGTCAACTCAGTGACTGGATTCTCCAATCCACCTCATTTCTTTCCTCTTGTCCCCTCTTTCTGCCCTCCCTCAGCCTATGAGTTCTCAGAATGAAAGAGCTGTAGAATATGGGAAGTTGGACGAGGCCATGAGGATGATTAAATCCAGTTCCTGGCCTTGCACAGAGCACCCCAAGAGTCACACCATGTGCCTGAGATTGTTGTCCAAATGCTTCTTGAACTCTGTCAGGCTTGGTGCTGTTGACCACTGCCCTGGGGAGCCTGTTCCAGTGTCCCAGGCACCCTGTGGGTGAAAAAGCTTTTCCTGATATGCAACCTAAACCTCTTCTGACTCATCTTCCCGCTGCTTCCTGGAGTCCTCCCAGTCTGTCAGAGTTGCCTAGATGTGGTGAATGGTGGGGAAGTGCAAGTGCCTGCAAAGGCTAAGGATAGAGCCTTGTGCTTCTGTGGGAAGAGGGACAATTGCAATTGCAGCTATGAGTGCTCTTTGATATTTCACTGCACTAAGCACAGAGGCCCTGGGAAAAAACATGCATCCTCATGATGCCATTAACTGGAGAAATAAGGAGGGTACTTGCTGGGGTATGGAGCACCTAGGGGAGAATGTGCTGGCTGTGACACAGCCTGCACAGCAGGTGCAGCTCCTGCCAAAGGAGTCCTGTATGACTATCCTGGCCATAGAGCTCTACTTTCTAATCAAACTGGTGTTTCATGTTAGCCTTGAGATGATGAATCACTGCACATACACCTTCACAGGCCCACTACTATGGGATAGCTGATGCAAATGCTGCCTTAAGTGTTTGTGCTGAGCCTGATAATTATCAAAAGACACTCTCTAGAACTGGACAATCTGGGTAAATTGATTGCCACACTTTCCCCATCTTTGCAATAGGATAAAACATTCAGATGTACCCCTTGCCAATCCTCACAAAAGAAACAGGCTGCATTGCTGCATATTCTGCAACTTCACGGCCCACAGTGTGTTTTCTCTGCATCTGTATTTTTCCAAAGCTCTGCAGATTTGGGGATAAATGGCTGGAATGAGCCTCAGTCCTGCTGCAGCTCTGTGTGATGGGTGCCCTCTGATAGGTTAGCATGAATGGTCTTTCATTTCTAAAGAATTCATATATAATCTAATTTTTTATCTTTCTCAGTGGAAATTGTGGCAAAGACACTGAGTATCAGGTCGTGCAGGGAGACTGAATTCCTCCGTCTTCCTTGCAGACAGTCCTTGTGTCCAATGCTAATTTGAGTTTCTCTGAGGACAGAAGCTTCTACAGGTGTCTGAAGCTGCAGGGAGAAGCCAGGCCTCCTTCCCGCAGCAATGGCAGGGAGCACGCTCTGGCCAAGGCCTGTGCTGCTGTTGCTCCTTCTCCCTGTGCCCCAGTGTTTGCTCTCCTCTTGCCAGGAGCCGCCACGCCCAGGTGCGGAAGTGTGCGGCGCAACTGCTGCTGTCCTTGATGGAGAAAATTGGAGTCACGAAGCTCGCAGGCACACCCAGGGCTGAGAGGCTGGCGCACGCGGCAGGGACGCTTGCTCAGGACTGCCACAAGGACACAAGGTAACCATCTTCATTTCACCTCCTCACACAGGAAAACTGTCTTGTGTCTGTCTAGAAAGGTAAAACCACAAAAGAGTGGTAACGAAAGGCAATATTAAGTTACCTCACGGTGTGGATAAGGGCCATAGAGGCATGGAATACCCGGAGTTGTATGGGATCCATTGGGGCCATGGAGTCCAGCTGCCAGCCATGTGCAGGACATGCCAAGAGTCACTCCATGTGCCCAAGAGCATTGTCCAAACGTTTCTCGAGCTCTGTCAGCCTTGGTGCTGTGACCACTGCTCTGGATTACCTGGGGAAATGACTGTAGTGGGTAAGCTGAGGTTGTCCAGCAAGAAGGAGCATTGCCAACTTCCTGTGACTTGAAGGATTCTTTCCTGAGATCAAAAGAGCTCAGATTTGGCAGTCAAACAGTTTTGTTTGATCTTAGGTGCACAACACAGAGCCAAAATGTTGCCTCATGTTCATCACTGAAAGACCCAAAGCAGATCTTTCTCGTTAACTTAAAACTTTTCTAGAAGTATTTCAGGGCTAATGTATTCAGTCTGTCTAAACCTCTTCTGCAGCTTTCTAGAATGCTGTTGTCTGTGCTCAATGACCTCTAAATTTCTTCTGGGGGAAAACTGGCTTCCTAGTGGCAAAATCAACCCAAGCCACCCAAATCCCCTTACTTTGATGATTCAATTAATAGCTGCCAAAAATACAGGAGCAACTAGCTGCTGCTCTGCATACATATAGAATAGTCAATAGGAGGCCTGAGGTGTTTTGTGCTGGATTCTCTGCCAGTTAATGGAAGGCAAATTATTGAGCAATGGCAGCAAGGTACTTCTAATGGGATCTGACAACAAAACAGATGTGTTTCACTTGTTCCCTGGGATCCTTTGATCCCACAGAAGCACACCCACAGTTTCAGAGTGAAATGATATTTTTCTCTCACTTTGCTGAGTAGGTAATGCCATCTCATGCAAGGATTGCAAAGGATGACATTAAGGTATCAGCCTCTTCTGTTAACAGGTTTCCTTTGTTTGTTCGATTTCCTTCCTTCCTTCCTTCCTTCCTGGAATCCTTCCTTCCTTCCTTCCTGGAATCCTTCCTTCCTTCCTTCCTGGAATCAATCCTGCCTTCCTTCCTGCCTTCCTGCCTGCCTGCCTGCCTGCCTGCCTGCCTTCCTTCCTGCCTTCCTTCCTCCCTCCCTCCCTTACTCCCCTCCCCCCTTCCCCCCTTCCCCCCTTTGCTTCCTCCTTCCCTCCTTCCTTCCTTCCATAGGCATTATGGACAGGAGATGGTGAAGATGTTGATAAATCATCCAAAATGTAAAATGCTTTTGGAGCGATCCGTTCCTGCCTGTGACCTGGAAGATATTCTGAGAAGAATTAAGAAGAAAGTAAGTGCTTGGCAGGAGAAATGTCTCCTTTGTGCAAGTATAGCCACAGCTAATAGGACATCAAACATACCTAATCTGTCTTTATCTCATTCCCCTTCTGCTCAATCATTTTGCTCCTGGGAATGAGCTGTTAATCCCCAGCCTGTTCATCTGCAGACCACAAAGGAGCTGATATTCTTAGGGGAAAAGTGGGGCTTTGAATATTTTGACTATTGGTCACAAAGAGGAAAGGGGAAGAGAAGAAAGTGGGTTTACATTTAAGCATAACTCCCCACCCTGCTGTCCCTGCTCTGCTCCCAGTAAAGCAATGAAGTGAGAAAAGTGCTTCTGAGGAGAACAGAGTCTTTGCAAAAGACACTGGAAGCAGTAGTGCCAAGAGAATTTCCAAAACTGCAGCAGATGTCCCAGTCAATCCTAATTGCTACAATTACCGTCTGTCTTTTGGGAATACTGCCCTGCTGTCAAGCCCTGTGGAGCTGGAAGAAGCTTGGTGAATCCAGCAGCATCCAGAGGAAAATCATTTGTCTTGGGGGGACTTTCATTGTTTTTATCTACGTTATAGAAGGGAGCGTGTCCTTTGTGCACAAACAGGGAGAGCGAGTGTTGAACCAAATCACCTTCCAACAAAATTGGCCCACCCCAAAGAGTCCTAATTTTTCTGCTTTTTCCTATAAGATCTCTTGGTGCCTAGCAGTTTCCATTATTCCCATTTATGCTCGATACTCATGAATTGGGGAGTTTAAACTGCTGCTCACTATGGCAGCACCCATAACCTGCCTTGGGCTATTGCAAACAAAGAGTTGGCATCACTGAATCTCTGGTCTGTTTCCTTCTGTAGGTTTGCAAATATTTCCCTAAGCCTTGGTAGCAGTGATCCTGGTTCTAACTTGTGTTTTTAAGCAGACGGTTTCCTATTCTATATTCGAAATGTTGGTGGGGTTTCTCTGTGTCCTTGTAGGGGATGGAAGAGCAGAAGGGTGAACGCCCATCTGTCAAGAGCCCTGTGAAGATGAGGTGCCATGTCTCAAAGAAGCCCCAGGCCACATTTCCTTCTAGTCAACGGTACTGAGCACTTTTGTTAGATGTGACAAAGCACACAACAAGCTTGACATTTCTCTTCCTCAAGAAAATCTTTCTGGAGAGATGGCCTGTGCCACTGATTCTTTCCTTACCCTACAAATTTTATTTGATAAAAATGCCTATATCTGCATTAATAATATTTGTAGATTGTCTCCCGTAATGATTGTCTTGAAGTCCATGCTGTTTTCAGAGCCTCATGATTCTCTAGCTTGAAATCACATCATGAGTAAATCACCTCTGGATGTTTTGCTCACGATTATCTGCAGGTATTATCACCAACAAGCCATCATTTGCTTTTATTTTCCAGGGTGAAGTCGACCTCGGATGGACGCCTCCTACACCATCCAAAAGTCCAGGTCACGTTGCCTCCAGCTGTGGATGAAATGGAGATGCTCCAGAAGCTTGATGATCTCCTGGAAGCCAAGGGGTTTGAGACACGGATGGAAGGAGTGGCACTCCTCCTAGACCTGTGCAAAAACAGCCCCAAGCTCATCACCACAAACATTGTCCAAGTATGTAGGGTATCTTCACTGTTCCTTCCCTTCAGCTCCTCTCCCAAGCCTGTAGCAATGAAGTTAATTCAGTCTGTCTTGGCACTACATCCTGCCTTGTTGGGACAGGCTGGTCCCTCTTACCCAGACAAATTTAATTCAGGTCCAGCATGCAGGACAAGTTCTTTCAGTCCAGCTGTATTTGTCTGGCAGGTGCCTATTGATGTTGTTCATCACATGATGACAGAATTTTCCACTGCTCTAACCTTTGCTGTCTCCTACTCCCAGCTGGGTTCAATGAAAGGAATCCAGCCACTGAAAGCATGGCAATTCTTCTCTTGATGAAAAATGGCTTTGAATGGGGAAGAGAAGTATCAGGCTGGGTTGGTATAACCCAAATGTTTTTACAGACATACTTCTCCAAACTCCATCCTGTCTTGCACAAACACAACTGTGGCTACTCGTTTCCATTCTTGTCTCTATTGCACTTGGTAAAGATGGTGTGTAACCTTCTCGGGTATTGAATGCTCATTTCTACATCCCCTCTCCAAACAAGGACATTTTAATCCACCTTTCCTGCTGCTTGTTCTCTTCACAGATTTTTGATCATTTTGTCCTGAGAATATCTGACACGCACAAGAGAGTGAAGCAGATGGCGCTGGACGTGCTGGCAGAAATGATAGCCATCCTGGAAGATGCCTTGAACCCCGTGATTGTCCGTTTAGTGGAAGGAATACTAAAGAGCCTGAACTCAAAGGATACCGGGGTTCATGCTGCAGCTGTGAAAGCGCTGGAAAAATCCGTTTCTCATTTTGGTAAGGCTGACATGGACTCTCCTCAACTGTGTCTCTGCCTCTCTGACACAAGAGAACACTGAGTGCCATGAGAGCTCTTGTTGCCCGTGGAACACTGCAGCTGACATCCACCAGAAGCTGTGGGGGTGCAGTCCTTAGGCACCAGTCCCCCAAGAGGCTTGAATGTGCATCAGCATTTCCCACAAGTGCCAGGAGCCCTTGGCTCTGTGCTGCTTGTCTGGAGAGGAGGTCCTGGACTACAGCTTTGCTACAATTCAGAGGCAAAGGGGATTTTGGAGATTGCTTGGACCCCATTAGAGTTCCCAAATGAATAGCTTTGCTGTTGCCATGAAGGGACACTGGCCCATCATGGCTCCTGCAGAGCAGCCCCCTGGAAGGCTCCACATTATAGGCAGTAGCTGCCTCTGTTCCACCTTTCCCATTTGTCTTCCTTTTTCAAATGGGACACTTATGATTCACCAAGTGCATTTCCTTAAAACAAGCAGATAGAAATCCAGCTGTCAGTGATGTCTTGTTCCACATGTTGTTTTCATGGGGCAGGATGGCTGTGGCAAATACCTACACAGGCAAGGACTGCTCTAAATTCCTTTGTCACAGAGATTTATGTCAGCACTGAAAATGCTGGTCGGGAGAAATATGCCTGACAAATGGAGTGTTGAAGAGGCAGATCTTCAAGGGGAGTTTCCACTTTCTCCACCTCAGCTGCTCTGCGAACTCCTGAACTGCCTGACTCTGTGCCTTTGTGTATCCCAAGTCTGGACTTCTTCCTGTTTGCTCTGGAGTTCAAAACCTTTTCACTGCTTACGTGTGATTGAACTCTTGAGGTCCTTGATCTGAAATGTTTAACGTAGCTCCAGGTCCAGCAGACAACTTTGCATTGACAAATGTGAACGGAGAGGTTTTCTTTGGGAATTTAACCCCCCCTCAAGTAGGCTGGAAGGAAAGAAGTACATCAGCAGAAAATTACTTGATTTTATAAATTGGGGCTGCCCCTGCCCTTCCCCTCCCCACTCTCCTTTCTCCTAGGACCTCAGAAGAGTGAGCAGAAACGTGTGTTTCTCTTGTAGATAAAGTAGCACTGATGAAAGAGTTCAGCCACCAATGGAGTCAGCTGAGTGGCCAAGCTCTGCTGGATGTGACAGAGCGTATCACAGGTATGGCCTCTGCTAAGCCAAGAGGTCTCCCCAGGGAGCATTTCCAGGGCATTCCTGGCAATAGACAGTAGAGTAGCTGCTCCAAATCAGGAGGTGCTGAGCTTGTCCCTCCTGCCCAATGCCCATGGCAGCTGTGTTTGGCAGGTTTTCCCTGGCTGCTGCAGAGGTGTGCAGTACCTGGCACGGGGGTGGCGCTCGGCCTTGGGGCCGAGCTCTCACTGGGGCATCTCAGAGCCCACCTCCAGGAAAGGGAGGGGTTAAAAATACCCGAGCTGGCTCTTCTCTTGGGAGCTCAGGGTCATCTCTGGTCCTTTAGGGAAAATGTAGCAAGTGCTGTTTCAGGCAATCCGTTTGTTTTGTCCTCACAGAATTCTCATCTTGCTCTTGAAAAGTTTTGAGACTGAACCCTGCAGTGCCTGGGGGTCACAGCTTAGGTCAAAACTCAGCACCCAGATTAGGGGCACGGATTTGGTGCAAGGCAGCCTTTGGGGCCAGAGGGGCAGAAGCAGAGTGCTGAGGCTCCCTGCCTGTGCTGTCAAAGTGACATTGGACTGAGCATTTCAGGGTGTGCAAACAGTGTCTTCCTGTGTCAGTGCTGTCCAAAATGCTACAAATGCAGCTGATAATTGATTCCTCAGAGGAGCTTGCTATGTCAGCAACAGCCCAGGATTGGAAAAGTGATAATCTCTCTATATAGTGGACAAGATGATTTACAGCCTTGCTTTAACGGGGTCTAAATGCACTGCTAAGTGTGCCAGCATCTTTAAATGCAAGGTTTCATAGATGTTGTGTCTTCTTCAGCAATCTCAAATGCTCAGTGTTCGGTGATTGAGAATGTCAAAAGCCCTTGAAAGGGCATTGGGATAAAGTAGATGTCTAGGAAGAGGGAATTTAGTTTTGGAGATATTTTGATCTCTTCTTCAAATAAAGGAAATAAACATAAATTAGGACTCTTTTAGGAAGAGCAGATGTTCTCTCTGAGATTTAGTGGGAACAAACAATGTTTTCTCAAGTTCCATTGTGACCAATGTCTTGAATTGGATTTTAACTGAAATTAACACCCATTTTGAAATGGATGCCATAACCCTTTTCCTGCTTGGCAGAATTGGTTTTGGGCACTTTCAGGAAGTGTTTAAATGTTGATGATTGCTGGTGGATTACGAGCATAGAGAAAATGAAGTCTCTTCCACCACAGAATAAGAAGTGGTTACTGCATAACATTTTGCCTGATCAGAAAATATGAATGGTGTCCAGAGCATTTCAGGTTTTGATGTCTCAGCCACATCTGCCATGCAAGGAGCCTGTTGGTTGTCAATTTTTTGCCTGTGTTTGACAAAGTTCAGTTCAGAAATTGAGCAGGGAGTAGGCTTCAGAGAGAAAGGGAGAAGACACTCGTGTTGTGGTTAAATTTCATTCATCTGTGTTGCATTTTTCTCTCTACATTCTACTATTGCAGTGCACATTGCAAGAAAAATGCCATTAACATTGGGAGGGGGAATGACATTAAAATGTGGAGATGCACAAATGCCACAGCAATGAGGTCTGGGTAATTACCTAAGACACCCTGAGGTTTGAAGCAGCTGTTTGTTGGAAGGCACAAAAGCATTGTGCCAAAGACAGCAGCTAGTCACTGATGTTTCTAATCCAGCTGTCAAGCAGCACCCATGTCTGGTGGGCTGGAGTTTGGAAGTGTGGTCTAATAGTGCCCTTTGCTGTGTGCCACTGAGCAAAGGGAAGAGCCAGATTGGATTCTGGCACTTTGACATCAAGGGTCACAAAGATGGAATTGTCCTTTTTCTTAGAAACCTTTCAATTGAATCTCCATGGTGCATTTCCAAATCTTCAGTGTGGGTTTAGACAACTTCCTAATGGAAATGAAAGGGAAGTTGACATTTTAGTCATTCTTGATGTTGAAACAGGTTGTGAAATGATCCAGTAAAGGTACAAGTTCTGCCACAGGTGCAAGTATTTGTTTGGAGACAGTACTCCTGAGGTGTTGGTGGTTCTGTTTTGGGGAGGATCAGCTGCTTTGGCCATTTCTGGATCGTTGGGCTCTGTGTGCTATTTCACTGCTCTTAGCCAGAGAGGCTTCCAAGAAGCAAATCTCGAGGTGGATCCTTGTTTGCATTAAGGTTGTTGTTTCAGAAGTTTGTGTCTCTGTCCCGGCAGTGCTTGTGGAAGGGGTTTATGCCAGGAGCCCTGAAGTGGTCCAGCGCTACGCCCTGCCCGTGCTCTGGTCCTTCCTGGAGAACAAGGCGCTGCCTGTCCGCAGCGCCAATGTGCGCACGGTGGTCACCAGGCTCGCCTCTGCCCTCTACGAGGTGATGGGCACCAAGCTGAAGAAGCGTGCTGCCAGCCAGCCCCCACATGTCCAGGAAAACCTCTCCAGCATCCTGGGCTGGTGAAGGCTTGATGTTCTCCAGCAAGTTGACCAAGTGCTGAGATGGACACCTGCGCTTCTGACCTTTTAGCTGTGCCAGAAATGACAAAATACTCAGGAAGGGTGTGCATCTGCCCCTGCTCTCTCCACTGCCCTTCCTAGTCATGGCATGCTCAGGGGCCTGAAGACACTCTGGATTGAGGACAAAGTGAAGGACTAGCATGGCTCAGCCTCCCACAGAGGTAAGGTGGGAGCTGGGCCGCTCTCTGGCGGGAGGAAGGGTCTTGTGCCAGCCTGGAGAGCCTGTGCACATTGCCAGGGAGCAGTTGTACCCTGCAGGTGCCCCCTGCCATGAGCTGTGCTGCTGCCAGTGCCCCGTGGAGCTGTAGGGCTGCTGAGCTGTGGGGCAGGGAGAGGAGCAGGAGGCTGCATGTGCAGCTGAGCCATTGCTGGGAAGCACAGGGCTCTGGGCTCCCTGCTGTCCCAGGGCAGCCCAGAGGCCAGGGAGTTCCCCTGGGAGCTCTGTGGAAGTGGCTCAGGGTGTGCCCCTGGCCTGCCTCCAGAGGGTGATGGTAGGAGAATGTTTCCCTGTGCAGCTATTTATGAATTTCCAAGAAATGTCTTCTATGAAATATGGAGCTTCAGATGCTTTAGGTTTGCATTGCAGCCTCTGTTACATTTTGTGTCTCCATTTTGCAGACCTGCCTGGCTCCTGTGTTTCCACCAAGTTTTCTCTGGACATTCATTTGTGCATTTACCCACAAAGTCCTTTCCTGCTGTCCAGAAGAGCTCTTTCCTCCAAGCCCAGGAAGAAGCTGCTGCCTATCCAAAGAGCGTTTGAAGACAAGGATTTATGCATTAGCCTGTATAGTTCCAGATGTACATATGTTCTGATAGTTATCTGTAGGTTTCAATAAATATATTTTGATTGTATCTTAATAATTTTGTTGTTATATTTTTTATTGTGTATATTTTTGGTGGTATGTTTTGTTTTTTTATATTTTATAGTTTTATATTTTTTCCCATTGACATGCTAAGGATGGCCAGGTCCTTGAGACCTTGAGATGGGGAAGGGAGAGCCTCCCTGATTTTGTGAGTTTCTCTGGGAGGGTGGGGCCAGTGTGGGGAAGGAGGCCAAGGCCATGAGATTCGAAGCAGGTAAAGGAGGGTGGGGGGGCAGTTACTGGTACTCACCCCTTTTTGGCTCTGGAAGGAGGAAGGCAGCTGGAAAACCTCACCGCGCCATCCCAGTGCCAGGAGCTGCCTCTTCTGGTGTTGGACCTCACACCCCTGCCAGGATGCTGTCCTGCTTCAGTTTGCTATCTCCAAGCATCCTGTTGGAGCACCGGGACCGACACTGCTCCAAGGATTCGTGAGCAGAGTCTCTCCTCCACCCTTCCCATCTGGGACACAGCTGCCATCACCCCCAGCTCTCCTGCAGCTGTGCAGGGATCCACACACCTGCCCTGTCCACTGGGAACCTGCCAGAGCTCACTGCCAATGGCGATGGTAACTGCACCAGGGGGGAAAAGAGCACACAACCAAAGGAACTGTGACTGGGTTCCTGTTAATTTCATAGTTATTGTTGTTTAGATTGGCCTTGTTGTATATTTAGTAGAGAACTGTTCTTCCTGTCCCCCTATCTTTCCCTGAGAACCTCTTGATTTCAAAATTATACTGACTCAGTGGGAAGGATTTTACTTTCTCCATTTCAAGGGAAGGTCCTGCTTTTTCCCTAGCACACACCTGTCCATTCAAACTAGGATACGGAGCATGAGGTGCAGGGCTGATGTGTGAAAGCAGGAGGATCTCCTCCAAAGTAACTTGTTTAATTGTCCATTTTATTACTTCTCTATTTACTCCACACTACTAAGGCAAGGCAAGCTTTGCTTGCAGGCAAAACAGGCATGGGATACACTAGGGTCCCTTGCAGGATCAGCAGGGCTGGCAGTGACAAAGCAGGCAATCTGCTTCATGGTGAGCCACTACACAGCCGCATCCCAATGTGGGTTTAAGTAGCATGGTATTATGGAGAACTCCTTTTCTGCATCAGATACCAAAAGAACGTCCACAGCTTCTGGTGGCAGTCAGCTGGAGCATTCCACAGGCAACACGAGCTCTCAAGGCACTCAGTGTTCTCTAGTGTCAGAGGCAGAGACACAGTTGAGGAGAGTCCATGTCAGGGGTCAGCCTTCCCAAACTGAGCAATGGATGCTTCTGCCACTAACACTGACAGGAAATAAACAAACAAAATTTCTGTGCACACCAGGGCTACGTGTGGATTAAATTATTTCTGTTTCACATCCCGGCCAGAACAACATCGTGGTCAGAATATCATTGTTCCTAGATTCTCTAACACTAAAAATATTGCTGGAGAGTTTTTGTCATTCCCATAGATTTGGTGACATCCAGACACACTTAACAATCCATTTGGGTCCAAGTTCCATATTGCAGACGATGTCTTTGGGCAGCCTGCAAGTGTCTCAGCAGAGAATGAAAAGGGATGACAATACTGACACGATTTCTCTTTGCTACTTGAAATTTAAAAGCTCCGCTCCAGCCCACACTGGCAAAATTGTCAGAAGAGGCAATTCTTCCCCACAAAATGCTTCATCTCACTCAAACAAGAAAGCCACAAGCCAACAGTCTTCTTTACGCCTCCACTGCTTTATTTGGCTATTTCTCTAATAGGAATTAGCTTCATTTATTCTTACTTTGTTTCCTGTGTTCCACGGGGCGCGCGGCGGCTCCTCCGTTGGGTTCGCGGAGGCAACGGCAGAACGGCCGCGCGCTCCGGCGGCTCCGCAGCAGCAGCAGCAGCAGCAGCAGCAGCAGCAGCAGCAGCAGCAGCAGCGCCTCTCTCGATCGGTTTTTCGATCGGTTTTCCGCTCGAGTTCCCGCTCGCCCTCCGTGCCCTTCTCCCTCTCAGACTCCCTGTGATCCCGTTCGGTCCCGTCCTTGTTGCGCCTCTCCCAGCCCGGCTCATGCCGTGCCCAGCAAGGCGGCCGTGGGCGAGCCGGCCCTCTGCCCGCCCCTGTCGGGCACGCCGCGGTGCCGCCTCCGCGGGGCTCAGTCCGTACCGCCTGTGGCACCTTTTGAAGAGCCTGTGGGCGAGCTCCTCGCTGCACTGGTGGCGGTGGTGGAGCAGCACCGTCTCTTGGCTCCGCCTGGCGCGGGGCCTGGCGCTGGCCCGGCCCCGACCGAGGCCCCTCCCGCGGTTCCGCCCACAGCTGGCCCGCAGCCGCCCGGCTCCCGCCCCGCCGCCGGCGCATTCCCCCGAGCGAGCCTCGCCGCCCGGCAGTTCGGCCGCCGGCCCCGAGGCGCCGGAGCCCGGGGCGGCTCGGGAAGCAGCGGCGGCCGGGGCGGGCGGGTGCCCCGGGCAGAATGACGAGAGCGCGGTGCCGTCCGCACGGGCGGAGAAGCCTCCCCTGGAGCAGCTGTACCGGGAGGGCCCGCTGCTGGGGAGCGGCGGCTTCGGCAGCGTTTACGCCGGGACCCGGCTCGCCGACGGCGTCCCGGTAAGAGACGGGGCCGGCTCGGAGCGGGGAGGGGGGCGGCGACCGGCGAGCGGCGGGCGGCGAGCTGAGCCCTCCGCTCGCCTTGGCTTGCAGGTGGCCATCAAGCGAGTGTCCCGGGACCGCGTCTTGGAGTGGGCGCGGCTGGTGAGTGAGCGGGGCCAGCGGGAGCAGGCGGCGGGGCGTGGCGGGCGGGGTAAGGCCAGGCCCGGCCGGGTGGGAGCCGGGACGCTGCGATGGGAGCGAGCGTGGAGCGAGCGGGGGCCGCGCAGCGTCCCGGGCCATGGGCAATGGGAGCTGCGGTGGCGCCGGGCAGGGGGTGGCGAAGGCGAGCGCAGCATCGGCGCCGCTGACGGCATGGCGGCTCCCCCGCAGCACGACGGCGCCCTTGTGCCCCTGGAGCTGGTGCTGCTCTGGATGGCGTCGTGGCCCGGCTTCCGCGGCATCGTGCGGCTCCTGGACTGGTTCGAGCTGCCCGACGGCTTCGCGCTGGTCATGGAGCGTCCGGAGCGCTGTCAGGACCTCTGGCACCTGCTGCACGCGGGGGGGTTCCTGCCAGAGCCCGTGGCGCGGGCGCTGTTCCGGCAGGTGCTGGGGGCCGTGCGGCACTGCACCAGCCGCGGCGTCCTGCACCGCGACATCAAGGCCGAGAACGTGCTCGTTGACCTGGCCACCGGCGAGGCGAAGCTCATCGACTTCGGCTGCGGCACCATCCTGCAGGACACGTTCTACACCCAGATGGCCGGTGAGCCCAAAGCCGGGGCCCAGCCGGGCAGTGGAGCTTCTCCCCTGTGCTTCCACAGGTGGAACACACAGGGAGGGAGGGAGGGGGAATGCTGCTTCAGCCGGCTGCAGCCAAGTTGCATTTTGGCAGGAGGTGGCTGGGAGGGAGCAATCAGCATTGGCCTGATGAGCTGTGCCCGTGTGCCATAGGAACGCGGGAGTACTACCCACCGGAGTGGATCCTCTTTGGCCGCTACCATGGCCAGCCAGCCACCATCTGGTCCCTGGGCATCCTGCTCTATCAGCTGGTGTGCAGGCACCTTCCTTTCAAAAGCAGAGAGGACATCGTCCGGGGACAGCTCTTCTTCCCGCCCCGGGTGTCTCAAGGTGGGGATGGGCCTTCAAGGCACGGGAGCAAGAACGGCTTTGGGAGAGGGCAGGTGGCACATAAGTGTCCTGCTGTTGCAGCTGGGGAGGAGGTTCATCTCCTGGGCTGAGCTGGACGAGGTGGCAGGTGTACCTCTGCTGCTCTCTTCCAGAAGAGAGGATGGATGGGAAGCTGTGCGAACAGCTCTGAGCACTCTTAGTGTGCTGTGGGCACTGTGAAATCTGGGAGAGCATGGACAGGAGCTGACCAGCAGTTTCTGGTTTCTCTCTGCAGAGTGCCAGCACCTGATCAGGTGGTGCTTATCCATGGACCCTGCAGACAGGCCATCCTTGGATGACCTTTTAGAACATTCTTGGGTGCAGAAGCCCCACCTGGCCCAGGAGACAGCAGAGATCCATCCCTCTGCACAGTAGAATCCAGGATGCCCGCAAGCAGCAGCTGCTCGTGTCTCGTGGCTCTCAAAGAATTCCCCAGAGCATTTCCCAGTGGCCCTGGCATGGAGCAGAGAGCACAGCCAAGGAGGTGCTTCCTCAGGTCCCCGGCGATTTGTGGAGGGAGCGGCTCAGGGCTCCCCATCCTATTGGAGAAATTGTGGCACAGTGCAGTGAAGTTGCCACAGAGTGGAAAAGGGGAAACATCCCCCTGCAGCTCAATGGCCTCGTGATGTCCCCGCGAGCCAAGGCACATCTGGCGTGTTCTTCTGGAGATCAGCGCAGAGCTGGAGAACGCCGTCCTCGAGCTGGCCACTGGCAGGGCAAAGCTGATGGGCTTTGGTTGCAGCCCCTTCCTAGAGGACACGCTCTGCACCCTGACGAAATCAAGATGAGTCCCCAGGCGGTGCAGGGGTGGGGGGATGCTCGTGCCTCCAGGCATGGCAGGGCTCAGCCTGGCCACGTGCCGGTGGTTCCCCGTGGGGTGGCAGTGGACAATATTAATCTTTCTGCCAACTGCTCAGCTGCTTTTTGGTGGGGCAGGGGATGGATGTTGTGGAAGGGGAGCTGGCTCCTGGCCTCACTGACAGCTTCTTCCTGCCAGCATGGCACAGGCTGGGGTGGGGGCATCCGGCCTGACATAAGCGTCCATCCGTGTGGATGGGGAGCAGCAGAGGGGGACGGGTTCTTTAGCCATGGCCCAGCTGCTCTGCTTTGCAGGCCCTTGAGGAAGGGGTGGGCATACAGGTGGGAAAGGTAGGGTTTTTCCCCACCACTGGAGAGATTTTAGTATCATAAAGAGCGGTCAGACCTTCCCCAGTCCTGTGAAACGGTGACAACCTTTGGTGCTTTTTCTTGTTTCCAGGTATTGTTTTGAAATGACTTTCATGCAATTGTTCTTTGTTTTTTCCAGAAAGATTGCAGCTTGTGTCCAGACCAGATGGAGAAGCACCGGTACCGTCCCTGGAGTGCATCCCATGCAGGTGCTACCCGGGGAGGGTCCACGGTGTGGATGTCCCCTGCAAAAGGATGAGGACCTTGTGTGGGATCGGCTCCTCTCCTGGCAGCAGGTCTCCAGAGGTGGGTACCCGGTTCCACAGCTCGGGTGGCAGAAGGGCTTAGGGCAAATGGCAGCAGGCACACGAGAATGTCGCTCTTGCAGCTGCTGAGGAGGTTGTTGTGCCATGCTTGAGCAGAAGAGGTGGAGCGTGTCCTGCCACGCTGCTCTCCTCTAACAAGGAGGGAATGGGCTGGGAGGTTTGGGCTCTGAGCACAGCCAGCAGCCTGGCCTGAGTATAGGCTATGGTGGGACAGGGGGGACAGGAGCCTGCTGCCACTGACCGTGGCTTTCTGGTTTCTGTCCCCAGGCTACCAGCAGCTCATGCCATGGAAACGGCACCGCTCGACCTGCCAGTCTGGGAGGGCTGGACGGCAGCGGGTGTTCATTTGCTGCCAAAAATAAATCATTCATGTTACTAACATCATCATCATCATCGGAGCATTTCTTTCATCCTTTTTTCAAGCTTTTGGCCTCCCTTCTTCCACCGAAATCTCTTTGCCTCTTTCCTCATCCACTTGGTGGAATTGGTGGGGGGGGTTTAAGTAACACAAAAAGTTCAGCAACAATTCCTGTTGCCAACCGCAGCAGTCTCTTCAAGAACCTGGAGTTGGTAGCCAGGCCCACATTTCACTTGGAAAGGGGAGTGGTTTGCAGGGACAAAGATGTCCCTCTGCTGCAAAAGCAGGGAGGAAATCAGAAGCAGCAAAATGCAATTTCAGCTCTACCCCCGCCCAAAGTTGTCTGCATCTTTGCCCTCCACTCCAAAATAGGCAGGCAAGGCTGGACTTGAACAAGGTTCAAGTCCTTCATGGTCCCTTGGCATTAAAGGGATCAAGTAAAACTCTCGTATGCAGTAATTGGAGTACAGCTACTGTAGGGATAAAGGAAATGTTGGGAGCTGGGACATCCTTCTTGTCTCCTTTGTCTCCCCAGGTGTTGTAGCCTGGATAGCTGTTAAGATGGTTGCAGGTAAAGGAGCAGCAAGGGCCTTTGTATGGGATCCACGGAGATGTTTATTTCAGCCACTGCGTGGATAGTCCAGGGTCAGAGGCAAAGACAAAGGGGAACGTCGGGGTGAGGGTCCAGGTTGAAGCAGATGGGTGTCCTGGGCAGGGGGAGCATCAGGGAGCACTTACCAGGGGACATGGGGGTGGCACAAAGGTGGGGTTAGGGCATGGGAGCCAACAGGGAAACAGGGTGGGAGTGACCGAAAAACTGAGAGACAGGGAGAGGGCAGGGGGCTGGCCCAGGGAACAGAACAGGGCTACATTGGCATGACAGAACAGGGCTTGCTATGAGAGAAGCCTCTCGTGTCTTCCTAACTAGGGAATGCCTTCTAGGGTCTCCACAGTGGGGTGTTTTGGGTTCAGTTTGAGTTTGGGTGGAGATACTGCTTTAGTGTAGTGGTTTTGGATTGTTAATTTGAACGTTTTTAGTTGTGAGATAGGATTAGGAGGAAGATAAAACAGGCTTAGCTTTAAATAATACAAAGACAAACTTTATTACCAGAAACTATAGGGGAAAAAAGAAGAAGAAAAATTAGAATAAAACTTCAGACTACTCTTCTTCTTTCCACACATTTGTTTTTTTTGCATTGACAGCATACAAAGAACAACTCAGTTAGTTTACCATTTCTAAAATAGTCATTTACTTGTTTCTTTCAGAGAGGAGATTCTTCAGCCTATAGAGATTTTTTCATAAGAAACCATTTGTAAGTGGTCTTGCTGTTCTAGTGTTTAGCCGTCAGGGAGGATAGAGATCTGGTTATTATGTAATATTTTTTTTCTCAACTAACATTTTAATTCATAACTAATACTGAGGACCATATCAACTTATGAGGCACACTTAAAGGATTATAATAGTTGAAACAAAAGCTTACTCCACTTTTAAAAATAGAGGGTGTTTTTCTTCTTCTTCCCTAGGGAGAAGCAGGGGTTTTTTCACTATTTAAACCTAGGGCACTTACAGCAATTTTAACATTGGTTTATTTTAACACCAACGCTTCTTCTTACATCTAGAGTTAGAATCTTTAATCCACCCCATATTTTTTATGTGTTATAGGGAAACAACGGATTCTTTTCTATAGCATAAAAAAAAGGGAAGAATTTCAGTCTATGTCTTCCTTCCCTCAGCTGAGACTTGACTCTTCTCATACTTTGATTTTGGTGTTTTTTGTGCTGTTTTTGTACATATTATCATTTTGGTTCTCTGTTTTTTTTTCCACAGGACAGAGAATAAAGTATTTGTAAAGTCATATTTTGGGCAGTGAAAAAGTTAATATTTTGCCGGGGCAGGAGAGGGTTCTGTGATTGTTTTTAGGTGGGGCGGCCGGAGCTCTTTACCATAAGGAGCCTTCTAAGGCCGCGCCGGGGCCGGGCTTGGATTGTAGGGCCCGGCCAGAAAGCGGAGATGAGTTTTTTGGTTGTAAGGTTGTTTTTTGGCGTTTGCTGTATGTAGTGTTAGTGGTGGGCTGGTGGTTTTCCTTTTCCTTTTGCCAGCAGCCGAGGTTGGGGCCCTTGCCAGATCGGGGCCCAGCTGTCTCTCCCCCAGGCCGTGTGGGCAGTGAGGCAGGCCTTTTTTCCACCTTTATCTCTTACTGTTCACTTCCTCTTGCTGGAAACGGGATTGTTGGAACACTTTAGAGGAGACGGCTTATCCATAGTGTTCTGTTTTAAATTGTCTAAAACCGTGTGAGACAGATGGCTTCACATAGGAACATCCCCAGGGCTGCTGAGGGGAAGGCACCACTTTATTTGTTGTGAAGAGAAGTAATCAAAATCCGCAACCAACAAGCTGCAAGGCAGAACGGAGTGGGAATTACAGAAATAAAGGCCTTGAAAAGCAGCTTAGGAAAGCGGCTACTTCCTAGACAGTGCCAAACCCTCCGACCTGGCCTGGCCGGGCCCAGGGCTGGCTGCCCTTGGGAAGGGAAGGGAAAGGGATGGAGCTGGGGTGGGGGCTCTGTGGCCATGGAAACGAGAGAACCACGGGCCAGCGCGTCACAAAGGGGCAGCCCCGCAAGGGGCTGTGAAGGTTGTGGTTGACACGGACACAGTGGCAGGAGACACGTCTGGCTCTGCCTGTCTGTGCCGACTGCTGGCGATTGGAGTCACCCCACCTTGTTCTAGGGCTGGGGACCGGGCTCCTATCGCCGTCTGCTCCGAGACAGTTCCCAAATTCAACCCCAGGTACTTCTGCGAGACAGAAGCACGGGTTCAAAGATGGATTTTACTGGAAAAGGAAAGACCACGGAAGGAAAAGGTGAGGATAGAAAGGAGCTGAAAGGCCCGAGTCAAATGGAGACAAATTCCACCAGATTTCCGGGAAAATTGGTCCATGGTGGTCAGTTCTGGCTCTGTGTCAGAGTTGGTGGCTGTGAGCTACAGGTGATCTTGCCAGGACAGCCCTGGCATCACAACATTTTCTCATTAGCTTACTCATTATGTTTTGTCATTAGCGTCCTCTTCTTTTCACAGTAGCCAAATCACTCAAACTTTCAGTCAGGACAGGGACTGTGGCCACAGCTGACCACAAACTGGACACGGTCATGAGACGCAAGTTCTGTTCCTTTGTTTGCCACCAATGTCAGGTCTCACAACAGATAAATTTCCTGTTCTTCCTCTGCTTGCTAATTGGGTCTAACACTGAGAATGATATTAAGGTGCTATGAAAACGCCAGCAAGTCCTGCCTGCTTGCTGAGAGCTCTTTGTAGTTTGCAGAAACAGCAGTCACAGCTGTGTGGGTCTTTATTGGGTGTTCACAGAAGCCACACTAGAGAAGGAGTTTTTTTCCCCTCTTCCCATTGGAGCCATCCAACTTTCTGTTCAGCCATGGTAACTCAATAGTGTTCAGAGGAATAGTTCACAGGCTAGGTCCTTGAGAAATGAAACCTAAGAAATTTTCTCCAAAGTTCAAGAATCCTGCAAATGCCCCACCCATTAGACGTGTTTATGATAAAGATGGGACTTCACCTAAATGAGTTCATCCCTTGTGAGGCTGGCTCAGCCTCCCACAGAGGTAAGGTGGGAGCTGGGCCGCTCTCTGGTGGGAGGAAGGGTCTTGTGCCAGCCTGGAGAGCCTGTGCACATTGCCAGGGAGCAGTTGTGCCCTGCAGGTGCCCCCTGCCATGAGCTGTGCTGCTGCCAGTGCCCCGTGGAGCTGTAGGGCTGCTGAGCTGTGGGGCAGGGAGAGGAGCAGGAGGCTGCATGTGCAGCTGAGCCATTGCTGGGAAGCACAGGGCTCTGGGCTCCCTGCTGTCCCAGAGCAGCCTAGAGGCCAGGAAGTTCCCCTGGGAGCTCTGTGGAAGTGGCTCAGGGTGTGATCCTGTGGCCTGCCTCAGGTGGCTGCTGTCAGGTGCATGTTTCCCTGTGCAGCTAGTTTCCAGGAAAGTTTCCAGGAAATGTCTTCTATGAAATATGGAGCTTCAGATGCTTTAGGTTTGCATTGCAGCCTCTGTTACAGTTTTATATCTCTACTTTCCAGGCCTGACTGGCTACCCTCTTGCCAAGAAGTTTTCCCTGGCAAATCCTTCTATGCTCCTTCCCTCCAAGCCATTGCCTCCCATCCAGAAGGACTCTCCTTCCACCAAGCCAAGCACGGTGTCCAGAGGAGAGCACGGGACTGGGAAAAACGGCACCGGCTGCGAGGATAAAATTAGAAATAACAGGGAGCTGAGTTCAGAAGGAAAAGAACAGATGGTAAGGAGACCGAGCTAAGTCCTGTGTGATAGATTTTCACTTTCTGCACTGTAAGCAGAGCTCAGAGAGCTTTTCCTGTGGTGTGAGCACATGGAACCAGCTGGGCCAAGGAAGAGCTCAGCTGGACACTGCACTTCTGGGAAGTGTCTGAGAACACGCTGCCTTTGCAATGGGTGTGTAGTGCAAACTTCACATCCTCAGCATGCATCAATGGCAGGAGAAGTCTTTGAATGGTTTCTGGGCTCTGTCATAATTCCTTGTCTGACTTATGACTGAGAAAAGCCCAAGAATCAGGCCAAGCTGCTTATGCTGTCCAATCTGGCCAAGCAAGCATGTTAGATTTTATAACCTACATGTATTTTTGAACCATGGCTGTGTCAGGGATATGTATTCCATCAGCTGTGTCTGCTTGCTAAGGAAAAAAGTAGTTTGCTGGAACAGGCAGTGCTACAAAGTCAGTTCCAGGTGGTCTCAGCTTTTGAGTTGTACAGCCATGGCCTTGTACACAGTTGTCTCTGATGCTATTTCTAGATTTCGTCAGCTTCTGGGCAGCTGTGTGCTCTGGCATGGCTTTGTCCAGAGGGAAGGGATGGGAGGTGGCCATGGGGAGAGCAGCTCAAAGCCCAGGCACACAATTTCCTTTGCAGCAGGGCCAGCACCTGCAGTTGTTTTGGGTTTACCATGGGGTGCAGGAGGAGGCAAATGAGCAACAGCATTGGCAAACAGAATGTCCAATCAAAGGCTGATGTACTTGATTCCAGCCTTGCTGAGGAAGGGCCCAATGTATTCCTGACAGGATCTAATCCTTCCACTGCAGTTCAAACAGGTCCTGATTTGGCCCTTTAGTTGTGCCAGAAATGATGGGATACTGAGGAAGGGCGTTCATCTGTCTCCACTGCCTCCACCTCCCTTCCTGGCCATGGCATGGGGGCCCTGGAGAAATTTGGGCAGGCAGAGACCTTCCAGAGAGCAGCAGGGCAGGGAGCTCTGCTGAACTTCCTAAATGCCAGTGAGCCTGAGATGATGGAGGTGTGGGAGCTGGAGAGCACGGAGCATCGCGAGAGCTCAGCAGCTTCTGGGCTGAAAGGCTGCTGGGCAACTGTAAGAGGGAAGGGCAGCAGCAGAAGAATTGAGGGGCTTGAGAAAAGCAGGTTCTGACATCCTGCAGAATGGCTTTGTGGGGACTTGGCTGGAGATCAGCACTGGCTGTGAGGTGCCTAAGAGGCAGGGAGAGAACAGTGATCTGAACCTGTTCCCATACCATCCAAAAGGCCAGTGGAGGCCGTGGCACCGCAGAACAACTTGATACCAAACATGTGGATTCCAGCTGGGATCATAGCCACACTTGCAGTGAACTGAGCCCAAGGAGAGAGTTGGCAAGTCTAGGGCATGAGCACGCCCTCACCACTTGCCTTTTCATTCCCCATGCTAGGCCAAGCTACTCCAGCAGTTTGACTGGTCTTTCCCTGCCAGGTCCCAGTTTAAAGCATGGCTAAATGTCTTCAGCCATCAGTGAGGAAGGGCTGAATGCTTCATCTGAGCACTTTGTACCACTCTTTCCAGGCATCCTTGCTGTATCCCAGAGGTGGGGATATGAAGAAGGGGTCATTGGGACTGCCTTTGATCCCCCCTATACCCAAGGCAGTCAGTCCCCGTGTTGGCAGTGCTGCAGGGTCTCTGCGCAGCTCTGTGCAGCTGGATGTCCAAGAGTCCCAGGAGATGAGGTAAGCCAAGGTGTCTGCTGCTCCACTCTGCTGTTCAGCTCCCTCTTGCCATCTTGTGAGGTTCCTTTGCACAGTCAGCTGTCTCCCATGTATTTAGGCAAACCTCTGTGTATTCACCATTTGGCCCATCCGTGATGATCCAGCTCCATGTCAAACCCCACACCATGTGTCCCAAGAGCAGAGGTGGTGGTGGTGGGGAAGAGGAGGCAGGGCTTAAAAGCATCTGAAGATGGGTCCTCTGCTGGGCTTGGTATTGATTCCCTCTGTAATGTTTGTGGTGTCATTTGGGAGCTGTATTGCACAGCTCTGGATCCTGCAGATCTTTGAATACTGTGATCCTTGACTGGCAACTTCAGCCCTGGAAAACTCTGTTTGGCCAAATATTGGATGCTGGAGGGGTGTCTCTGTCTTTACGTGCTGCTTCTGTAAATGTCAGGCATAATTTCTCTGTGCCTGGGACGGCGCTGTGAAATGAGAACCCAGCTATATTTTCCGGGTATAGATGTAAAATCCTATCAATGTTTAATATTTAGGTCTGGGATTAAAACAGAGAGGGCAAGGAGGTAGAGAAGAGCTATAGTACTGTACCTGATGGGAAGATATTGGCTTGAATATATATGAGAAAATGTAGCTGTCAATGTAGCTTATCTGAAGGACAGCAATAATGAAGGAGTCACAAAAATGTCATTCCAACTGGAAAGCTTTGGTAGTGCATTGAAAGTGCAATGTGAATACCCTTGCCTAGCAGTTGAGTTGGTAAAAGGCTTTTCCTTCTTGAGACAGCCATGAGGTGGAATATCCTTCTCAGGATACTGCCGTGTTCGGACCACATGTAGCACGAGACTGGTACCAGTGAAAGCCACAAGCAGGCAAAGTCAAGCTTTGTCAGCAGAACCAAAGTAGCTGCCCTCCATGCAGACTCGTGTCTCAGCTTAGCAGCTCCTGCTGCTTGAGGGAGGCTGTAGGAGCCCCTTGGCTCCAAAAGGAAAGTCAGCAGAATTGGGGAGTTATGGTGCAAGTTGAGGAATGACTGCTGAGTTTCAGCTGGAGCTTGGCCAGCTCTGCCTGGCTGCAGCAACTGAATGCTTAAGGACAATTAATGAGCTTTGCATCTTGTTGGCTTGATGTGTTGCATTTTCTTCTTCATCAGAGGCACCAAGCAAGGAAGGATTGCTACACCTGTTCCTTCCCTTCTCTTTCTCCCTCCTCATATGTTCTTGTGTTTTCCATTTTCTCAAGGCCACGATCAAGCAGCAGCATCAGAGTGAAGAAGTCTGAACATGCAGGTAGGTACAGGGCATGTCTGTCTTAAAATTACTACTAGAACCTTGAATTAGAGGTGATATTTTGAAAGCTTTGTTAAAAATCATTCTTTTAAAAATTTCTTTAAACTGATTTGAATTATTTGATGGGCTCAGTGGACTATCCCAGAGCCCAGTCACTGGGAGTGTGCTGCAGTGGTGTAGTGAAAATTCCTGTATTGTGAATCTTGAGTGGCAAGAGCTGGATTGGGACCTTGGGGCCCTGGAAGTGCAGTGCAGGAAAAGTCCATCCAGCACACGCCTTTTATCTCCATGCAGTCTTTCTCATGTCAGAATTAGCAGAGAAGAAGAAGGCATTTATCAGGAAATTAGAAATCCTCTCAATCCATCCTCCTGCCCTTGAAGGAGATAACATTTCCTTGAGGCAGATTCTGAACTGAAACCTTTGACATCTGAAAGAGAGTCATGGACTATCAAAGCCATTGCCTGGTTTTGCTCTGGGAGAAAGAGGGGAAACCTTCTGTGAGAGAAAGTCCTTTTGAATTTTCCAGTTATGGAGATGGAAACTTCCAAAGGGATGCAGCCTATGCAGGGTCTGAGTTTGTCGTCCTATGACAGCACAAGCCCAGAGCCACCTGTGGAATGTTCACAATGACAAATCTCTTGCCCCACTGCCTCTGCCTGTGTCAGTGTTGCAGGCTGAGGCTGGGGGAGGAGATGCCTTCTGCCTTGTCCCTCTGTCCCTGCCTTGCCTGATCCCTGACAAGTAGAATTGTGCCAGACAAACTGCGGTCTCTGGTGCATCTGTGCCAGCCAATGCCTTTGAGTTGAAAGCCTCCATCAATGCCTGTTGTTGTTGTTCCTTTGCCATTTTGGAGCATGTCACGATAGGAGAGATGAAATTTGAAGACATAATTAGCTGATGAAGAAAGCAGATGAGATTTCCAGGTCCCTTTGCTCTGGGTTATTTCTGAGAAATCCTGGGTTTTGTCCCTTTGGAATGACTCCTTAATTGGTGATATGCAGCTGGAATGCTTAATGCAGCTAGGGAGAAGTATTGCTCAGTAAGTAAGGTGATGTTTTTGCTGGATTCATTTTGGACTAGAAATGTGCAATTTCATGAAATATTACCTGTTGTGCTTTCATAAATTGACCTGTACATTCTCTATGGATAAATAAAAGATTTGTTTAAGGATGTTCTTCTTTTTATGATCTGCCGTCTTCCATTTCCATCAAGGAAAGTTTGAATTGCTTTTAACTGCCATGATAAGAAATGTTTTGATGCAGGTCTTGTTTATACTGGATTTGGGTGTGTCTGCAGGAAAGAAAGCAGGGAATAAAACCCACGGGACAAGTATTTGAGCAGAAGTGGAACGTTTGAAAGCTAATTTGTTCCCTAAAGATTTGGGCTCCTTGAATACTGAGGATATGTAATGGGGAGCGCAAAGCTTCCTTTACTTGTAACATGGGGTGCCATTGTTCTTGTACCATCACTTCCTTTGTTGTAAAGCGAAATAAAAGCAACCAAGAAAACCCAACCCAGAACCGAGTGGGACTTAGAGAAACAAAGGCCCTGAAAACTAGCATCTGAAAACAACTACTTCCTAGGTGTAATTGTCAAATACTTGTGATCACTGTGGTTTGCCAACTGTTTGGAAGGAAAGGGATCCCAAAGTACTTGATGGGCAATGAGTAATACATAAGGAAAGGAGTAGAAGCTCTCTCTCCTGGCTTGCCAGCTCCATACCGTTCAGAGGAATTACAGTGATGGTAGTTTCATGGAAAAAACATCAACAACAACAAAAAACCACAAAGTGATTTTCTGATTAATTCAAAACTCCCGTGTATTCCTCATCAATTAGATGATTGTTTGTAAAGGTGGGAGTTCACCTAACTCACTTTTTCCCTCGTGAGCCTGGCTCAGCCTCCCGCAGAGGTAAGGTGGGAGCTGGGCCACTCTCTGGTGGGAGGAAGGGTCTTGTGCCAGCCTGGAGAGCCTGTGCACATTGCCAGGGAGCAGTTGTGCCCTGCAGGTGCCCCCTGCCATGAGCTGTGCTGCTGCCAGTGCCCCGTGGAGCTGTGGGGCTGCTGAGCTGTGGGGCAGGGAGAGGAGCAGGAGGCTGCATGTGCAGCTGAGCCATTGCTGGGAAGCACAGGGCTCTGGGCTCCCTGCTGTCCCAGGGCAGCCCAGCGGCCAGGGAGTTCCCCTGGGAGATCTGTGGAAGTGGCTCAGGGTATCCTGTGGCCTGCCTCAGGTGGCTGCTGTCAGGTGCATGTTTCCCTGTGCAGCAAGTTTCCAGGAAAGTTTCCAGGAAATGTGTCCCATGAAACATGGAGCTTCTGATGTTTTAGGTTTACATTGCAGCCTCTGTTACATTTTGTTTTCCCACTTTGCAGGCCTGAGTGGTGACTTTATTGCCGAGAATCTTTCTGGGTCACCTCCCTCTATGCTCCTTCCCTCCAAGCCGTTGCCTCCCATCCGGAAGGGCTCTCCTTCCTGCAAGCCAATCATAATGTGCAGTGGAGAGGAAGAGAAAGGGAAAGATGGCACTGGCTACAAAGATATCAGTAGAAACAGTGCGGAGCTGAGTTCAGAGGGAAAAGGGAGTGAGGTAAGGATACCAAGCTAAGTCCTGTGTGATAGATTTTCAGTTTCTGCACTGTAGTGATTCCTAGAGAGGCTGATCTGGAAGAGAGACCACGCATAGTTAAAGGAATACAGTAGGTGATAATTAAGAGGCCTTAAAAGGATACACCTTGGGCAGTACAAGAGCCTGGCCCGGGCTACACCCAGGAGGGATCCAAGATGGATCCCGCTCATGAGTTTTTACACTTTTATAACCTTTGGTCAACTTATATAGTAGGGGTTAATTGTCCAGTTACAGCTTCAGGTCACCAAGTCCCATCCTTCTGGTCCACTCCCGGTGCTTTCCCATTGTTTATGATTTTTGGGTAATGGTTGTCCTTGATTCTTAAGCTGGAAAAAGATTGCTGTGTCTAACTGCCCTGAGAAGAGAACCTACCAACACTTAATACGAAGTTCAGAGTCCCACACCAAGTCAGCACAGAATCTGAGGAAAGTGAAAGCTAAAACTTAAAGCATCAACAGGAGGGAGTCTGAGAGCTTTTCCTGTGGGCTAAGCCCATGGAGGCAGCTCAGCCAAGGAAGAGCTCAGCTGGACACTGCACTTCAGGCTGTCTTTGCAATGAGTGTGTAGTGCAGACTTCACAATCCTCAGCATGTACCAATAGCAGGAGAGGTCTTTGAATGGTTTCTGGGTTCTGTCATGGCTTTTCCTCTGTCATATGGCTGAGAAAACACCAAAAGCAAGTCAGGGCAGCAAAAGTTGCCCAAAAGGGAAACCATCCTTCTGCATTTAGTAACGTAAGGGTAACTTTGAACCATGTCTAAGCCTTGGTGTTTTTATTCTGTCAACTCTGGCTGGCTGGGAAGGAAGAAGTTGTTTGCTAGAACAGGCGGTGCTACAAAGTCAGTTCCAGGTGGTCTCAGCTTTTGAGTTGTACAGCCATGGCCTTCTACACAGTTGTCTCTGATGCTATTTCTAGATTTCGTCAGCTTCTGGGCAGCTGTGTGCTCTGGCATGGCTTTGTCCAGAGGGAAGGGATGGGAGGTGGCCATGGGGAGAGCAGCTCAAAGCCCAGGCACACGATTGCCTTTGCAGCAGGGCCAGCACCTGCAGTTGTTTTGGGTTTGCCATGGGGTGCAGGAGGAGGCAAATGAGCAACAGCATTGGCAAACAGAATGTCCAATCAAAGGCTGATGTACTTGATTCCAGCCTTGCTGAGGAAGGGCCCAATGTATTCCTGACAGGATCTAATCCTTCCACTGCAGTTCAAACAGGTCCTGATTTGGCCCTTTAGTTGTGCCAGAAATGATGGGATACTGAGGAAGGGCGTTCATCTGTCTCCACTGCCTCCACCTCCCTTCCTGGCCATGGCATGGGGGCCCTGGAGAAATTTGGGCAGGCAGAGACCTTCCAGAGAGCAGCAGGGCAGGGAGCTCTGCTGAACTTCCTAAATGCCAGTGAGCCTGAGATGATGGAGGTGTGGGAGCTGGAGAGCACGGAGCATCGCGAGAGCTCAGCAGCTTCTGGGCTGAAAGGCTGCTGGGCAACTGTAAGAGGGAAGGGCAGCAGCAGAAGAATTGAGGGGCTTGAGAAAAGCAGGTTCTGACATCCTGCAGAATGGCTTTGTGGGGACTTGGCTGGAGATCAGCACTGGCTGTGAGGTGCCTAAGAGGCAGGGAGAGAACAGTGATCTGAACCTGTTCCCATACCATCCCAAAGGCCAGTAGAGGCCGTGGCACTGCAGAACATGGTGATACCAAACATGTGGATTCCAGCTGGGATCATAGCCACACTTGCAGTGAACTGAGCCCAAGGAGAGAGTTGGCAAGTCTAGGGCATGAGCACGCCCTCGCCACTTGCCTTTTCATTCCCCATGCTAGGCCAAGCTACTCCAGCAGTTTGACTGGTCTTTCCCTGCCAGGTCCCAGTTAAAAGCATGGCTAAATTTCTTCAGCCATCAGTGAGGAAGGGCTGAATGCTTCATCTGAGCACTCTGTACCACTCTTTCCAGGCATCCTTGCTGTATCCCAGAGGTGGGGATATGAAGAAGGGGTCATTGGGACTGCCTTTGATCCCCCCTATACCCAAGGCAGTCAGTCCCAGTGTTGGCAGTGCTGCAGGGTCTCTGCTCAGCTCTGTGCAGCTGGATGTCCAAGAGTCCCAGGAGATGAGGTAAGCCAAGGTGTCTGCTGCTCCACTCTGCTGTTCAGCTCCCTCTTGCCATCTTGTGAGGTTCCTTTGCACAGTCAGCTGTCTCCCATGTATTTAGGCAAACCTCTGTGTATTCACCATTTGGCCCATCCGTGATGATCCAGCTCCATGTCAAACCCCACACCATGTGTCCCAAGAGCAGAGGTGGTGGTGGTGGGGAAGAGGAGGCAGGGCTTAAAAGCATCTGAAGATGGGTCCTCTGCTGGGCTTGGTATTGATTCCCTCTGTAATGTTTGTGGTGTCATTTGGGAGCTGTATTGCATGCCTCTGGATCCTGCAGATCTTTGAATACTGTGATCCTTGACTGGCAACTTCAGCACCGGAAAACTCTGTTTGGCCAAATATTGGATGCTGGAGGGGTGTCTCTGTCTTTACGTGCTGCTTCTGTAAATGTCAGGCATAATTTCTCTGTGCCTGGGACGACACTGTGAATTGAGAACCCAGCTATATTTTCTGGGTATAGATGTAAAATCCTATCAATGTTTAATATTTAGGTCTGGGATTAAAACAGAGAGGGCAAGGAGGTAGAGAAGAGCTATAGTACTGTACCTGATGGGAAGATATTGGCTTGTATATATGTGAGAAAATGTAGCTGTCAATGTAGCTTATCTGAAGGACAGCAATAATGAAGGAGTCACAAAAATGTCATTCCAACTGGAAAGCTTTGGTAGTGCATTGAAAGTGCAATGTGAATACCCTTGCCTAGCAGTTGAGTTGGAAAAAGGCTTTTCCTTCTTGAGACAGCCATGAGGTGGAATATCCTTCTCAGGATACTGCCGTGTTCGGACCACATGTAGCACGAGACTGGTACCAGTGAAAGCCACAAGCAGGCAAAGTCAAGCTTTGTCAGCAGAACCAAAGTAGCTGCCCTCCATGCAGACTCGTGTCTCAGCTTAGCAGCTCCTGCTGCTTGAGGGAGGCTGTAGGAGCCCCTTGGCTCCAAAAGGAAAGTCAGCAGAACTGGGGAGTTATGATGCAAGTTGAGGAATTACTGCTGAGTTTCAGCTGGAGCTTGGCCAGCTCTGCCTGGCTGCAGCAACTGAATGCTTAAGGACAATTAATGAGCTTTGCATCTTGTTGGCTTGATGTGTTGCATTTTCTCCTTCATCAGAGGGACCAAGCAAGGAAGGATTGCTACACCTGTTCCTTCCCTTCTCTTTCTCCCTCCTCATATGTTCTTGTGTTTTCCATTTTCTCCAGGCCACGATCAAGCAGCAGCATCAAAGAGAAGAAGTCTGAACATGCATGTAGGTACAGGGCATGTCTGTCTTAAAATGACTATTGGAATCTAGACTCGGAGGTGACCTTTTGAAAGGTTTATTAAACACCATTCCTTTCAGAATTTCTTTAAATTTGTTTCACTCCTTGATGGGCTCAGTGGACTCTCCTGGAGTGCAGTCACTGGGAGTGTGCTGTAGTGGTGCAGTGAGAATTCCTGCATTGTGAATTCTTGAGTGGGAGGAGCTGCAGTGGGACCTTGGGATCCTGGAAGTGCAGTGCAGGAAACAGAAGCATTCGTCTCCATCCTTCACATGCCTTTTATCTCCATGCAGTGTTTCTCATGTCACAATTTGTAGAAAAAAATTATGCATTTTTCTGGAAATTAGAAATATTCCCACTCATTTCTCTTGCCCAGTAAAGTGAAAAAACCTGTCCTTGGGGCAGATATTCAGCTGAAACCTTTCAGATCCATAGGAGATTGATGGTCATGACCTGATTTTGCTTTGGGGGAAATATGGAAACGTCCTGCTATAGAAATTCCTTTTGAAATTGCAATCATGGTCATGGAAACTTCCAAATGGATGCAGCCTATGCAGGGTCTGAGTTTGTCATCCTATGACAGCACAAGCCCAAAGCCACCTATGGCAAGTTCATCATGACAAATCTCTTCCCTGACTCTCTCTGCCTGTGTCAGTGTTGCAGGCTGAGGCTGGGGGAGGAGATGCCTTCTGCCTTGTCCCCCTGTCCCTGCCTTGCCTGATCCCTGACAAGTAGAATTGTGCCAGACAAAATGCGGTCTCTGGTGCGTCTGTGCCAGCCAATGCCTTTGAGTTGAAAGCCTCCATCAAAGCCTGTTGTTGTTGTTCCTTTGCCATCACTGGGCAGGTAATGATAGGAGAGATGAAATTTGAAGAAAGACTTTTGCTGATACAGAAAAAGGGATCAGATGCCAGGTCCCTTTGCGTAGGGTTAGTTCTGCCAAATCCTGGGTAGTGCCCCTTTGGAATGACTCCTTTGTTGGTGATATGCAGCTGGAATGCTTAATGCAGCTAGGGAGAAGTATTGCTCAGTAAGTAAGGTGACAGTTTTGTTGGATTTACTCTGGACTAGAAACGAGCTATGTCATTAAACCTTACCTGCCTTTCTTTTATAACTCAGTAGAACATTCTACAGGAGAAATCAACCCAGTTTAAAGAATGTTATTCCACTCTTATTGCTTGGCTGCTACATGATTTTACCCCATGTTTAGCCACGTAAAAATGATTAGTTGCCTTATATCTAACAGCTCTGTTGAAGAGTATTTCAGAATGTCCTGCCCTCTGCTATTTCCATTTTGAAAACCTTCAGTTGTCAGTGTCAGCCATGATCAGAAATGTTTTGAGGCAGGTCATGTTTATGTTGGGCTTAGGTATCTGTGCAGGAAAGAAAGCAAGGAATAAACCGATCAAAGAGTGAAGTAGAGCAAAAGAGAAACTTCTGGATGACCACTTTATTCCCTATAACTATGGGCTTGCAGAATACTGGGGACGTGTAATTGGGAAAGCAAAGCCCTTTTTGCATGTAACATGTAGTGATCTTGATTGTGTACCACCACTTCCTTTGTTACAAAGAGGAATTAAAAAGATCCCCAGAATAAAAAACCCAGCCTAGAACTGATTGGGAGTTACAGAAACAATAACCTGAAATCTACTTTTGAAAACAATCGCTTCCTAGATAGTGTCAAATTCTAGAGACTACTGTGAGTTTCCAACTCTTTGGAAGGAAAGGAATCCTGTAGTAGTGTGGAGACAACGAGCAGCACATCAAGTCATAGAACCCATCTCTCCTGGCTTGCCAGATCCACATTGTTCAGAGAAATTCAAGTTAGTTAGACATTAGTTTCATGAAAAATAAAAAAAACAACTAATCATTTCAGTAGCTGAAGTGCTCTTTGAATTCCCCACTCTTTAGATGGGTTGATTGTAAAGGAGTGAGTTCAATTAACTCGCTTCTTCTCTTGTACCTGTCTACAGCTTCTTCTGAGTCTACAACAGAAACGCAGAGAATGAAGGCAAAGAGCTCTTGGTGTGTGATAGGACCTGGGATGCCTCTGTTCCCAAGGAAACTCGCTGACGTGTTTGGCATGCAGACCTATGTGCGGAACCCCGGCGTTGGGAATGGAGGTGTGGGCTCCCGGCCGGCTCAGGGGGCCTTGGCCCAGGAGCCCCGGCAGAGGCAGCTGAGCAGCGCTGTCCCCAGGGTCACTGCCAGGGAGGAGGACAAGGGGACGGACCAGCATGGCTCAGCTTCCCACAGAGGTAAGGTGGGAGCTGGGCCGCTCTCTGGTGGGAGGAAGGGTCTTGTGCCAGCCTGGAGAGCCTGTGCACATTGCCAGGGAGCAGTTGTGCCCTGCAGGTGCCCCCTGCCATGAGCTGTGCTGCTGCCAGTGCCCCGTGGAGCTGTAGGGCTGCTGAGCTGTGGGGCAGGGAGAGGAGCAGGAGGCTGCATGTGTAGCTGAGCCATTGCTGGGAAGCACAGGGCTCTGGGCTCCCTGCTGTCAAAGACTGAAAAAGTGTCTGAATTTTATCAGCTGTGTTGGAGAGTGTTGCAGAATGAGTTACATTGTTCTTACTTGCATTCAGAAAAATCAGCGTTCTGTCAGGCTGGCCTGAAAGTGCCAGAGCCCATACAGTTTAGACAGAAAATTCTTTGGGGAAAATGAATAATCTAGTGTCAAGGGCACAATTTTCATTAGGGTACCCCTCCTGTAATCCTAAGTTTTTCTTTATTGTCCACTGAAATATTCCAACAAAGTGAAGAAAAAGTTGATCTGAATGTATACAGGTATTAGAACCCAGGACTACTTTTAGGAACCAGAAAGAAGATGTTTACTAAAATCAGCATAAGGGCAGATAAGAATCTCTGTCAAGAGCAATCTCCATCTCTGCCCTTCTCTATCAAACACAGAGGCTCTCCAGCATCCAGGGGCTGAGGCAGCAGGTTTCAGTCTGCTGGCCCACAGAGTAATGTCATGTCTCCTTCCAGGAGCCCATCCACTGGGAGAGGGTCTAGGCATATGTAGCTTGCTGCTCTCATGCACCATCTCTGTGCCCTGTTAGAGCTCTGTAATCTGGAACCTGTCTTGCCTGTTGCCAAGCATGACATTTTTGGGCAATTGAAGTGTGCCAGAGATTTACAGGAACCTTTGCTTCCAGTACCAGGCCTCCCACTGAGCCAGCTCAAGGAGATGGATCATCCCAGCAGTCCTGGTCTAACAAGTGACAGAGACCTGAGAGAGGGCTTTGGAAAGGTAAGGGATAAGAACAGGGATGAGCAGACTTCCATTCCAGTGGCTGTTTAGTGCTTGGCCCAAAATGCCTCTGAAAACCATGATCCTCCACTCTTGGGGGTTGGGGATTGTCTTGGGAATATATTTGACGGCTACTGAGCAATTGCTTGGCTGTTTCCAGAGGTGCCAAAGTCAGTGCTTTGGGGATGGTGCCAAGGACATGCCTGAGGCATTCTTTATGTGCAAAGAGCACTTTAGAGAAGTTCTGATTGGCAGAGCAAACTGCAAACCAGTGAATGTGGGCAAAGGGCACCCTCAGAAGCAGAGAAGCAAAGATGCTAACGTTGAGTATAAGCAAGGCTGCAAAATAAAACGGGACAGTTTGATGTCTCCTGGTTACCTTTCTGGCTGTATCTCACAGCCCTCTCATTCTCACATTTTCTGCTCCTTAATATCCATGTTCCTCCAAATTGTTTTCACATGACTCCCTCCTCCTTTTGGTCTCCCGGTCTCAGAGACCAAGTCGTTGAGAGTCTTCCAGAGCTGAGTCCTTCAGAAGCCAGGAAGTGACAAACAGCTGCACTTCCTGGCCATGAGTGTTAAGCATCAGCTAATTACCCGTCCTTGCTGCATATTGCACATGGCTTTTATTCTCCTGCCCTGGCCTGTAGGAACTGAACTGCATGCTCATTGCTCATGTGAGCTCTTCCTTTGTCTTGGAGCATTCCTATGACTTTCATGCTTCAAGCAGGGCTTCCTGTCACAGGTTGCAGTTGGAGCAGAGTAAAGCTGTGGAACTAAAGTGTTCCACCTCACTGTGTGTAATTACCAAGGTGAGGATGGGAGACATTCTCCTGAAACTATTGGAATGGATATGGAGCTGGATTAATGTCTGTAGCACTGTGTGGACTCCGCTCCCAGTGAGAGGTTGTGCCTGGTCTGTGTGTGTCTCTGCTTACAGTCTGTGATGTATTTCCATTGCAACCAGATCCGTGCTGCATTGTGCATGTTGGCTGAGAAGAACTTAGAACCAAAGGATGTGGAGCTTTTTGAGAATGAGATGAAGAAGAGGAATGAAATTTTATCATCCTTAAAGCTGCCTCCACTGAGAGTTGAGCCCAGGGATGCAGCTGAAGCAAGTAAGTGGTGTCTACACTGCTGGTTCTTTTTGAGCTCTTCCTTACCCTCTGCACAGTGTTGCAATCAGACTGGGGGGCTGTTGCACTTGCATCTGAGTGGAAACCTGCATAGGAATGATTTCCATTTTGCAGAGAAAAACACAGAGGCATTAATTGTCTTGCCCATGGCCTCACTTAGTAACAGAGTATCAGCTTCCCACCTTCACCTCTAAAATCTTTCAGAGTAGAAAATTCAGTCTTGGAAAGTCGCCTGCCCTTCAGACTCTGTTCTGAAGAGCAGCTTCCAGGCAATGTGAATGCAGAAGAATGCTTTTCCACCAAGGTGCAACCTGGAAGAAACCAAATTCAGCACCTTCTGATGAAAAGACCAGAGATCCTTCTCGAGCCACTCCCCTCCAAGGAGCTGGCACTGTAGAGCTGTGCTGAAGCCCTGAGGCAGTGCTTCTGTTGTAGCCCCAGGAGCAAGCAGCATTCCCCAGTGAATCCCGGCTGAGGGGCTCTGGCTGCAGCGCTGTGTGCGCTGCCCCGAGGGCGGCAGCAGGGACCTTCCGGGGCAGCACTCAGCCCCAGGGCACCACCCAAGCTTATCTGCACTTTCTTTTGGGAACTTGCCCAGCCTGCCTCTGAAACAGGAAAACGAAAGCATAGCAACACTGGCTTCTCCTTGTTTCTTAGGGGAAGCATCACTGCAGTTTGATTTTTAAACTGGAAGAAGGTAGATTTAGATTAGATATTAGGTAGAATTTATTTTATAATGAAGGTAATGAAATGCTGCAAGGATTTTTCCAGAGAAGCTGTTGTTGATTTATCTATGAAGGTGTTCAAGGCCAGTTTACATGGGGCTCTGAGGAACCTGATCCAGATGAAGATGTTCCGTTTCCCAGGGGTTGGACTAGATGGTGGTTAAAGGGGCCTTCCCACCAAAATTGTTGTAGGTTTTCCTGGGTGATTGTATGATCCTTGTCCCATACTAGCGTGCCAGTGTTCTACTTGAAGTTCTTTGGGATAACACAGAGATGTTACCCAGCTCCAGCAAATTTTCTGGCCCTTTCCATAGTGACCCTGTCCAGCACCCTCCACTTACAAGCTCCTCTTTGGTCCCTGCAGGCCTCAGCCAAGCAGCTGTCAATGGCACAGCTTCCAGTGTGCAGAGAAAACACCCTGGTAATGCCTTGAAGAAGAAGGTCTTGAGGAAGCAGGACAAGATGCCCTTACTGCCCACTATGCCCATCATCCAAGAGGAAGGCAGTGTCCCATGCAACTCCTCAGGTAAGTCTGCTCTGTGGCAGCTTTTTCCCATATAGTTATTTCCTTGCAAAAGAAGCACAAAGTGTGCCTCCTGCCTCAGCCAGCACAACTGGGCTCTTTGGTCAATAGCCTGTCCGGGAATGAGCACCAAATCCACTTTTGAGTTCCTCCAGCTTGGTTGTCTTGCCGTAGTCGGTTTTTAGAGATGCATTGGAAAGTTGAGCTGAATAAAGTAGAGGTAAAGGCCTAAGCTCGGGCTTTTGTCCATCCTGATAATCCAAACTACAGCGCTGGTGCCAGGAGACAGCTGTAAGTGCAGAGATGAGCTGGGGGCAGTGTGCCAGGGTGTGCTCACTGTGCACCTACGAGTACCACCACCATCAGTTGACCACTCCCCATCGGGGCCCTCTGCCTGTGCTGTTGTCCGGCTCTGCAGCCAGCTTTTCTGCTATCCCAGTAAGGGTTGTCTCTGCATGGCAGTCAGTGCCTTGGTGCAGTCGTGCTGCTGCTCCCTGAAGCGATCAATGGCTCCTGGCTGCCACCATCCCATGGCCTGCAATTCCAAGAGGAAACAAGCAGTGCCTCCTGTGTCACTGCAGCCAAACACAGTGGCTGCTGGTAGGAGGTGACAGTCAGGAGGGGCTGCCTGGTGCTCCAAGGTTGCCTGTGCTATCATCCAAACTAGGGTGAGATAAAAAGAAGGGAGCAAGGAATAATAATTGGAATGCTCTTTTCTACTGATGCTATTTCCACGTTGAGAACTGACCAGAATTGAGCCTGGGTTGTTCCGGCTTGGCTTGGTGCTGTGGCAGGGCAGCTGCAGGAATTTCCTCAGGGAGTTGCAGAGTGCCTCAGTCCTCAGGGCTGGGGGAAATGAGGGCGCTGGGACAAGAGAGGCCCCTGGGGGGTTCCCTCTAGGTGTAGCCATTCCCACTGGTCGTCCCTGTCTGGCAGGGAGTGGGAGCTCTGCGGCCTCAGGAACCTGCCGCTGGCTGTGCTACCTGTGGCACTTGGGAGCTGGCACTGTGTGGGCAATGGTCAGGTTTAGCCTGGAGCTGTGCCCAGCTGGGGGGGCTGGGAGAAAGCAAGGAGCCCAAGGAGGCAGACAGCAGGGAGGTGTGTGAGGCAGTGCCAGTTTGCAGCACATGGAAGCCTGGCTGGGAGCTGGGGCTGCAGGCCGCTCCATGGCGGGGTGCCTTGCCCGGGGCTGCAGCGCTCAGGGCTGACCCTCTCCTCACAGTGACCTCGCAGACGGCCACTGGTGCCGAGCACCGACAGGAGCTGCTCCGTGAGCGTGGGCACAAGGACACAGCCTCTGCTGACCCACAGCAGTCCTTGCTCCAGGCACTCTCCTGGCTGGGCAGCGATGACTGGTAAGAAAGGCCCCGGTCACTCTGTCTCCCTCTTAGCGTTAAGGAAGCTTACAAGTGGATCTTGCCAGTGCCTCTGAGCCCCAACAGCCCAGAGGGCAAAGGACTCTGCTGAAACCACTCCAGAGCAGTGAGAGGATCAAGATTTGAGAGCAGCCTTTGCTTGGCCTCGGTCTGCAGCTGTGCTCCAGCTGCTGCCGCTCTGTGCTGCTCCCTCGCTTTGCCTGCTGCTCCATGGAGCTGCAAAGGAAGTCTTGAGGGAAGAGAGGAAGCTGTGGGATGAGATGATTTGCTGGCTGAAGGCAGCAGTAGGATGGCAGCAGTTTAGAGTGTAGAGATTTGGGTGCCTTGGGGCACTGGCCCAGTGGGACTGAGTAAGATTTCTCTCTGCTCCCAGTGCTGACAGCAATGGCAGGTGACAGGGTCTCCCTGTGACCTCCTGCATGTGAGTCCCAGAAGCAGCTCCAGGGAGTCACTCTTTCTGAGAAATGGAATGATTTGTGCTTTCAAATCCCCAGCCTGTCTTTACTCCTGAAGGCTCATGGCAGAAGGGAAGGAGAAAGCAATGAAACCCTCTGGGAATCTTGGATTTTTGAATTCAACTTTTTCCTTTTCACTGCTTCGTATGGGCCGGAGGTGTTTAGCCAATACTCAACATGTGTCCCACAATTAGACACAGAGAGAAGGAGGCCCAGAGGTGATAACCCTATGAATGTTAGGTGATGCTGGTTAAATTTTTGGTGATATTGGTTGTGATGTCGGGGTTAGCATAAACTCACTGTTGGATGCTTCATTCACACATGGGTACGGACTCCATTCACACTGGGATAAGCATGAAAAATCTGCCACCATGCATCTCTTTGTGCAGTCACATTTGCTTTGCAATTCTCTTCTGCTTTCTCTTCCCCCTTTTTGTTTGGTGCCCTCTGAGGTACAAGAGAGCTTCTGCAGGTGTGGGGGGTCCCGGTGACTCTCAGGGGTGCCCATGGGATCGGTCAGCAGCCCTGTGCTGCAGCCCTGATGCCTCACACACCTTCCTGTAGCTCAGGGCTGCCTAGAGCAAGTGCTGAGAGACAGAGTTGTTTACACCTCTTAAATAACATGTTGCTGTAGTGGGCATTGTTTTTGGTAGGGGATTCTGGGAAAAGGCAGAGTTTCAACTGTTCTTTCCCAGGCATGGAATCTTATGGGACACCCTGCTGCTCCTTTTCTGGGGAATGTGGAGGTGGAGTGGAGTGAGTGAGAAACAAGCCTGGATTGTAGCATGGAAACTGAGCTCCAGAGTGCCAGTGCAGAGTCTCACTGCTGATCTGCCTGCTGGCACTGCCAAAGAAGGAACATGCCCCAATAACATCCCAATGGGATTGTGTCTTAGGGACATGCACAGGGAGGTGACAAGGAACAGCAGCATGACCCAGTCTCACAGCTTCTAGGAGACCGTGACATAGGGACTCCATAGGCCAGACATTTCAGAAATGCTATCTTGTAAAATTAGTCAGAAATTAAAACACTGAAACCCCTCTATTTGTCTCTTGGATTTGTGTATGCTTTTGACAGCCACAACATCCTGCAGGAAGGAGCTCCACAATTTCATTAAGTACTCCTTGAAAAGCACCTCCCATTGTTTGACTGAGCTGCCAGCCTGGTAATTTCAGAGGGTGCTGCCTAGTTCTTGGGTGGAGAGAAAAATCCATCTTTTTGGTACTTGCCTTTCAGGGAGATGAAGGAGAAGGGACTGGTCAGCATCAAACTCCTGGCTGGGTCCCATTCAGAAGTCCTGCTTTCAAGGCTTCGTGACATTTGCTTGGCAGTTACCAGTGAGGTGAGAACACTCTTGTGAATTGTGCCCTGTACTTCATACACGGTGTGTAGAGTAGCTATGTGCTTGTTCATCTCCATGTGTGCTCAGAGACTGCCTTCATTTCTCTTTTTAGATCTTGTATTTCTAATGTCTGTCAGCTTTCTATGGGATCTGTGTGTAGATGTAGTTGTATTCACTGGTAGGTCGGGTATCTGACACTCATCTTTGAGTGAGCTGCCATTATCATGAAATGTGCAAATGCAGAAAAAGATACTCTAATTATGTTATTTTCAGAGTCCTAGTCTCTGCCCGAGCTGTCATTCAACACTGCAAATTAGTCTGTAGACCTGAGCGTGTGTTTTCTGTTTCCTGGCTGAGTGCTTCAACTGCTGGTGTTGCTTTTTTAAACAGGAGCACGTGACTCTTTTATCTTTATGACTGACGCCTTTATGGTTTGAAAGCAGCCCTTACTTTAATTTGGTTCTTTGTGTTTCAAAGAAAAGAGCCTAAAGGGAAAGCAGTTGACATTAAAGAAGGCTTAAGTAGATACTTTATGAAATTTCTTATTTTTAGGCCTGTTACATGCAAGTCTGAGGCCAGATATTGGTGCCAGTGGAAGTGTCATGCTGTGCATGTGCTCTTCTGCTCTTATTGTGCTTTTATGTTCCTCTGGACACAGTGGGACGTGTTGTCATTTCCTGAGTCGTCTGTCTAAGGCAACTGGTTTTCTTTCCGAGGTCATTCTTATGTTTCCCCTCTGACTTCCCCAGGTGACCAACCTCCGCTCAAAGGTGTCCTACTCGGCCATTGTCACTCTGGGAGAGCTCTTTGTGACCTTGAAGAAGGACATGGACTCTGAGGTGGATGAGGTGGCTCGGGTCCTTCTGCACATGATGTGTAATTCGCCAGAGTTTGTTGAGAAAGCAGCCAGTCACACCCTGGGGATCATGGTGGAGAATGTGACTCCTGCACGAGCAATGACTTCTCTCCTGGACAGTGGAGTCAAGTAGGTTCTTCTTTCAGTGATATTCTTCACCTTCTAGAGTACTTCTAGGTGGGGGAAGGGATGAGAGAAAGAATGGGAATGGTGGGAGGGAAGGGTCCTGTATCCTGCATCTTCTGTCAACTCAGTGACTGGATTCTCCAATCCACCTCATTTCTTTCCTCTTCTCCCCTCTTTCTGCCCTCCCTCAGCCTATGAGTTCTCAGAATCACAGAACTGTAGAACATGGGAAGTTGGACGAGGCCAGGAGGATGATCAAATCCAGTTCCTGGCCTTGCACAGAGCCCCCCAAGAGTCACACCATGTGCCTGAGATTGTTGTCCAAATGCTGCTTGAACTCTGTCAGGCTTGGTGCTGTTGACCACTGCCCTGGGGAGCCTGTTCCAGTGTCCCAGGCACCCTGTGGGTGAAAAAGCTTTTCCTGATATGCAACCTAAACCTCTTCTGACTCATCTTCCCGCTGCTTCCTGGAGTCCTCCCAGTCTGTCAGAGTTGCCTAGATGTGGTGAATGGTGGGGAAGTGCAAGTGCCTGCAAAGGCTAAGGATAGAGCCTTGTGCTTCTGTGGGAAGAGGGACAATTGCAGTTTTCATCTGTGAGAGCTCTATGATATTTCACTGCACTAAGCACAGAGACCCTGTGAGAAACCATGGATCCTCATGATGCCATTCACTGGGAAAATAAGGAGGGTACTTGCTGGGGTATGGAGCACCTAGGGGAGAATGTGCTGGCTGTGACACAGCCTGCACAGCAGGTGCAGCTCCTGCCAAAGGAGTCCTGTATGACTATCCTGGCCATAGAGCTCTACTTTCTAATCAAACTGGTGTTTCATGTTAGCCTTGAGATGATGAATCACTGCACATACACCTTCACAGGCCCACTACTATGGAATAGCTGATGCAAATGCTGCCTTAAGTGTTTGTGCTGAGCCTGATAATTATCAAAAGACACTCTCTAGAACTGGACAATCTGGGTAAATTGATTGCCACACTTTCCCCATCTTTGCAATAGGATAAAACATTCAGATGTACCCCTTGCCAATCCTCACAAAAGAAACAGGCTGCATTGCTGCATATTCTGCAACTTCACGGCCCACAGTGTGTTTTCTCTGCATCTGTATTTTTCCAAAGCTCTGCAGATTTGGGGATAAATGGCTGGAATGAGCCTCAGTCCTGCTGCAGCTCTGTGTAATGGGTGCCCTCTGATAGGTTAGCATGAATGGTCTTTCATTTCTAAAGAATTCATATATAATCTAATTTTTTATCTTTCTCAGTGGAAATTGTGGCAAAGACACTGAGTATCAGGTAGTGCAGGGAGACTGAATTCCTCCGTCTTCCTTGCAGACAGTCCTTGTGTCCAATGCTAATTTGAGTTTCTCTGAGGACAGAAGCTTCTACAGGTGTCTGAAGCTGCAGGGAGAAGCCAGGCCTCCTTCCCGCAGCAGTGGCAGGGAGCACGCTCTGGCCAAGGCCTGTGCTGCTGTTGCTCCTTCTCCCTGTGCCCCAGTGTTTGCTCTCCTCTTGCCAGGAGCCGCCACGCCCAGGTGCGGAAGTGTGCGGCGCAACTGCTGCTGTCCTTGATGGAGAAAATTGGAGTCACGAAGCTCGCAGGCACACCCAGGGCTGAGAGGCTGGCGCACGCGGCAGGGACGCTTGCTCAGGACTGCCACAAGGACACAAGGTAACCATCTTCATTTCACCTCCTCACACAGGAAAACTGCCTTGTGTCTGTCTAGAAAGGTAAAACCACAAAAGAGTGGTAATGAAAGGAAATATTAAGTTACATCACGGTGTGGATAAGGGCCATAGAGGCATGGAATACCCGGAGTTGTATGGGATCCATTGGGGCCATGGAGTCCAGCTGCCAGCCATGTGCAGGACATGCCAAGAGTCACTCCATGTGCCCAAGGGCATCATCCAAACGCTTCTTGAGCTCTGTCAGCCTTGGTGCTGTGACCACTGCTCTGGATTACCTGGGGAAATGACTGTAGTGGGTAAGCTGAGGTTGTCCAGCAAGAAAGAGCATTGCCAACTTCCTGTGACTTGAAGGATTCTTTCCTGAGATCAAAAGAGCTCAGATTTGGCAGTCAAATAGTTTTGTTTGGTCTGAAGTGCACAACACAAATCCAAAGTGTTCATCACCAAAGGATCCCAAACATCTCTTTCTTATGAATTTAAGGCTTTCCTGGAAATATGCCAGGGCACTTTAGCTAATGTATTCTGTCTATATTGTTTAGAATGTATTCTGTAGTCTGTCTAAATCTCTTCTGCAGATTTCTAGAATGCTGTTGTCTGTGACTCAATGACCTCCAAATTTCTTCTTGAAGAAAACTGTGGTTTCCTAGTGGCAAAATCCACCCAAAACACCAAACTCCCCTTACTCAAATTCACATCTGTAGACGCCTCGAATACAAGCACAACTCGTTGCCCCTGTGCATACATATCCTATAGAATCTCACATAGAAAGCATGAGGTGTTTTTCCCTGTTTTCCCTACCAGCTAAAGAAAGGCAAATTATTGTATTGTATTGCACTGCCATTGCAAATGTCAGAAAGTACTGCTAATGGCTCCGACAACAAAGCAGATGTCTTTTGCTTGTTCCCTTGGATCCTTTGATCCCACAGAATCACACCCCGAGTTTCAGAGTGAAATGGTATTTTTCTGTAGCCCCACATTCTCCTCTTGCCTCTTGTGTTCAGCTGACAGAACTGTGCAGTGACAAGTAGGGGTAAATCTCTCTCTTTGATGAGTAGGTAATGCCTTCTCATGCAAGGATTGCAGCTGATGTGTTTAAGGTTAATGTATCAGCCTTTTCTTTTAATAGTCTTGCTTTGTTTGTTCACCTTTCTGTCTTTTCTCTCCTTCCTTCCTTCCTGCCTGCCTGCCTCCCTTTCTTCCCGTCTTCCCTCAATCCTTCCATAGGCATTATGGACAGGAGATGGTGAAGATATTGCTGGATGACCAAAAATGTAAAATGCTTTTGGAGCGATCCGTTCCTGCCTGTGACCTGGAAGATATTCTGAGAAGAATTAAGAAGAAAGTAAGTGCTTGGCAGGAGAAATGTCTCCTTTGTGCAAGTATAGCCACAGCTAATAGGACATCAAACATACCTAATCTGTTTTTATCTCATTCCCCTTCTGCTCAATCATTTTGCTCCTGGGAATGAGCTGTTAATCCCCAGCCTGTTCATCTGCAGACCACAAAGGAGCTGATATTCTTAGGGGAAAAGTGGGGCTTTGAATATTTTGACTATTGGTCACAAAGAGGAAAGGGGAAGAGGAGAAAGTGGGTTTACATTTAAGCATAACTCCCCACCCTGCTGTCCCTGCTCTGCTCCCAGTAAAGCAATGAAGTGAGAAAAGTGCTTCTGAGGAGAACAGTCTTTGCAAAAGACACTGGAAGCAGTAGTGCCAAGAGAATTTCCAAAACTGCAGCAGATGTCCAAGTCAATCCTAATTGCTACAATTACCGTCTGTCTTTTGGGAATACTGCCCTGCTGTCAAGCCCTGTGGAGCTGGAAGAAGCTTGGTGAATCCAGCAGCATCCAGAGGAAAATCATTTGTCTTGGGGGGACTTTCATTGTTTTTATCTACATTATAGAAGGGAGCGTGTCCTTTGTGCACAAACAGGGAGAGCGAGTGTTGAACCAAATCACCTTCCAACAAAATTGGCCCACCCCAAAGAGTCCTAATTTTTCTGCTTTTTCCTATAAGAACTCTTGGTGCCTACCAGTTTCCATTATTCCCATTTATGCTCGAGACTCATGAATTGGGGAGTTTAAACTGCTGCTCACTATGGCAGCACCCATAACCTGCCTTGGGCTATTGCAAACAAAGAGTTGGCATCACTGAATCTCTGGTCTGTTTCCTTCTGTAGGTTTGGAAATATTTCCCTAAGCCTTGGTAGCAGTGATCCTGGTTCTAACTTGTGTTTTTAAGCAGACAGTTTCCTATTCTATATTCGAAATGTTGGTGGGGTTTCTCTGTGTCCTTGTAGGGGATGGAAGAGCAGAAGGGTGAACGCCCATGTGTCAAGAGCCCTGTGAAGATGAGGAGCCATGTCTCAAAGAAGCCCCAGCCCACATTGCCTTCTAGTCAACGGTACTGAGCACTTTTGTTAGATGTGACAAAGCACACAACAAGTTTGACATTTCTCTTCTTCAGGAAAATCTTTCTGGCAGAGATGGCCTGTGCCAGAGATTGTTTCCTTTCCCTACAAATGCTCTTTAATAAAAATGTCTACTTCTGTGTTACACTGAACAAACATCTCTGCAGGGGTTTCCACAGAAATGAGGCAACAGAAAGACACTTATTGGTTGCAGCACAGACAAGTCAGGGCAGTGGCAAGGGCTGTGTTGTGGAGGATTGGAGAGGGCCATGTCTCTGCTGCCCGACTTGGGACAAGTAAATTCAACCAGGGCTTTTTACATCTGAGTGGAGTCTTTTTCAGATGGGTGTTTTGAGGAGAAATCCCAGTCTAGCGGCAAGATGCCATTCCCCAAACAAGCAGTTCCCAATCAAGTGGATTGGCTTGGCTGAGTCATGGTTTTCTTACCCTCACACAGAACCAAGTTTGAGTAGTAAGTAGCAAGGCAACTCCTGAGCAACTTTGGTCAAAAGGTGTCTCAATAGGGACTTTTTGTCTTGATATTCTTGTCCTTCATATAGTTTGCTAGATGGACAGCATGTTTGGTTGATTTCCTCCTGTGCTGCAATCTGCACTTAAGACAGGGATTTGGTCCTTGCTGTGTCTTCATGCCAGTGGCAGAGCTACTTGTACCTGTTCTCTGATAACAGAACAGATTTATTTAGCTCTGTGATGCTCAGCAGTGGCAGGAAAGTGACCACATGCCTCAGTAGCATAGCTAGGATCTTCCCATGCTCATGGGAGAGACAAGTTGATCCAAGAGAATTTTTCCCAGTGGGTTTGTTAAGTTATAGATCTAGACTCTAGGAACGCAAACTTAATGTGAGCATAGTGCTGGGATGTCTGGCATCTGTTTTTATCTCTGTTACTGATTTTCTGGATCCTTCAGATATGCCCCTGGTCATCTGCTCAGATGCATCTGAGCTCCTCTTTCAGACTGTCATGCCTGGTGTAGAGACATTTCTGCAGAGTGATGAGTTTCCTTCTTACAAGACACACACCTCCCATATGAGCAGGCATTTAAACATGGAATTAGTGTCTCTCGTTCTCCACAGAGCAATGCAACCTGTGTGCCTGGGAAGCCACCTGAAGATAGATCAGATGCATCTCATACTTGGTTTTCCTGAGTGAGAACTGGCGAAAATGTTACTTTGCAGATTTTCTCCCATAATGATTGTCATGAAGTCCATGCTCTTTTCAGAGCCTCATGATTCTCTAGCTTGAAATCACGAGTAAATCACCTCTGGATGTTTTGCTCACAATTATCTGCAGGTATTATCACCAACAAGCCATCATTTGCTTTTATTTTCCAGGGTGAAGTCGACCTCGGATGGACGCCTCCTACACCATCCAAAAGTCCAGGTCACGTTGCCTCCAGCTGTGGATGAAATGGAGATGCTCCAGAAGCTTGATGATCTCCTGGAAGCCAAGGGGTTTGAGACACGGATGGAAGGAGTGGCACTCCTCCTAGACCTGTGCAAAAACAGCCCCAAGCTCATCACCACGAACATTGTCCAAGTATGTAGGGTATCTTCACTGTTCCTTCCCTTCAGCTCCTCTCCCAAGCCTGTAGCAGTACACTTAATTCACTGTATCTTGGCACTACATCCTGCCCGTTTGGGATAGGATGGCCCCTCTTACTCAGACAAATTTAACTCAGGTCCAGCATGCAGGACAAGTTCTTTCAGTCCAGCTGTATTTGTCTGGCAGGTGCCTATTGATGCTGTTCATCACATGATAACAGAATTTTCCACTGCTCTAACCTTTGCTGTCTCCTACTCCCAGCTGGGTTCAATGAAAGGAATCCAGCCACTGAAAGCATGGCAATTCTTCTCTTGATGAAAAATGGGTTTGGATGGGGAAGAGAAGTATCAGGCTGGGTTGGTATAACCCAAATGTTTTTACAGACATACTTCTCCAAACTCCATCCTGTCTTGCACAAACACAACTGTGGCTACTCGTTTCCATCCTTGTCTCTATTGCACTTGGTAAAGATGGTGTGTACCTCTCTTGGGCACTAAATGATCATTGCTACATCCCCTCTTCAAACAAGGACATTTTAATCCAGCTTTCTTGCTGCTTGTTCTCTTCACAGATTTTTGATCATTTTGTCCTGAGAATATCTGACACGCACAAGAGAGTGAAGCAGATGGCGCTGGACGTGCTGGCAGAAATGATAGCCATCCTGGAAGATGCCTTGAACCCCGTGATTGTCCGTTTAGTGGAAGGAATACTAAAGAGCCTGAACTCAAAGGATACCGGGGTTCATGCTGCAGCTGTGAAAGCGCTGGAAAAATCCGTTTCTCATTTTGGTAAGGCTGACATGGACTCTCCTCAACTGTGTCTCTGCCTCTCTGACACAAGAGAACACTGAGTGCCATGAGAGCTCTTGTTGCCCGTGGAACACTCCAGCTGACATCCACCAGAAGCTGTGGGGGTGCAGTCCTTAGGCACCAGTCCCCTAAGAGGCTTGAATGTGCATCAGCATTTCCCACAAGTGCCAGGAGCCCTTGGCTCTGTGCTGCTTGTCTGGAGAGGAGGTCCTGGACTACAGCTTTGCTACAATTCAGAGGCAAAGGGGATTTTGGAGTTTGCTTGGACCCCATTAGAGTTCCCAAATGAATAGCTTTGCTGTTGCCATGAAGGGACACTGGCCCATCATGGCTCCTGCAGAGCAGCCCCCTGGAAGGCTCCACATTATAGGCAGTAGCTGCCTCTGTTCCACCTTTCCCATTTGTCTTCTTTTTTCAAATGGGACACTTATGATTCACCAAGTGCATTTCCTTAAAACAAACAGATAGAAATCCAGCTGTCAGTGATGTCTTGTTCCACATGTTGTTTTCATGGGGCAGGATGGCTGTGGCAAATACCTACACAGGCAAGGACTGCTCTAAATTCCTTTGTCACAGAGATTTATGTCAGCTCTGAAAATGCTGCTCAGGAGAAATATGCCTGACAAATGGAGTGTTGAAGAGGCAGATCTTCAGGGGGAGTTTCCACTTTTCTCCACCTCAGCTGCTCTGCGAACTCCTGAACTGCCTGACTCTGTGCCTTTGTGTATCCCAAGTCTGGACTTCTTCCTGTTTGCTCTGGAGTTCAAAACCTTTTCACTGCTTACATGTGATTGAACTCTTGAGGTCCTTGATCTGAAAGTTTAACATAGCTCCAGGTCCAGCAGACAACTTTGCATTGACAAATGTGAACGGAGAGGTTTTCTTTGGGAATTTGAACCCCCCTCAAATAGGCTGGAAGGAAAGAAGTACATCAGCAGAAAATTACTTGATTTTATAAATTGGGGCTGCCCCTGCCCTTCCCCTCCCCACTCTCCTTTCTCCTAGGACCTCAGAAGAGTGAGCAGAAACGTGTGTTTCTCTTGTAGATAAAGTAGCACTGATGAAAGAGTTCAGCCACCAATGGAGTCAGCTGAGTGGCCAAGCTCTGCTGGATGTGACAGAGCGTATCACAGGTATGGCCTCTGCTAAGCCAAGAGGTCTCCCCAGGGAGCATTTCCTGGGCATTCCTGGCAATAGACAGTAGAGTAGCTGCTCCAAATCGGGAGGTGCTGAGCTTGTCCCTCCTGCCCAATGCCCATGGCAGCTGTGTTTGGCAGGTTTTCCCTGGCTGCTGCAGAGGTGTGCAGTACCTGGCACGGGGGTGGCGCTCGGCCTTGGGGCCGAGCTCTCACTGGGGCATCTCAGAGCCCACCTCCAGGAAAGGGAGGGGTTAAAAATACCCGAGCTGGCTCTTCTCTTGGGAGCTCAGGCTCATCTCTGGTCCTTTAGGGAAAATGTAGCAAGTGCTGTTTCAGGCAATCCGTTTGTTTTGTCCTCACAGAATTCTCATCTTGCTCTTGAAAAGTTTTGAGACTGAACCCTGCAGTGCCTGGGGGTCACAGCTTAGGTCAAAACTCAGCACCCAGATTAGGGGCACGGATTTGGTGCAAGGCAGCCTTTGGGGCCAGAGGGGCAGAAGCAGAGTGCTGAGGCTCCCTGCCTGTGCTGTCAAAGTGACATTGGACTGAGCATTTCAGGGTGTGCAAACAGTGTCTTCCTGTGTCAGTGCTGTCCAAAATGCTACAAATGCAGCTGATAATTGATTCCTCAGAGGAGCTTGCTATGTCAGCAACAGCCCAGGAATGGAAAAGTGATAATCTCTCTATATAGTGGACAAGATGATTTACAGCCTTGCTTTAACTGGGTCTAAATACACTGCTAAGTGTGCCAGCATCTTTAAATGCAAGGTTTCATAGATGTTGTGTCTTCTTCAGCAATCTCAAATGCTCAGTGTTCGGTGATTGAGAATGTCAAAAGCCCTTGAAAGGGCATTGGGATAAAGTAGATGTCTAGGAAGAGGGAATTTAGTTTTGGAGATATTTTGATCTCTTCTTCAAATAAAGGAAATAAACATAAATTAGGACTCTTTTAGGAAGAGCAGATGTTCTCTCTGAGATTTAGTGGGAACAAACAATGTTTTCTCAAGTTCCATTGTGACCAATGTCTTGAATTGGATTTTAACTGAAATTAACACCCATTTTGAAATGGATGCCATAACCCTTTTCCTGCTTGGCAGAATTGATTTTGGGCACTTTCAGGAAGTGTTTAAATGTTGATGATTGCTGGTGGATTACGAGCATAGAGAAAATGAAGTCTCTTCCACCACAGAATAAGAAGGGGTTACTGCATAACATTTTGCCTGATCAGAAAATATGAATGGTGTCCAGAGCATTTCAGGTTTTGATGTCTCAGCCACATCTGCCATGCAAGGAGCCTGTTGGTTGTCAATTTTTTGTCTGTGTTTGACAAAGTTCAGTTCAGAAATTGAGCAGGGAGTAGGCTTCAGAGAGAAAGGGAGAAGACACTCGTGTTGTGGTTAAATTTCATTCATCTGTGTTGCATTTTTCTCTCTACATTCTACTATTGCAGTGCACATTGCAAGAAAAATGCCATTAACATTGGGAGGGGGAATGACATTAAAATGTGGAGATGCACAAATGCCACAGCAATGAGGTCTGGGTAATTACCTAAGACACCCTGAGGTTTGAAGCAGCTGTTTGTTGGAAGGCACAAAAGCATTGTGCCAAAGACAGCAGCTAGTCACTGATGTTTCTAATCCAGCTGTCAAGCAGCACCCATGTCTGGTGGGCTGGAGTTTGGAAGTGTGGTCTAATAGTGCCCTTTGCTGTGTGCCACTGAGCAAAGGGAAGAGCCAGATTGGATTCTGGCACTTTGACATCAAGGGTCACAAAGATGGAATTGTCCTTTTTCTTAGAAACCTTTCAATTGAATCTCCATGGTGCATTTCCAAATCTTCAGTGTGGGTTTAGACAACTTCCTAATGGAAATGAAAGGGAAGTTGACATTTTAGTCATTCTTGATGTTGAAACAGGTTGTGAAATGATCCAGTAAAGGTACAAGTTCTGCCACAGGTGCAAGTATTTGTTTGGAGACAGTACTCCTGAGGTGTTGGTGGTTCTATTTTGGGGAGGATCAGCTGCTATGGCCATTTCTGGATTGTTGGGCTCTGTGTGCTATTTCGCTGCTCTTAGGCAGAGAGGCTTCCAAGAAGCAAATCTCGAGGTGGATCCTTGTTTGCATTAAGGTTGTTGTTTCAGAAGCTTGTGTCTCTGTCCCCGCAGTGCTTGTGGAAGGGGTTTATGCCAGGAGCCCTGAAGTGGCCCAGCGCTACGCCCTGCCCGTGCTCTGGTCCTTCCTGGAGAACAAGGCGCTGCCTGTCCGCAGCGCCAATGTGCGCACGGTGGTCACCAGGCTCGCCTCTGCCCTCTACGAGGTGATGGGCACCAAGCTGAAGAAGCGTGCTGCCAGCCAGTCCCCACATGTCCAGGAAAACCTCTCCAACATCCTGGGCTGGTGAAGGCTTGATGTTCTCCAGCAAGTTGACCAAGTGCTGAGATGGACACCTGCGCTTCTGACCTTTTAGCTGGGCCAAAATTGACAAAATACTCAGGAAGGGTGTGCATCTGCCCCTGCTCTCTCCACTGCCCTTCCTAGTCATGGCATGCTCAGGGGCCTGAAGACACTCTGGATTGAGGACAAAGTGAAGGACTAGCATGGCTCAAGCCTCCCACCGAGGTAAGGTGGGAGCTGGGCCGCTCTCTGGTGGGAGGAAGGGTCTTGTGCCAGCCTGGAGAGCCTGTGCACATTGCCAGGGAGCAGTTGTGCCCTGCAGGTGCCCCCTGCCATCAGCTGTGCTGCTGCCAGTGCCCCGTGGAGCTGTAGGGCTGCTGAGCTGTGGGGCAGGGAGAGGAGCAGGAGGCTGCATGTGCAGCTGAGCCATTGCTGGGAAGCACAGGGCTCTGGGCTCCCTGCTGTCCCAGGGCAGCCCAGAGGCCAGGGAGTTCCCCTGGGAGCTCTGTGGAAGTGGCTCAGGGTGTGCCCCTGGCCTGCCTCCAGAGGGTGATGGTAGGAGAATGTTTCCCTGTGCAGCTATTTATGAATTTCCAAGAAATGTCTTCTATGAAATATGGAGCTTCAGATGCTTTAGGTTTGCATTGCAGCCTCTGTTACATTTTGTGTCTCCATTTTGCAGACCTGCCTGGCTCCTGTGTTTCCACCAAGTTTTCTCTGGACATTCATTTGTGCATTTACCCACAAAGTCCTTTCCTGCTGTCCAGAAGAGCTCTTTCCTCCAAGCCCAGGAAGAAGCTGCTGCCTATCCAAAGAGCGTTTGAAGACAAGGATTTATGCATTAGCCTGTATAGTTCCAGATGTACATATGTTCTGATAGTTATCTGTAGGTTTCAATAAATATATTTTGATTGTATCTTAATAATTTTGTTGTTATATTTTTTATTGTGTATATTTTTGGTGGTATGTTTTGTTTTTTTATATTTTATAGTTTTATATTTTTTCCCATTGACATGCTAAGGATGGCCAGGTCCTTGAGACCTTGAGATGGGGAAGGGAGAGCCTCCCTTTTTTTTGGGTGTTTCTCTGGGAGGGTGGGGCCGGTGGGGGGAAGGAGGCCAAGGCCACGAGATTCGAAGCAGGTAAAGGAGCGTGGGGGGGCAGTTACTGGTACTCACCCCTTTTTGGCTCTGGAAGGAGGAAGGCAGCTGGAAAACCTCACCGCGCCATCCCAGTGCCAGGAGCTGCCTCTTCTGGTGTTGGACCTCACACCCCTGCCAGGATGCTGTCCTGCTTCAGTTTGCTATCTCCAAGCATCCTGTTGGAGCACCGGGACCGACACTGCTCCAAGGATTCGTGAGCAGAGTCTCTCCTCCACCCTTCCCATCTGAGACACAGCTGCCATCACCCCCAGCTCTCCTGCAGCTGTGCAGGGATCCACACACCTGCCCTGTCCACTGGGAACCTGCCAGAGCTCACTGCCAATGGCGATGGTAACTGCACCAGGGGGGAAAAGAGCACACAACCAAAGGAACTGTGACTGGGTTCCTGTTAATTTCATAGTTATTGTTGTTTAGATTGGCCTTGTTATATATTTAGTAGAGAACTGTTCTTCCTGTCCCCCTATCTTTCCCTGAGAACCTCTTGATTTCAAAATTATACTGACTCAGTGGGAAGGATTTTACTTTCTCCATTTCAAGGGAAGGTCCTGCTTTTTCCCTAGCACACACCTGTCCATTCAAACTAGGATACGGAGCATGAGATGCAGGGCTGATGTGTGAAAGCAGGAGGATCTCCTCCAAAGTAACTTGTTTAATTGTCCATTTTATTACTTCTCTATTTACTCCACACTACTAAGGCAAGGCAAGCTTTGCTTGCAGGCAAAACAGGCATGGGATACACTAGGGTCCCTTGCAGGATCAGCAGGGCTGGCAGTGACAAAGCAGGCAATCTGCTCCATGGTGAGCCACTACACAGCCGCATCCCAATGTGGGTTTAAGTAGCATGGTATTATGGAGAACTCCTTTTCTGCATCAGATACCAAAAGAACGTCCACAGCTTCTGGTGGCTGTCAGCTGGAGCATTCCACAGGCAACACGAGCTCTCAAGGCACTCAGTGTTCTCTAGTGTCAGAGGCAGAGACACACTTGAGGAGAGTCCATGTCAGGGGTCAGCCTTCCCAAACTGAGCAATGGATGCTTCTGCCACTAACACTGACAGGAAATAAACAAACAAAATTTCTGTGCACACCAGGGCTACGTGTGGATTAAATTATTTCTGTTTCACATCCCGGCCAGAACAACATCGTGGTCAGAATATCATTGTTCCTAGATTCTCTAACACTAAAAATATTGCTGGAGAGTTTTTGTCATTCCCATAGATTTGGTGACATCCAGACACACTTAACAATCCATTTGGGTCCAAGTTCCATATTGCAGACGATGTCTTTGGGCAGCCTGCAAGTGTCTCAGCAGAGAATGAAAAGGGATGACAATACTGACACGATTTCTCTTTGCTACTTGAAATTTAAAAGCTCCGCTCCAGCCCACACTGGCAAAATTGTCAGAAGAGGCAATTCTTCCCCACAAAATGCTTCATCTCACTCAAACAAGAAAGCCACAAGCCAACAGTCTTCTTTATTCCTCCACTGCTTTATTTGGCTATTTCTCTAATAGGAATTAGCTTCATTTATTCTTACTTTGTTTCCTGTGTTCCACGGGGCGCGCGGCGGCTCCTCCGTTGGGTTCGCGGAGGCAACGGCAGAACGGCCGCGCGCTCCGGCGGCTCCGCAGCAGCAGCAGCAGCAGCGCCTGTCTCGATCGGTTTTCCGCTCGAGTTCCCGCTCGCCCTCCGTGCCCTTCTCCCTCTCAGACTCCCTGTGATCCCGTTCAGTCCCCTCCTTGTTGCGCCTCTCCCAGCCCGGCTCATGCCGCGCCCCGCAAGGCGGCCGTGGGCGAGCCGGCCCCCTGCCCGCCCCTGTCGGGCACGCCGCGGTGCCGCCTCCGCGGGGCTCAGTCCGTACCGCCTGTGGCACCTTTTGAAGAGCCTGTGGACGAGCTCCTCGCTGCACTGGTGGCGGTGGTGGAGCAGCACCGTCTCTTGGCTCCGCCTGGCGCGGGGCCTGGCGCTGGCCCGGCCCCGACCGAGGCCCCTCCCGCGGTTCCGCCCACAGCTGGCCCGCAGCCGCCCGGCTCCCGCCCCGCCGCCGGCGCATTCCCCCGAGCGAGCCTCGCCGCCCGGCAGTTCGGCCGCCGGCCCCGAGGCGCCGGAGCCCGGGGCGGCTCGGGAAGCAGCGGCGGCCGGGGCGGGCGGGTGCCCCGGGCAGAATGACGAGAGCGCGGTGCCGTCCGCATGGGCGGAGAAGCCTCCCCTGGAGCAGCTGTACCGGGAGGGCCCGCTGCTGGGGAGCGGCGGCTTCGGCAGCGTTTACGCCGGGACCCGGCTCGCCGACGGCGTCCCGGTAAGAGACGGGGCCGGCTCGGAGCGGGGAGGGGGGCGGCGAGCGGCGGGCGGCGAGCTGAGCCCTCCGCTCGCCTTGGCTTGCAGGTGGCCATCAAGCGAGTGTCCCGGGACCGCGTCTTGGAGTGGGCGCGGCTGGTGAGTGAGCGGGGCCAGCGGGAGCAGGCGGCGGGGCGTGGCGGGCGGGGTAAGGCCAGGCCCGGCCGGGTGGGAGCCGGGACGCTGCGATGGGAGCGAGCGTGGAGCGAGCGGGGGCCGCGCAGCGTCCCGGGCCATGGGCAATGGGAGCTGCGGTGGCGCCGGGCAGGGGGTGGCGAAGGCGAGCGCAGCATCGGCGCCGCTGACGGCATGGCGGCTCCCCCGCAGCACGACGGCGCCCTTGTGCCCCTGGAGCTGGTGCTGCTCTGGATGGCGTCGTGGCCCGGCTTCCGCGGCATCGTGCGGCTCCTGGACTGGTTCGAGCTGCCCGACGGCTTCGCGCTGGTCATGGAGCGTCCGGAGCGCTGTCAGGACCTCTGGCACCTGCTGCACGCGGGGGGGTTCCTGCCAGAGCCCGTGGCGCGGGCGCTGTTCCGGCAGGTGCTGGGGGCCGTGCGGCACTGCACCAGCCGCGGCGTCCTGCACCGCGACATCAAGGCCGAGAACGTGCTCGTTGACCTGGCCACCGGCGAGGCGAAGCTCATCGACTTCGGCTGCGGCACCATCCTGCAGGACACGTTCTACACCCAGATGGCCGGTGAGCCCAAAGCCGGGGCCCAGCCGGGCAGTGGAGCTTCTCCCCTGTGCTTCCACGGGTGAAACACACAGGGAGAGAGGGAGGGGGAATGCTGCTTCAGCCGGCTGCAGCCAAGTTGCATTTTGGCAGGAGCTGGGGCTGGCTTTTGAGGAGCTGGCTGGGAGGGAGGGAGCAATCAGCATTGGCCTGATGAGCTGTGCCCGTGTGCCATAGGAACGCGGGAGTACTACCCACCGGAGTGGATCCTCTTTGGCCGCTACCATGGCCAGCCAGCCACCATCTGGTCCCTGGGCATCCTGCTCTATCAGCTGGTGTGCAGGCACCTTCCTTTCAAAAGCAGAGAGGACATCGTCCAGGGACAGCTCTTCTTCCCGCCCCGGGTGTCTCAAGGTGGGGATGGGCCTTCAAGGCACGGGAGCAAGAACGGCTTTGGGAGAGGGCAGGTGGCACATAAGTGTCGTGCTGTTGCAGCTGGGGAGGAGGTTCATCTCCTGGGCTGAGTTGGAGGAGGCAGCACGTGTACCTCTGCTGCTCTCTTCCAGAAGAGAGGATGGATGGGAAGCTGTGCGAACAGCTCTGAGCACTCTTAGTGTGCTGTGGGCACTGTGAAATCTGGGAGAGCATGGACAGGAGCTGACCAGCAGTTTCTGGTTTCTCTCTGCAGAGTGCCAGCACCTGATCAGGTGGTGCTTATCCATGGACCCTGCAGACAGGCCATCCTTGGATGACCTTTTAGAACATTCTTGGGTGCAGAAGCCCCACCTGGCCCAGGAGACAGCAGAGATCCATCCCTCTGCACAGTAGAATCCAGGATGCCCGCAAGCAGCAGCTGCTCGTGTCTTGTGGCTCTCAAAGAATTCCCCAGAGCATTTCCCAGTGGCCCTGGCATGGAGCAGAGAGCACAGCCAAGGAGGTGCTTCCTCAGGTCCCCGGCGATTTGTGGAGGGAGCGGCTCAGGGCTCCCCATCCTATTGGAGAAATTGTGGCACAGTGCAGTGAAGTTGCCACAGAGTGGAAAAGGGGAAACATCCCCCTGCAGCTCAATGGCCTCGTGATGTCCCCACGAGCCAAGGCACATATGGTGTGTTCTTCTGGAGATCAGCGCAGAGCTGGAGAACGCCGTTCTCGAGCTGGCCACTGGCAGGGCAAAGCTGATGGGCTTTGGTTGCAGCCCCTTCCTAGAGGACACGCTCTGCACCCCGACGAAATCAAGATGAGTCCCCAGGCGGTGCAGGGGTGGGGGGATGCTCGTGCCTCCAGGCATGGCAGGGCTCAGCCTGGCCACATGCTGGAGGTTCCCCATGGGGTGGCAGTGGACAATATTAATCTTTCTGCCAACTGCTCAGCTGCTTTTTGGTGGGGCAGGGGATGGATGTTGTGGAAGGGGAGCCGGCTCCTGGCCTCGCTGACAGCTTCTTCCTGCCAGCATGGCACAGGCTGGGGTGGGGGCATCCGGCCTGACAAAAGCATGCATCCATGGGGATAGGGAGCAGCAGAGGGGGACGGGTTCTTTAGCCATGGCCCAGCTGCTCTGCTTTGCAGGCCCTTGAGGAAGGGGTGGGCATACAGGTGGGAAAGGTAGGGTTTTTCCCCACCACTGGAGAGATTTTAGTATCATAAAGAGCGGTCAGACCTTCCCCAGGCCCGTGAAACGGTGACAACCTTTGGTGCTTTTTCTTGTTTCCAGGTCTTGTTTTGAAATGACTTTCATGCAATTGTTCTTTGTTTTTTCCAGAAAGATTGCCACTTGTGTCCAGACCAGATGGAGAAGCACCGGCACCGTCCGTGGAGTGCATCCCGTGCCGGTGCTAGCCGGGGAGGGTCCACAGTGTGGATGTCCCCTGCAAAAGGATGAGGACCTTGTGTGGGATCGGCTCCTCTCCTGGCAGCAGGTCTCCAGAGGTGGGTACCCGGTTCCACAGCTCGGGTGGCAGAAGGGCTTAGGGCAAACGGCAGCAGGCACACGAGAATGTCGCTCTTGCAGCTGCTGAGGAGGTTGTTGAGCCATGCTTGAGCAGAAGAGGTGGAGCGTGTCCTGCCACGCTGCTCTCCTCTAACAAGGAGGGAATGGGCTGGGAGGTTTGGGCTCTGAGCACAGCCAGCAGCCTGGCCTGAGCATAGGCCGTGGTGGGACAGGGGGGAAAGGAGCCTGCTGCCACTGACCGTGGCTTTCTGGTTTCTGTCCCCAGGCTACCAGCAGCTCATGCCATGGAAACGGCACCGCTCGACCTGCCAGTCTGGGAGGGCTGGACGGCAGCGGGTGTTCATTTGCTGCCAAAAATAAATCATTCTTGTTACTAACATCATCATCATCATCATCGGAGCATTTCTTTCATCCTTTTTTCAAGCTTTTGGCCTCCCTTCTTCCACCGAAATCTCTTTGCCTCTTTCCTCATCCACTTGGTGGAATGGGTGGGGGGGTTTAAGTAACACAAAAAGTTCAGCAACAATTCCTGTTGCCAACCGCAGCAGTCTCTTCAAGAACCTGGAGTTGGTAGCCAGGCCCACATTTCACTTGGAAAGGGGAGTGGTTTGCAGGGACAAAGATGTCCCTCTGCTGCAAAAGCAGGGAGGAAATCAGAAGCAGCAAAATGCAATTTCAGCTCTACCCCCGCCCAAAGTTGTCTGCGTCTTTGCCCTCCACTCCAAAATAGGCAGGCAAGGCTGGACTTGAACAAGGTTCAAGTCCTTCATGGTCCCTTGGCATTAAAGGGATCAAGTAAAACTCTCGTATGCAGTAATTGGAGTACAGCTACTGTAGGGATAAAGGAAATGTTGGGAGCTGGGACATCCTTCTTGTCTCCTTTGTCTCCCCAGGTGTTGTAGCCTGGATAGCTGTTAAGATGGTTGCAGGTAAAGGAGCAGCAAGGGCCTTTGTATGGGATCCACGGAGATGTTTATTTCAGCCACTGAGTGGATAGTCCAGGGTCAGAGGCAAAGACAAAGGGGAACGTCGGGGTGAGGGTCCAGGTTGAAGCAGATGGGTGTCCTGGGCAGGGGGAGCATCAGGGAGCACTTACTAGGAGACATGGGGGTGGCACAAAGGTGGGGTTAGGGCATGGGAGCCAACAGGGAAACAGGGTGGGAGTGACCAAAAGCCTGAGAGACAGGGAGAGGGCAGGGGGCTGGCCCAGGGAACAGAACAGGGCTACATTGGCATAACAGAACAGGGCTTGCTATGAGAGAAGCCTCTCGTGTCTTCCTAACTAGGGAATGCCTTCTAGGGTCTCCACAGTGGGGTGTTTTGGGTTCAGTTTGAGTTTGGGTGGAGATACTGCTTTAGTGTAGTGGTTTTGGATTGTTAATTTGAACGTTTTTAGTTGTGAGATAGGATTAGGAGGAAGATAAAACAGGCTTAGCATTAAATGGTACAAAGACAAACTTTATTACCAGAAACTATAGGGGAAAAAAGAAGAAGAAAAATTAGAATAAAACTTCAGACTACTCTTCTTCTTTCCACACATTTGTTTTTTTACATTGACAGCATACAAAGAACAACTCAGTTAGTTTACCATTTCTAAAATAGTAATTTACTTGTTTCTTTCAGAGAGGAGATTCTTCAGCCTATAGAGATTTTTTCATAAGAAACCATTTGTAAGTGGTCTTGCTGTTCTAGTGTTTAGCCGTCAGGGAGGATAAAGATCTGGTTATTATGTAATATTTTTTTTCTCAACTAACATTTTAATTCATAACTAATACTGAGGACCATATCAACTTATGAGGCACACTTAAAGGATTATAATAGTTGAAACAAAAGCTTACTCCACTTTTAAAAATAGAGGGTGTTTTTCTTCTTCTTCCCTAGGGAGAAGCAGGGGTTTTTTCACTATTTAAACCTAGGGCGCTTACAGCAATTTTAACATTGATTTAATTTAACACCAACGCTTCTTCTTACATCTAGAGTTAGAATCTTTAATCCACCCCATATTTTTTTATGTGTTATAGGGAAACAACGGATGCTTTTCTATAGCATAAAAAAAGGGAAGAATTTCAGTCTATGTCTTCCTTCCCTCAGCTGAGACTTGACTCTTCTCATACTTTGAATTTGGTGTTTTTTGTGCTGTTTTTGTACATATTATCATTTTGGTTCTCTTTTTTTTTTCCACAGGACAGAGAATAAAGTATTTGTAAAGTCATATTTTGGGCAGTGAAAAAGTTAATATTTTGCCAGGGCAGGAGAGGGTTCTGTGATTGTTTTTAGGTGGGGCGGCCGGAGCTCTTTACCATAAGGAGCCTTCTAAGGCCGCACTGGGGCCGGGCTGGGATTGTAGGGCCCGGCCAGAAAGCGGAGATGAGTTTTTTGGTTGTAAGGTTGTTTTTTGGCGTTTGCTGTACGTAATGTTAGTGGTGGGCTGGTGGTTTTCCTTTTCCTTTGCCCAGCAGCCGAGGTTGGGGCCCTTGCCAGATCGGGGCCCAGCTGTCTCTCCCCCAGGCCGTGTGGGTGGTGAGGCAGGCCTTTTTTCCACCTTTATCTCTTACTGTTCACTTCCTCTTGCTGGAAACGGGATTGTTGGAACACTTCAGAGGAGACGGCTTATCCATAGTGTTCTGTTTTAAATTGTCTAAAACCGTGTGAGACAGATGGCTTCACATAGGAACATCCCCAGGGCTGCTGAGGGGAAGGCACCACTTTATTTGTTGTGAAGAGAAGTAATCAAAATCCGCAACCAACAAGCTGCAAGGCAGAACGGAGTGGGAATTACAGAAATAAAGGCCTTGAAAAGCAGCTTAGGAAAGCGGCTACTTCCTAGACAGTGCCAAACCCTCTGACCTGGCCTGGCCGGGCCCAGGGCTGGCTGCCCTTGGGAAGGGAAGGGAAAGGGATGGAGCTGGGGTGGGGGCTCTGTGGCCATGGAAACGAGAGAACCACGGGCCAGCGCGTCACAAAGGGGCAGCCCCGCAAGGGGCTGTGAAGGTTGTGGTTGACACGGACACAGTGGCAGGAGACACGTCTGGCTCTGCCTGTCTGTGCCGACTGCTGGCGATTGGAGTCACCCCACCTTGTTCTAGGGCTGGGGACCGAGCTCCTATCGCCGTCTGCTCCGAGACAGTTCCCAAATTCAACCCCAGGTACTTCTGCAAGACAGAAGCACGGGTTCAAAGATGGATTTTACTGCAAAAGGAAAGACCACGGAAGGAAAAGGTGAGGATAGAAAGGAGCTGAAAGGCCCGAGTCAAATGGAGACAAATTCCACCAGATTTCCGGGAAAATTGGTCCATGGTGGTCAGTTCTGGCTCTGTGTCAGAGCTGGTGGCTGTGAGCTACAGGTGATCTTGCAAGGACAGCCCTGGCATCACAACATTCTACCTTTAGTTTACTCTGCTTCCTGCTTTTTGACAGTAGCCAAATCACTCATACTGTCAGCCAGGACAGGGACTGTGGCCATGACAATTACAACGTGGTCATGTGATGCAAATTCTGCTTCTTTCTTTGCCATCAATGTTGGGTCTCACTACTGATAAATTTCCTGTTCTTCCTCTGCTTGGTGATTGGGTGGGTCCAACGCTGAGCATGACAGGATAATATAAAAACCCCAGCAAGGCCTGCCTGCATGCTGAGAGGTCTCTGTAGCTTGCAGAAATAGCATTCGTCGCTGTGAGGGTCTTTCCTGGGTTTTGACAAAGCCAATCTCTAGAAGGGATCCTTATTCCCCTGTTATTATTGGATCCTTGCACCTTTCACTTCAGACTTGCTAACTCAATAGAGTTTGGAGGAATTAAACACAGGCTAGTCTAAGGAAAACTAAAACCAAACAATTGTTTTTAAAAATATCAAATATCCCTTAAGTGCCACACCCATTAGACATGTTGATTCTGGGATAGAGGTGGGCATTGACCAACCTCACTTCTTCCCTTGTGAGCCTGGCTCAGCCTCCCACCGAGGTAAGGTGGGAGCTGGGCCACTCTCTGGTGGGAGGAAGGGTCTTGTGCCAGCCTGGAGAGCCTGTGCACATTGCCAGGGAGCAGTTGTGCCCTGCAGGTGCCCCCTGCCATGAGCTGTGCTGCTGCCAGTGCCCCGTGGAGCTGTAGGGCTGCTGAGCTGTGGGGCAGGGAGAGGAGCAGGAGGCTGCATGTGCAGCTGAGCCATTGCTGGGAAGCACAGGGCTCTGGGCTCCCTGCTGTCCCAGGGCAGCCCAGAGGCCAGGGAGTTCCCCTGGGAGCTCTGTGGAAGTGGCTCAGGGTGTGCCCCTGGCCTGCCTCAAGGGGCTGATGGCAGGAGCAGGTTTCCTTTTCAAGCTATTTTCCAGGAAAGTTTCCAGGAAAGTTTCCAGGAAATGTGTTCCATGAAACATGGAGCTTCAGATGCTTTTGTTTTGCTTTGCAGCCTCTTGTTACATTTTGTGTGTCCACTTTGCAGGCCTGACTGGCTACCCTCTTGCCAAGAGGTTTTCCCTGGCAAATCCTTCTATGCTCCTTCCCTCCAAGCCATTGCCTCCCATCCAGAAGGGCTCTCCTTCAACCAAGTCAAATATGATGTCCAGAGGAGAGCGGGACAATGGGAAAAATGGCACTGGCTACAAGGAGGACAATATTAGAAACAACCGGGACCAGGATTCAGAGGGAAAAGCACATAAGGTAAGGCAACCAAGATAAGTCCTGTGTGGCAGATTTTCAGTTTATGTCCTGTAAGCAGAGATCGGAGACCATTAACTGTGGTGTGAGCCTAAGGAAGAAGGTGAGCAAAGTAGGATCTCAGCTGGACTCTGCACTTCAGGCTGTCTTTGCAATGGGTGTGTAGTGCAGATTTCAAGTCCTCACTGTGTATCTATAGCAGGAGAGGGCTTTGAAAGGTTTCTGGGCTCTGTCATGGTTGCTCCTCTGTCTTGTAGCTGAGAAAACACCAACAAGAAGGCAGCGCTGCTAAAGTTGTCTGCTCCAGCTAAGCAATCCTCCTGCATTCAGTAACCCACGGGTATCTGTGAACCATATCTATGTCTTGGTGGTGGTTTCCATCAGCTCTGTCTGGTGGAGATGGAAAAAGGAGTTTGCTGGAACAGGCAGTCCTGCAAAGTCAGTTCCAGGTTGACGCAGCTTTTTGAGCTGTGCAGCCATGGCCTTCTACACAGTTGTCTCTGATGCTATTTCTAGATTTCTTCAGCTTCTGGGCAGCTGTGTGCTGTGGCATGGCTTTGTCCAGAGAGAAGGGATGGGAGGTGGCCATGGGGAGAGCAGCCCCAAGCCCAGGCACACGATTGCCTTTGCAGCAGGGCCAGCACCTGCAGTTGTTCTGGGTTTGCCATGGGGTGCAGGAGGAGGCAAATGAGCAACAGCTTTGGCAAACAGAATGTCCAATCAAAGGCTGATGTACTTGATTCCAGCCTTGCTGAGGAAGGGCCCAGTGTATCCCTGACAGGATGTGGTCCTTTAACTGTAGTTTGAAGAGGACTTGATTTGGGGCTTTAGTTGTGCCAGAAAGGAAGGGACACTTAAAGAATGGTGTGCACCTGCCCCTCCTACCTCCACCCTCCTTCCTGGTCATGGCATGGGGGCCCTGGAGCAACTTGGGCAAGCAGAGACCTTGCAGAGAGCAGCAGGGCAGGGAGCTCTGCTGAACTTCCTAAATGCCAGTGAGCCTGAGATGATGGAGGTGTGGGAGCTGGAGAGCACGGAGCATCGCGAGAGCTCAGCAGCTTCTGGGCTGAAAGGCTGCTGGGCAACTGTAAGAGGGAAGGGCAGCAGCAGAAGAATTGAGGGGCTTGAGAAAAGCAGGTTCTGACATCCTGCAGAATGGCTTTGTGGAGACTTGGTTGGTGATCAGCACTGGCTGTGAGGTGCCTAAGGGGCAGGGAGAGAACAGTGGTCTAAACCCATTCCCATACCATCCAAAAGGCCAGTGGAGGCAGTGGCACTGCAGAACATGCTGATGCCAACCATGTGGATTCCAGCTGGGAGTGTAGCTGCAATTGCAGACAAATGAGCAGGAAGAGAGAGGTGGGAAATTTGGGAGATGGTCTCTCCCTCACCAATTCCCTTTCCTATGCCGCCCTTCCCCTTCCTAGGACAATCTGCTATATATGATATTGACTTTTCCTGTCAGGGCATGTGCAACTGTCTTGAGTCATGAATGAGGGCAAGGCTGGATGCTACATTTGAGCACTGTGTACCACTCTTTCCAGGCATCCTTGCTGTATCCCAGAGGTGGGGATATGAAGAAGGGGTCATTGGGACTGCCTTTGATCCCCCCTATACCCAAGGCAGTCAGTCCCCGTGTTGGCAGTGCTGCAGGGTCTCTGCGCAGCTCTGTGCAGCTGGATGTCCAAGAGTCCCAGGACATGAGGTAAGCCAAGGTGTCTGCTGCTCCCCTCTGCAATTCAGCTCCCTTTTGCTATCTTGTGAGGTTCCTTTGCACAGTCAGCTGTCTCCCATGTATTTAGGCAAACCTCTGTGTATTCACCATTTGGCCCATCTGTGATGATCCAGCTCCATGTCAAACCCCACACCTCATGTCACAAGGGCAGAGAGGTGGTGGTGGTGGGGAAGAGGAGGCAGGGCTTAAAAGCATCTGAAGATGGGTCCTCTGCTGGGCTTGGTACTGATTCCCTCTGTAATGTTTGTGGTGTCATTTGGGAACTGTATTGCATGGGTCTGTCTCCTGAAGATGATAGAATACTGTGATCCTTGAGTCTCAAGTTCAGCACGCAAAAATTACGTTTTGCCAAATATTAGCTGCTGGAGAGGCGTCTGGACAGTCAGGTGCTGCCTCTGTAAACATGCTGTGGAACTTGTCTGTTTCTTGGCCTCCGGTCTGAAATGAGCTCCCAGAGAAGTTTGGTTTATAGATGTGTAAGCCAATCAATGTTTAATGCTTAGATCTTGCCTTAAAATCAAAGAGGGAAAGGTTCTAAAGAAGTTTTATAGGATGGTACCTGATGGAAAGATACTGGCTTGGATATGTTTGAGGAAATGTAGCTGTCAAGCTTATCCGAGTGATTACAATAATGAATGAGTCACAGAAATATCATTCCTATTGAAAAGCTTAGGTAGGGCTTTAAAAGTGCAATCTGAATATCCTTGGCTATCAGCTGAGTTGGAAAAGGCCTTTTCCTTCTTGGAAGATCAAGGAGGTGGAATATCCTTCTCAGAACACTCCAGTGCTCTGACCACATGTAGCACGAGACTGGCACCAGCGCAAGGCATGAGCAGGCAAAGCCAAGCTTTGTCAGCAGAAGCAAAGTAGCTGCCCTCCATACAGACTCGTGTCTCAGCTTAGCAACCTTTGCTGCTTCAGAGAGGCTGTAGGAGCCCCCCAGGTTTCAAAAGGAGAGACACCACAATTGGGGAGTTATGATGCAAGTTGGAGAATGACTGCTGTGTTTCAGCTGGAGCTTGGCCAGCTCTGTCTGACTGCAGCAACTGAAAGCTTAAGGACAATTAATCAGCTTTGCATCTTGTTGGCTTGATGTCTCTTGCATTTCCTCCTTCATCAGAGTGAACAAGCTAGGAAAGATTGCCTCCTCTCATGCTACACCTCTTCCCTCCCTTCTCTTTCTCCCTCCTCATATGTGCTTTTGTTCTCCCTTTCTCAAGGCCAAGACCGAGCGGCAGCATCAAAGAGAAGTCTGAACATGCAGGTAGGTACAGGGCATGTCTGTCCTAAAATGACCATTGGCATATTGAATCAGAGGTGACATCTTGAAAACTTGGTTATGAACCATGGTTTTAAGAATTTCTTTAAATTTGTTTCAATTCCTTGATGGCCTCAGTGGACTGTCCCAGAGCCCAGTCACTGGGATTATGCTCCGGGGATGCTCTGAAAACTCCTCTAATGTGAAGTCTTAGGTGGCATAAGCTGGAGTGGTATCTTGAGGCCCTGGAAATGCATTGCAGGAAACAAAACATTCCTCTCCATTCTTTGCCTGCCTTTTATCTCCCTGAAGCCTTTCTAGTGTTGCAATTAGAACCAAAAAAAGAAAGCATTTAGCAGGAAATGAGAAATATTCCCACTCCTTCCTCCTGCCCTTGAAGGAGAAGACTTTAACTTGGGGTATATTCTGAGCTGAACCCTTTGAGATCGGAAGGAAAGTCATGGAAATTGCCTGGTTTTTCACTGGGAGAAATAGGGAAACCTCCTGTGAGGGAAAGTCCTTTTGAATTTTCCAGTTTTGGAGAAGGACAATTCCAAATGGATGCAGCATATGCAGGGTCTGAGTTTGTCATCCTCTGACAGCACAGGCCCAAAGCCACCTATGGCAGGTTCACCATGGCAAATCTCTTGCCCCACTGCCTCTGCCTGTGTCAGTGTTGCAGGCTGAGGCTGGGGGAGGAGATGCCTTCTGCCTTGTCCCCCTGTCCCTGCCTTGCCTGATCCCTGACAAGTAGAATTGTGCCAGACAAACTGCGGTCTCTGGTGCGTCTGTGCCAGCCAATGCCTTTGAGTTGAAAGCCTCCAGCAAAGCCTGTTGTTGTTCCTTTGCCATTTTGGAGCATGTCATGATAGGAGAGTTGAGATTTGAAGAAATAGTTGTGCTGATGCAGAAAAAGGGATCAGATGCCCAGGCCCCTTTGCTCTGGGTTAGTTCTGCCAAATCCTGGGCAGAGGCCCTTTGGAATGACTCCTTAATTGGTGATATGCAGTTGGAATGCTTAATGCAGCTAGGGAGAAGTATTGCTCAATAAGTAAGGTGACATTTTTGCTGGATTAGTTCTGGACTGGAAATGAGCTGTATCATTACTCCTTATCTGGTGTGCTTTTACAAATGACCTGTTCCATCTACAGGCATAAAGAAATACAGATTTATGCAAGGTCTTCTTTTGATGATCTGCCCTATGGCATTTCCACCAAGCGAATTTGGAATTGTTTTTAACTGCAATGATCGGAAATGTTTGGATGTAGGTCTTATGTTGGGTTTTGGGTTCTCTGCAGGAAAGAAAGCAGGGAAAAAACCCATGAAGCAAAACCCATGAAGCAATAAAGCTTCGCAAAAACAGAATGTTTGCAAGCCAGTGTGTCCCCTACAGATATGGGCTCCTTGAATACTGGGGACAAGCAATGGGGAGGGCAAAGCATCTTTTACCTCTAATGTGGGTTGCCATCATTCATGAGCCTGCCCTTCCTTTGTTGCAAAAGGAAATAAAGGCAACCAACAAATGCCAACCCAGAACTGAGTGGGTGTTACAGAAACAAGTGCCATGAAATCTAGCGTTGGAAAGGAATGATTTCCTAGGTGTAATTGTCAAATTCTGGAGACCACTGTGGGTTGCCAGCTGTTTGGAAGGAAAGAGATCCCTAAGTAGTGGGGTGGCAATGAGAAACACATAAGCAATGCAGTAGAAGCTCTCTTTCCTGGCTTGCTAGCACCATACTGTTCAGAGTAATTAAAGTGATACTAATTTCCTGAAAAATAAAAGCAAAGCAATTTTCTGAATAACTAAAAAGACCCCTTGGTTGCCTCATCCATTAGATGTATTGGTTCTACAGGTGGGAGTTCACCTAACTCACTTGTTCCCTTGTGAGCATGGCTCAGCCTCCCACCGAGGTATTTGGGAGCTGGGCCGCTCTCTGGTGGGAGGAAGGGTCTTGTGCCAGCCTGGAGAGCCTGTGCACATTGGCAGGGAGCAGTTGTGCCCTGCAGGTGCCCCCTGCCATGAGCTGTGCTGCTGCCAGTGCCCCGTGGAGCTGTAGGGCTGCTGAGCTGTGGGGCAGGGAGAGGAGCAGGAGGCTGCATGTGCAGCTGAGCCATTGCTGGGAAGCACAGGGCTCCCTGCTGTCCCAGAGCAGCCCAGAAGCCATGGAGTTCCCCTGGTTACTCTGCGAAGTGGCTCAGGGTGTGCCCCTGGCCTGCCTCACGTGGCTGCTGTTACGTGCATGTTTCCCTGTGCAGCTGTTTAGAAGTTTTGAGGAAATGTGTTCCATGGTATATGGAGCTTTAGATGCTTTAGCTTTGCATCTCAGCCTCTGTTCTATTTTATGTCTCCACATTGCAGGCCTGACTAGGTTCATGTTTTCCAAGTTGTTCCGGCCATCTCCCTCCATGCTCCCTCCCTCTAAACTGTTGCCTCCCATCCAGAAGAGCTCTCCTTCTTCTAAACCAATTAAAATCTGCAGTGTGGAGCAGGAGGGTGGGAAAAATGGCAGCAGCACCAGTGACAGTAAGAACAAGCAGGAGCTGGATTCAGAGGGAAAAATGCATAAGGTAAGAAGACCAAGATAAGTCCATGTGATAGATTTTCAGATTATGTGCTGCAGGCAGAGTTTTGAGACTTTTTCCTATGGTGTGAGGCAAGGGAAACCCCTGAGTAAAGGAAGGTCTCAGCTGGACTCTGCACTTCAGGCTGTCTTTGCAAATGGGTGTGTAGTGCAGATTTCAAGTCCTCACTGTGTATCTATAGCAGGAGAGTGCTTTGAATGATTTCTGGGTTCTGTCATGGTTGCTCCTTTGTCTTGTAGCTGAGAAAACACCAACAAGAAGGCAGCGCTGCTAAAGTTGTCTGCTCCAGCTAAGCAATCCTCCTGCATTCAGTAACCCACGGGTATCTGTGAACCATGTCTATGTCTTGGTGGTGGTTTCCATCAGCTCTGTCTGGTGGGGATGGAAAAAGGAGTTTGCTGGAACAGGCAGTCCTGCAAAGTCAGTTCCAGGTTGTCACAGCGTTTGAGTTGTACAGCCATGGCCTCCTACACAGTTGTCTCTGATGCTATTTCTAGATTTCTTCAGCTTCTGGGCAGCTGTGTGCTCTGGCATGGCTTTGTCCAGAGGGAAGGGATGGGAGGTGGCCATGGGGAGAGCAGCCCCAAGCCCAGGCACACGATTGCCTTTGCAGCAGGGCCAGCACCTGCAGTTGTTCTGGGTTTGCCATGGGGTGCAGGAGGAGGCAAATGAGCAACAGCTCTGGCAAACAGAATGTCCAATCAAAGGCTGATGTACTTGATTCCAGCCTTGCTGAGGAAGGGCCCAGTGTATCCCTGACAGGATGTGGTCCTTTAACTATAGTTTGAAGAGGACTTGATTTGGGGCTTTAGTTGTGCCAGAAAGGAAGGGACACTTAAAGAATGGTGTGCACCTGCCCCTCCTACCTCCACCCTCCTTCCTGGTCATGGCATGGGGGCCCTGGAGCAACTTGGGCAAGCAGAGACCTTGCAGAGAGCAGCAGGGCAGGGAGCTCTGCTGAACTTCCTAAATGCCAGTGAGCCTGAGATGATGGAGGTGTGGGAGCTGGAGAGCACGGAGCATTGCGAGAGCTCAGCAGCTTCTGGGCTGAAAGGCTGCTGGGCAACTGTAAGAGGGAAGGGCAGCAGCAGAAGAATTGAGGGGCTTGAGAAAAGCAGGTTCTGACATCCTGCAGAATGGCTTTGTGGAGACTTGGTTGGAGATCAGCACTGGCTGTGAGGTGCCTAAGAGACAGGGAGAGAACAGTGATCTGAACCCATTCCCATACCATCCAAAAGGCCAGTGGAGGCAGTGGCACTGCAGAACATGCTGATGCCAACCATGTGGATTCCTGCTGGGATGGTCTCTCCCTCACCAATTCCCTTTCCTATGCCACCCTTCCCCTTCCTAGGACAATCTGCTATATATGATATTGACTTTTCCTGTCAGGGCATGTGTAACTGTCTTGAGTCATGAATGAGGGCAAGGCTGGATGCTATATTTGAGCACTGTGTACCACTCTTTCCAGGCATCCTTGCTGTATCCCAGAGGTGGGGATATGAAGAAGGGGTCATTGGGGCTGCCTTTGATCCCCCCTATACCCAAGGCAGTCAGTCCCCGTGTTGGCAGTGCTGCAGGGTCTCTGCTCAGCTCTGTGCAGCTGGATGTCCAAGAGTCCCAGGAGATGAGGTAAGCCAAGGTGTCTGCTGCTCCCCTCTGCAATTCAGCTCCCTTTTGCTATCTTGTGAGGTTCCTTTGCACAGTCAGCTGTCTCCCATGTATTTAGGCAAACCTCTGTGTATTCACCATTTGGCCCATCTGTGATGATCCAGCTCCATGTCAAACCCCACACCTCATGTCACAAGGGCAGAGAGGTGGTGGTGGTGGGGAAGAGGAGGCAGGGCTTAAAAGCATCTGAAGATGGGTCCTCTGCTGGGCTTGGTATTGATTCCCTCTGTAATGTTTGTGGTGTCATTTGGGAACTGTATTGCATGGGTCTGTCTCCTGAAGATGATAGAATACTATAATCCGTGACTGCCACCTTCAGCACCCACAAGCATATGCTTGTAGAAATATTGGCTGCTGGAGAGGGGTCTGCGAATTCTAGTATTGCTTTTTTTACTTTTAACACGGGGTGCTGTTGTTCATGTTGCAACATTCCTTTGTTGTAAAGAGAAATATAAACAGCACATAAAACCCAATCCAGAACTCAGTGGGAGTTGCAAATAGAAAGGCCATGAAATCTAGCTTAGGAAAGCAATTACCTCCTGGGAGTTATTGTCAGATTCTGGACATCTCTGTGGGTTGGCATCTGTTTGGAAGGGAAGGGATCCCAAAGACAATGTCAGGCATAACTTCTATCTTCCTTGGCCTCCACTGTGAACTGAGATTCCAGGGAAGTTTTGGGTTATAGATGTACGATTTAATCAGTGTTTAATATTGAGGCCTGGATTCAAAATCCAAGAGGTCATGGTGCTAGAGAAGAGTTCTAGCACTGTACCTGATGGAAAGATTGGTTTGGAAATGTGTGATAAAATGCAGCTGTCATGCTTATCTGAGTTAGAAAGAAGGATAAATAAGAAGAAAGAAGGACTCAGGAGTATCATTCCTATTGAAGAGCTTAGGTAGGGCTTTGAAAGTGCAATCTGAATATCCTTGGCTATCAGCTGAGTTGGAAAAAGTAGTTTTCTTATTCAAAAAGCAAGGAGGTGGAATATCCTTCTCAGAACACTCCAGTGCTCTGACCACATGTAGCACGAGACTGGCACCAGCGCAAGGCATGAGCAGGCAAAGCCAAGCTTTGTCAGCAGAAGCAAAGTAGCTGCCCTCCATACAGACTCGTGTCTCAGCTTAGCAACCTTTGCTGCTTCAGAGAGGCTGTAGGAGCCCCCCAGGTTTCAAAAGGAGAGACACCACAATTGGGGAGTTATGATGCAAGTTGGAGAATGACTGCTGTGTTTCAGCTGGAGCTTGGCCAGCTCTGTCTGACTGCAGCAACTGAAAGCTTAAGGACAATTAATCAGCTTTGCATCTTGTTGGCTTGATGTCTCTTGCATTTCCTCCTTCATCAGAGTGAACAAGCTAGGAAAGATTGCCTCCTCTCATGCTACACCTCTTCCCTCCCTTCTCTTTCTCCCTCCTCATATGTGCTTTTGTTCTCCCTTTTTCAAGGCCAAGACCGAGCGGCAGCATCAAAGAGAAGTCTGAACATGCAGGTAGGTACAGGGCATGTCGGTCCTAAAATGACCATTGGCATATTGAATCAGAGGTGACATCTTGAAAACTTGGTTATGAACCATGGTTTTAAGAATTTCTTTAAATTTGTTTCAATTCCTTGATGGCCTCAGTGGACTGTCCCAGAGCCCAGTTACTGGGAGTGCGCTCCGGTGGTACAATGAAAATTCCTGCATTGTGAAGTGTTGAGTGGCAGGAGCTAGAGTGGTACTTTGGGGCACTGGTATTATAGTGTGGGAAAAGAAAACATTCTTCTCCATCCTGCATTTGGATTTTATCTCCCTGCAGCTTTTGTAGTGTTTCAATTAGGAGAGAAAAAGAAGGAAATCCTCATTTAGCAGGAAATGAGAAATGTTCCCTTTCCTTCCTCCTGCCCTTCAAGGAGAAAACCTTTCCTTTGGGCAATTTCTCAGCTGGACTCTTTGAGATCTAAGGCAGATTCATGGACACCGCCTGGTTTTGCACAGGGGGAAATCAGGAAACCTCCTATGACAGAAAATCCTGTTGAATTTTGCATTTCAGGAGAAGGACAATTCCAAATGGATGCAGCATATGCAGGGTCTGAGTTTGTCATCCTCTGACAGCACAAGCCCAAAGCCACCTATGGCAGGTTCACCATGGCAAATCTCTTGCCCCACTGCCTCTGCCTGTGTCACTGTTGCAGGCTGAGGCTGGGGGAGGAGATGCCTTCTGCCTTGTCCCCCTGTCCCTGCCTTGCCTGATCCCTGACAAGTAGAATTGTGCCAGACAAACTGCGGTCTCTGGTGCGTCTGTGCCAGCCAATGCCTTTGAGTTGAAAGCCTCCAGCAAAGCCTGTTGTTGTTGTTCCTTTGCCATTTTGGGGCATGTCATGATAGGAGAGATGAGATTTGAAGAAACAGTTGTGCTGATGCAGAAAAAGGGATCAGATGCCCAGGCCCCTTTGCTCAGGATTAGTTCTGCCAAATCCTGGGCAGAGGCCCTTTGGAATGACTCCTTAATTGGTGATATGCAGCTGGAATGCTTAATGCAGCTAGGGAGAAGTATTGCTCAATAAGTAAGGTGGCATTTTTGCTGGATTTATTCTGGACTAGAAATTAGCTATAGCATTAACCCTTACCGGTTGTAGTTTTGTAATTGTCCTGACATCCTACAAGGGAAATAAAATCTTGGTATGAGGCACTTATTCTTCCCCTACTGCTTGGCTGCTACATGATTTTATCCCCTGTGAAGCCATGTAAAGAAATAGTTCTAAGAGCTGTGTTGGAGAGTATTTGAGAATGACCCGCCATTAGACAAAATCTAATTTGTCAGTATCGGCCGTGATCAGAAATGTTTTGAGACAGGTCATATCTATGTTGGGCTTGGGTGTTTCTGCAGGAAAGAAGGTAGGGAATAAAGTCCTCCAAGAGTGAAGTAGAACAAAAGTGAAACTTCTGGATGATCTCTTTATTCCCTTCAGTGAGGGGCTTGCATATTCCAGAGGACATCTAACTGGGAAAGCAAAGCTTCTTTTGCATCTAACATGTGGTGCCAAAGTTTGTGTACCAGCAATTCCTTTGTTTTAAAGAGAAATAAAGAAAACACAGAAGTGTAAAACCTAAAATAGAATTGAGTGGGAGTTACAGAAACAATGGCCCTGATTACAGGATTGGAAAACAATCACTTCCTAGACAGTGTCAAATTCCAGAGACCAGTGGGAGTTTCCAACTCTTTGGAAGGAAATGATTCCTGGAGTAGTGGGGAGGCAACAGGCATAGAACCCATCTCTCCTGGCTTGCCAGCTCCACATTGTTCAGAGAAATTCAAATTATGCTAGATTCATGAAAAATAAAGAAACAACAAATGTTTGCAGTCAAAAAAATAAAGTTTGAATTCGCTACCCATTAGATGAGTTGATTGTAAAGGAGTGAGTTCAATTAACTCACTTCTTTTCCTGTACTTGATCTACAGATCCTTCTGAGTTTACGACACAAAACCAGAGGATGAAGGGAAAGAGCTCTTGGTGTGTGACAGGAGCTGGGATGCCTCTGCTCCCAAGGAAAAACGATGAATTGCTCAGATTGGAGACCTGCATGCGGAAGCCCAGCGTTGGGAATGGAGGTGTGGGCTCCCGGCCGGCTCAGGGGGCCTTGGCCCAGGAGCCCCGGCAGAGGCAGCTGAGCAGCGCTGTCCCCAGGGTCACTGCCAGGGAGGAGGACAAGGGGAAGGACCAGCATGGCTCAGCCTCCCACAGAGGTAAGGTGGGAGCTGGGCCGCTCTCTGGTGGGAGGAAGGGTCTTGTGCCAGCCTGGAGAGCCTGTGCACATTGCCAGGGAGCAGTTGTGCCCTGCAGGTGCCCCCTGCCATGAGCTGTGCTGCTGCCAGTGCCCCGTGGAGCTGTAGGGCTGCTGAGCTGTGGGGCAGGGAGAGGAGCAGGAGGCTGCATGTGCAGCTGAGCCATTGCTGGGAAGCTCAGGGCTCTGGGCTCCCTGCTGCCCCAAAATGTTGATCTGAAAGCATACAGGTTTAGAACCTGGGACTACTTTTAGGAACCAGAAAGATGTTTACTAAAATCAGCATAAGGGCAGATAAGAATCTCTGTCAAGAGCAATCTCCATCTCTGCCCTTCTCTATCAAACACAGAGGCTCTCCAGCAACCAGGGGCTGAGGCAGCAGGTTTCAGTCTGCTGGCCCACAGAGTAATGTCATGTCTCCTTCCAGGAGCCCATCCACTGGGAGAGGGTCTAGGCATATGTAGCTTGCTGCTTTCCTGCACCATCTCTGTGCCCTGTTAGAGCTCTGTAATCTGGAACCTGTCTTGCCTGTTGCCAAGCATGACATTTTTGGGCAATTGAAGTGTGCCAGAGATTTACAGGAACCTTTGCTTCCAGTTCCAGGCCTCCCACTGAGCCAGCTCAAGGAGATGGATCATCCCAGCAGTCCTGGTCTAACAAGTGACAGAGACCTGAGAGAGGGCTTTGGAAAGGTAAGGGATAAGAACAGGGATGAGCAGACTTCCATTCCAGTGGCTGTTTAGTGCTTGGCCCAAAATGCCTCTGAAAACCATGATCCTCCACTCTTGGGGGTTGGGGATTGTCTTGGGAATATATTTGACGGCTACTGAGCAATTGCTTGGCTGTTTCCAGTTGTGGAAAAGTCACTGCATGGAGATGGTGCCAAGGTCATGCCCGAAGCATTCTTTATATGCAAAGGCCATTTTAGAGAAGTTCTGATTGGCAGAGCAAACTGTAAACCAGTGAATGTGGGCAAAGGGCACCCTCAGAAGCAGAGAAGCAAAGATGCTAACGTTGAGTATAAGCAAGGCTTCAAAATAAAAACGGGACAGATTGATGTCTCCTGGTTACCTTTCTGGCTGTATCTCACAGCCCTCTCATTCTCACATTTTCTGCTCCTTAATATCCATGTTCCTCCAAATTGTTTTCACATGACTCCCTCCTCCTTTTGGTCTCCTGGTCTCAGAGACCAAGTCGTTGAGAGTCCTTCAGAGCTGAGTCCTTCAGAAGCCAGGAAGTGACAAACAGCTGCACTTCCTGGCCATAAGTGTTAAGCATCAGCCAATTACCCCTCCTTGCTGCATAATGCACATGGCTTTTATTCTCCTGCCCTGGCCTGTAGGAGCTGAACTGCCTGCTCATGGGAGCTCTTCCTTTGTCTTGGAGCATTCCTATGACTTCCATGTTTCAAGTAGGGTTTCCTGTCACAGTTGGAGCAGAGTAAGGCTGTGGCACTAAAGTGTTCCACCTCACTGTGTATAATTGCCAAGGTGAGGATGGGAGACATTCTCCTGAAACTATTGGAATGCATATGGAGCTGGATTAATGTCTGTGGCACTCTGTGGACTCTATGCTCCCAATGAGATGATGTGCCTGGTTTGTGTGTCTCTGCTTACAGTCTGTGATGTATTTCCATTGCAACTAGGTTCGTTCTTCATTGTGCAAGTTGGCTGAAAAGAAGTTAGAGCAGAAGAAAACTGAGATTTTTGAGAATGAGATGAAGAAGAGGAATGAAATTTTATCATCCTTAAAGCTGCCTCCACTGAGAGTTGAGCCCAGGGATGCAGCTGAAGCAAGTAAGTGGTGTCTACACTGCTGGTCCTTTTTGAGCTCTTCCTTACCCTCTGCACAGTGTTGCAATCAGACTGGGGGGCTGTTGCACTTGCATCTGAGTGGAAACCTGCATAGGAATGATTTCCATTTTGCAGAGAAAAACACAGAGGCATTAATTGTCTTGCCCATGGCCTCACTTAGTAACAGAGTATCAGCTTCCCACCTTCACCTCTAAAATCTTTCAGAGTAGAAAATTCAGTCTTGGAAAGTCGCCTGCCCTTCAGACTCTGTTCTGAAGAGCAGCTTCCAGGCAATGTGAATGCAGAAGAATGCTTTTCCACCAAGGTGCAACCTGGAAGAAACCAAATTCAGCACCTTCTGATGAAAAGACCAGAGATCCTTCTCGAGCCACTCCCCTCCAAGGAGCTGGCACTGTAGAGCTGTGCTGAAGCCCTGAGGCAGTGCTTCTGTTGTAGCCCCAGGAGCAAGCAGCATTCCCCAGTGAATCCCGGCTGAGGGGCTCTGGCTGCAGCGCTGTGTGCGCTGCCCCGAGGGCGGCAGCAGGGACCTTCGGGGGCAGCACTCAGCCCCAGGGCACCACCCAAGCTTATCTGCACTTTCTTTTGGGAACTTGCCCAGCCTGCCTCTGAAACAGGAAAACGAAAGCATAGCAACACTGGCTTCTCCTTGTTTCTTAGGGGAAGCATCACTGCAGTTTGATTTTTAAACTGGAAGAAGGTAGATTTAGATTAGATATTAGGTAGAATTTATTTTATAATGAAGGCAATGAAATGCTGCAAGGGTTTTTCCAGAGAAGCTGTTGTTGATTTATCTATGAAGGTGTTCAAGGCCAGTTTACATGGGGCTCTGAGGAACCTGATCCAGATGAAGATGTTCCGTTTCCCAGGGGTTGGACTAGATGGTGGTTAAAGGGGCCTTCCCACCAAAATTGTCGTAGGTTTTCCTGGGTGATTGTATGATCCTTGTCCCATACTAGCGTGCCAGTGTTCTACTTGAAGTTCTTTGGGATAACACAGAGATGTTACCCAGCTCCAGCAAATTTTCTGGCCCTTTCCATAGTGACCCTGTCCAGCACCCTCCACTTACAAGCTCCTCTTTGGTCCCTGCAGGCCTCAGCCAAGCAGCTGTCAATGGCACAGCTTCCAGTGTGCAGAGAAAACACCCTGGTAATGCCTTGAAGAAGAAGGTCTTGAGGAAGCAGGACAAGATGCCCTTACTGCCCACTATGCCCATCATCCAAGAGGAAGGCAGTGTCCCATGCAACTCCTCAGGTAAGTCTGCTCTGTGGCAGCTTTTTCCCATATAGTTATTTCCTTGCAAAAGGAGCACAAAGTGCCTCCTGCCTCAGCCAGCACAACTGGGCTCTTTGGTCAATAGCCAGTCCGGGAATGAGCACCAAATCCACTTTTGAGTTCCTCCAGCTTGGTTGTCTTGCCGTAGTCGGTTCTTAGAGATGCATTGGAAAGTTGAGCTGAATAAAGTAGAGGTAAAGGCCTAAGCTCGGGCTTTTGTCCATCCTGATAATCCAAACTACAGCGCTGGTGCCAGGAGACAGCTGTAAGTGCAGAGAGGAGCTGGGGGCAGTGTGCCAGGGTGTGCTCACTGTGCACCTACGAGTACCACCACCATCAGTTGACCACTCCCCATCGGGGCCCTCTGCCTGTGCTGTTGTCCGGCTCTGCAGCCAGCTTTTCTGCTATCCCAGTAAGGGTTGTCTCTGCATGGCAGTCAGTGCCTTGGTGCAGTCGTGCTGCTGCTCCCTGAAGCGATCAATGGCTCCTGGCTGCCACCATCCCATGGCCTGCAATTCCAAGAGGAAACAAGCAGTGCCTCCTGTGTCACTGCAGCCAAACACAGTGGCTGCTGGTAGGAGGTGACAGTCAGGAGGGGCTGCCTGGTGCTCCAAGGTTGCCTGTGCTATCATCCCAACTAGGGTGAGATAAAAAGAAGGGAGCAAGGAATAATAATTGGAATGCTCTTTTCAAGTGATGCTACTTCCACGTTGAGAACTGACCAGAATTGAGCCTGGGTTGTTCCGGCTTGGCTTGGTGCTGTGGCAGGGCAGCTGCAGGAGTTTCCTCAGGGAGTTGCAGAGTGCCTCAGTCCTCAGGGCTGGGGGAAATGAGGGCGCTGGGACAAGAGAGGCCCCTGGGGGGTTCCCTCTAGGTGTAGCCATTCCCACTGGTCGTCCCTGTCTGGCAGGGAGTGGCAGCTCTGCGGCCTCAGGAACCTGCCGCTGGCTGTGCTACCTGTGGCACTTGGGAGCTGGCACTGTGTGGGCAATGGTCAGGTTTAGCCTGGAGCTGTGCCCAGCTGGGGGGGCTGGGAGAAAGCAAGGAGCCCAAGGAGGCAGACAGCAGGGAGGTGTGTGAGGCAGTGCCAGTTTGCAGCACATGGAAGCCTGGCTGGGAGCTGGGGCTGCAGGCCGCTCCATGGCGGGGTGCCTTGCCCGGGGCTGCAGCGCTCAGGGCTGACCCTCTCCTCACAGTGACCTCGCAGACGGCCACTGGTGCCGAGCGCCGACAGGAGCTGCTCCGTGAGCGTGGGCACAAGGACACAGCCTCTGCTGACCCACAGCAGTCCTTGCTCCAGGCACTCTCCTGGCTGGGCAGCGATGACTGGTAAGAAAGGCCCCGGTCACTCTGTCTCCCTCTTAGCGTTAAGGAAGCTTACAAGTGGATCTTGCCAGTGCCTCTGAGCCCCGACAGCCCAGAGGGCAAAGGACTCTGCTGAAACCACTCCAGAGCAGTGAGAGGATCAAGATTTGAGAGCAGCCTTTGCTTGGCCTCGGTCTGCAGCTGTGCTCCAGCTGCTGCCGCTCTGTGCTGCTCCCTCGCTTTGCCTGCTGCTCCATGGAGCTGCAAAGGAAGTCTTGAGGGAAGAGAGGAAGCTGTGGGATGAGATGATTTGCTGGCTGAAGGCAGCAGTAGGATGGCAGCAGTTTAGAGTGTAGAGATTTGGGTGCCTTGGGGCACTGGCCCAGTGGGACTGAGTAAGATTTCTCTCTGCTCCCAGTGCTGACAGCAATGGCAGGTGACGGGGTCTCCCTGTGACCTCCTGCATGTGAGTCCCAGAAGCAGCTCCAGGGAGTCACTCTTTCTGAGAAATGGACTGATTTGTGCTTTCAAATCCCCAGCCTGTCTTTACTCCTGAAAGGCTCATGGCAGAAGGGAAGGAGAAAGCAATGAAACCCTCTAGGAATCTTGGACTTTTTGAATTCAACTTTTTTCTTCTCACTGCTTCATATGGGCTGGAGGTGTTTTGCCAATACTCAACATGTGTCCCACAATTAGACACAGAGAGAAGGAGGCCCAGAGGTGATAACCCTACGAATGTTAGGTGATGCTGGTTAAGTTTTTGGTGATATTGGTTGTGATATCGGGGTTAGCATAAACTCACTGTTGGATGCTTCATTCACACAGGGGTACGGACTCCATTCACAATGGGATAAGCATGAAAAATCTGCCACATGCATCTCTTTGTGCAGTCACATTTGCTTTGCAATTCTCTTCTGCTTCCTCTTCCCCCTTTTTGTTTGGTGCCCTTTGAGGTACAAGAGAGCTTCTGCAGGTGTGGGGGGTCCCGGTGACTCTCAGGGGTGCCCGTGGGATCGGTCACCAGCCCTGTGCTGCAGCCCTGATGCCTCACACACCTTTCTGTAGCTCAGGGCTGCCTAGAGCAAGTGCTGAGAGACAGAGTTGTTTACACCTTTTAAATAACATGTTGCTGTAGTGGGCATTGTTTTTGGTAGGGGATTCTGGGAAAAGGCAGAGTTTCAACTGTTCTTTCCCAGGCGTGGAATCTTATGGGACACCCTGCTGCTCCTTTTCTGGGGAATGTGGAGGTGGAGTGGAGTGAGTGAGAAACAAGCCTGGATTGTAGCATGGAAACTGAGCTCCAGAGTGCCAGTGCAGACTTTTATTGCTGAACTGCCTGCTGGGGATGAAAAAGAAGGAAAATGCCCCAATAACTGCCCAAGGGGATTGTGTCTTAGGGACAGGTATAGGGAGGTGACAAGAAACAGGAGCATGACCCAGTCTCACAGCTTCTAGGAAACTGTGTCATAGGGACTCCATGGGCCAGACATTTCAGAAAGGCTGTCTTGTAAAAGAGCCACAAATGAAGACACTGAAACCCCTCTATTTGTCTCTTGGATTTGTGTATGCTTTTGACAGCAACAACATCCTGCGGGAAGGAGCTCCACAATTTCATTAAGTACTCCTTGAAAAGCACCTCCCATTGTTTGACTGAGCTGCCAGCCTGGTAATTTCAGAGGGTGCTGCCTAGTTCTTGGGTGGAGAGAAAAATCCATCTTTTTGGTACTTGCCTTTCAGGGAGATGAAGGAGAAGGGACTGGTCAGCATCAAACTCCTGGCTGGGTCCCATTCAGAAGTCCTGCTTTCAAGGCTTCGTGACATTTGCTTGGCAGTTACCAGTGAGGTGAGAACACTCTTGTGAATTGTGCCCTGTACTTCATACACGGTGTGTAGAGTAGCTATGTGCTTGTTCATCTCCATGTGTGCTCAGAGACTGCCTTCATTTCTCTTTTTAGATCTTGTATTTCTAATGTCTGTCAGCTTTCTATGGGATCTGTGTGTAGATGTAGTTGTATTCACTGGTAGGTCGGGTATCTGACACTCATCTTTGAGTGAGCTGCCATTATCATGAAATGTGCAAATGCAGAAAAAGATACTCTAATTATGTTATTTTCAGAGTCCTAGTCTCTGCCCGAGCTGTCATTCAACACTGCAAATTAGTCTGTAGGCCTGAGCGTGTGTTTTCTGTTTCCTGGCTGAGTGCTTCAGCTGCTGGTGTTGCTTTTTTAAACAGGAGCACGTGACTCTTTTATCTTTATGACTGACGCCTTTATGGTTTGAAAGCAGCCCTTACTTTAATTTGGTTCTTTGTGTTTCAAAGAAAAGAGCCTAAAGGGAAAGCAGTTGACATTAAAGAAGGCTTAAGTAGATACTTTATGAAATTTCTTATTTTTAGGCCTGTTACATGCAAGTCTGAGGCCAGATATTGGTGCCAGTGGAAGTGTCATGCTGTGCATGTGCTCTTCTGCTCTTATTGTGCTTTTATGTTCCTCTGGACACAGTGGGATGTGTTGTCATTTCCTGAGTCGTCTGTCTAAGGCAACTGGTTTTCTTTCCAAGGTCATTCTTATGTTTCCCCTCATGACTTCCCCAGGTGACCAACCTCCGCTCAAAGGTGTCCTACTCGGCCATTGTCACTCTGGGAGAGCTCTTTGTGACCTTGAAGAAGGACATGGACTCTGAGGTGGATGAGGTGGCTCGGGTCCTTCTGCACATGATGTGTAATTCGCCAGAGTTTGTTGAGAAAGCAGCCAGTCACACCCTGGGGATCATGGTGGAGAATGTAACTCCTGCACGAGCAATGACTGCTCTCCTGGACAGTGGAGTCAAGTAGGTTTCTTGTTTCAGTGATATTCTTCACCTTCTAGAGTACTTCTAGGTGGGGGAAGGGATGAGAGAAAGAATGGGAATGGTGGGAGGGAAGGGTCCTGTATCCTGCATCTTCTGTCAACTCAGTGACTGGATTCTCCAATCCACCTCATTTCTTTCCTCTTCTCCCTTATTTCTGCCCTCCCTCAGCCTATGAGTTCTCAGAATCACAGAACTGTAGAACATGGGAAGTTGGACGAGGCCATGAGGATGATTAAATCCAGTTCCTGGCCTTGCACAGAGCACCCCAAGAGTCACACCATGTGCCTGAGATTGTTGTCCAAATGCTTCTTGAACTCTGTCAGGCTTGGTGCTGTTGACCACTGCCCTGGGGAGCCTGTTCCAGTGTCCCAGGCACCCTGTGGGTGAAAAAGCTTTTCCTGATATGCAACCTAAACCTCTTCTGACTCATCTTCCCGCTGCTTCCTGGAGTCCTCCCAGTCTGTCAGAGTTGCCTAGATGTGGTGAATGGTGGGGAAGTGCAAGTGCCTGCAAAGGCTAAGGATAGAGCCTTGTGCTTCTGTGGGAAGAGGGACAATTGCAGTTTTCATCTGTGAGAGCTCTATGATATTTCACTGCACTAAGCACAGAGACCCTGTGAGAAACCATGGATCCTCATGATGCCATTCACTGGGAAAATAAGGAGGGTACTTGCTGGGGTATGGAGCACCTAGGGGAGAATGTGCTGGCTGTGACACAGCCTGCACAGCAGGTGCAGCTCCTGCCAAAGGAGTCCTGTATGACTATCCTGGCCATAGAGCTCTACTTTCTAATCAAACTGGTGTTTCATGTTAGCCTTGAGATGATGAATCACTGCACATACACCTTCACAGGCCCACTACTATGGAATAGCTGATGCAAATGCTGCCTTAAGTGTTTGTGCTGAGCCTGATAATTATCAAAAGACACTCTCTAGAACTGGACAATCTGGGTAAATTGATTGCCACACTTTCCCCATCTTTGCAATAGGATAAAACATTCAGATGTACCCCTTGCCAATCCTCACAAAAGAAACAGGCTGCATTGCTGCATATTCTGCAACTTCACGGCCCACAGTGTGTTTTCTCTGCATCTGTATTTTTCCAAAGCTCTGCAGATTTGGGGATAAATGGCTGGAATGAGCCTCAGTCCTGCTGCAGCTCTGTGTAATGGGTGCCCTCTGATAGGTTAGCATGAATGGTCTTTCATTTCTAAAGAATTCATATGTAATCTAATTTTTTATCTTTCTCAGTGGAAATTGTGGCAAAGACACTGAGTATCAGGTAGTGCAGGGAGACTGAATTCCTCCGTCTTCCTTGCAGACAGTCCTTGTGTCCAATGCTAATTTGAGTTTCTCTGAGGACAGAAGCTTCTACAGGTGTCTGAAGCTGCAGGGAGAAGCCAGGCCTCCTTCCCGCAGCAGTGGCAGGGAGCACGCTCTGGCCAAGGCCTGTGCTGCTGTTGCTCCTTCTCCCTGTGCCCCAGTGTTTGCTCTCCTCTTGCCAGGAGCCGCCACGCCCAGGTGCGGAAGTGTGCGGCGCAACTGCTGCTGTCCTTGATGGAGAAAATTGGAGTCACGAAGCTCGCAGGCACACCCAGGGCTGAGAGGCTGGCGCACGCGGCAGGGACGCTTGCTCAGGACTGCCACAAGGACACAAGGTAACCATCTTCATTTCACCTCCTCACACAGGAAAACTGCCTTGTGTCTGTCTAGAAAGGTAAAACCACAAAAGAGTGGTAACGAAAGGCAATATTAAGTTACCTCACGGTGTGGATAAGGGCCATAGAGGCATGGAATACCCGGAGTTGTATGGGATCCATTGGGGCCATGGAGTCCAGCTGCCAGCCATGTGCAGGACATGCCAAGAGTCACTCCATGTGCCCAAGAGCATTGTCCAAACACTTCTCGAGCTCTGTCAGCCTTGGTGCTGTGACCACTGCTCTGGATTACCTGGGGAAATGACTGTAGTGGGTAAGCTGAGGTTGTCCAGCAAGAAGGAGCATTGCCAACTTCCTGTGACTTGAAGGATTCTTTCCTGAGATCAAAAGAGCTCAGATTTGGCAGTCAAACAGTTTTGTTTGATCTTAGGTGCACAACACAGAGCCAAAATGTTGCCTCATGTTCATCACTGAAAGACCCAAAGCAGATCTTTCTTGTTAACTTAAAACTTTTCTAGAAGTATTTCAGGGCTAATGTATTCAGTCTGTCTAAACCTCTTCTGCAGCTCTCTAGAATGTTGTTGTCTGTGGCTCAATGACCTCTAAATTTCTTCTGGAGGAAAACTGGTTTCCTAGTGGCAAAATCAACCCAAGCCACCCAAATCCCCTTACTTTGATGATTCAATTAATAGCTGCCAAAAATACAGGAGCAACTAGCTGCTGCTCTGCACACATATAGAATAGTCAATAGGAGGCCTGAGGTGTTTTGTGCTGGATTCTCTGCCAGTTAATGGAAGGCAAATTATTGAGCAATGGCAGCAAGGTACTTCTAATGGGATCTGACAACAAAACAGATGTGTTTCACTTGTTCCCTGGGATCCTTTGATCCCACAGAAGCACACCCACAGTTTCAGAGTGAAATGATATTTTTCTCTCACTTTGCTGAGTAGGTAATGCCATCTCATGCAAGGATTGCAAAAGATGACATTAAGGTATCAGCCTCTTCTGTTAACAGGTTTCCTTTGTTTGTTCGATTTCCTTCCTTCCTTCCTTCCTTCCTGGAATCCTTCCTTCCTGGAATCCTTCCTTCCTTCCTGGAATCCTTCCTTCCTGGAATCCTTCCTCCCTTCCTCCCTTCCTCCCTTCCTCCCTTCCTCCTTCCTTCCTTCCCTCCTTCCTTCCTTCCATAGGAATTATGGACAGGAGATGGTGAAGATGTTGATAAATCATCCAAAATGTAAAATGCTTTTGGAGCGATCCGTTCCTGCCTGTGACCTGGAAGATATTCTGAGAAGAATAAAGAAGAAAGTAAGTGCTTGGCAGGAGAAATGTCTCCTTTGTGCAAGTATAGCCACAGCTAATAGGACATCAAACATACCTAATCTGTCTTTATCTCATTCCCCTTCTGCTCAATCATTTTGCTCCTGGGAATGAGCTGTTAATCCCCAGCCTGTTCATCTGCAGACCACAAAGGAACTGATATTCTTAGGGGAAAAGTGGGGCTTTGAATATTTTGACTATTGGTCACAAAGAGGAAAGGGGAAGAGGAGAAAGTGGGTTTACATTTAAGCATAACTCCCCACCCTGCTGTCCCTGCTCTGCTCCCAGTAAAGCAATGAAGTGAGAAAAGTGCTTCTGAGGAGAACAGAGTCTTTGCAAAAGACACTGGAAGCAGTAGTGCCAAGAGAATTTCCAAAACTGCAGCAGATGTCCCAGTCAATCCTAATTGCTACAATTACCGTCTGTCTTTTGGGAATACTGCCCTGCTGTCAAGCCCTGTGGAGCTGGAAGAAGCTTGGTGAATCCAGCAGCATCCAGAGGAAAATCATTTGTCTTGGGGGGACTTTCATTGTTTTTATCTACGTTATAGAAGGGAGCGTGTCCTTTGTGCACAAACAGGGAGAGCGAGTGTTGAACCAAATCACCTTCCAACAAAATTGGCCCACCCCAAAGAGTCCTAATTTTTCTGCTTTTTCCTATAAGAACTCTTGGTGCCTAGCAGTTTCCATTATTCCCATTTATGCTCGAGACTCATGAACTGGGGAGTTTAAACTGCTGCTCACTATGGCAGCACCCATAACCTGCCTTGGGCTATTGCAAACAAAGAGTTGGCATCACTGAATCTGTGGTCTGTTTCCTTCTGTAGGTTTGGAAATATTTCCCTAAGACTTGGTAGCAGTGATCCTGGTTCTAACTTGTGTTTTTAAGCAGACAGTTTCCTATTCTATATTCTAAATGTTGGTGGGGTTTCTCTGTGTCCTTGTAGGGGATGGAAGAGCAGAAGGGTGAACGCCCATGTGTCAAGAGCCCCGTGAAGATGAGGAGCCATGTCTCAATGAAGCCCCAGGCCACATTTCCTTCTAGTCAACGGTACTGAGCACTTTTGTTAGATGTGACAAAGCACACAACAAGCTTGATATTTCTCTTCCTCAGGAAGATCATTCTGGAGAGATGGCCTGTGCCACTGATTTTTTCCTTAACCTACAAATTTTCTTTGATAAAAATGCCTATATCTGCATTAATAATATTTGTGGATTGTCTCCCGTAATGATTGTCTTGAAGTCCATGCTGTTTTCAGAGCCTCATGATTCTCTAGCTTGAAATCACATCATGAGTAAATCACCTCTGGATGTTTTGCTCACAATTATCTGCAGGTATTATCACCAACAAGCCATCATTTGCTTTTATTTTCCAGGGTGAAGTCGACCTCGGATGGACGCCTCCTACACCATCCAAAAGTCCAGGTCACGTTGCCTCCAGCTGTGGATGAAATGGAGATGCTCCAGAAGCTTTATGATCTCCTGGAAGCCAAGGGGTTTGAGACACGGATGGAAGGAGTGGCATTCCTCCTAGACCTGTGCAAAAACAGCCCCAAGCTCATCACCACAAACATTGTCCAAGTATGTAGGGTATCTTCACTGTTCCTTCCCTTCAGCTCCTCTCCCAAGCCTGTAGCAATGAAGTTAATTCAGTCTGTCTTGGCACTACATCCTGCCTTGTTGGGACAGGCTGGTCCCTCTTACCCAGACAAATTTAATTCAGGTCCAGCATGCAGGACAAGTTCTTTCAGTCCAGCTGTATTTGTCTGGCAGGTGCCTATTGATGTTGTTCATCACATGATGACAGAATTTTCCACTGCTCTAACCTTTGCTGTCTCCTACTCCCAGCTGGGTTCAATGAAAGGAATCCAGCCACTGAAAGCATGGCAATTCTTCTCTTGATGAAAAATGGGTTTGGATGTGGAAGAGAAGTATCAGGCTGGGTTGGTATAACCCAAATGTTTTTACAGAGATACTTCTCCAAACTCCATCCTGTCTTGCACAAACACAACTGTGGCTACTCGTTTCCATTCTTGTCTCTATTGCACTTGGTAAAGATGGTGTGTAACCTTCTCGGGTATTGAATGCTCATTTCTACATCCCCTCTCCAAACAAGGACATTTTAATCCACCTTTCCTGCTGCTTGTTCTCTTCACAGATTTTTGATCATTTTGTCCTGAGAATATCTGACACGCACAAGAGAGTGAAGCAGATGGCGCTGGACGTGCTGGCAGAAATGATAGCCATCCTGGAAGATGCCTTGAACCCCGTGATTGTCCGTTTAGTGGAAGGAATACTAAAGAGCCTGAACTCAAAGGATACCGGGGTTCATGCTGCAGCTGTGAAAGCGCTGGAAAAATCCGTTTCTCATTTTGGTAAGGCTGACATGGACTCTCCTCAACTGTGTCTCTGCCTCTCTGACACAAGAGAACACTGAGTGCCATGAGAGCTCTTGTTGCCCGTGGAACACTGCAGCTGACATCCACCAGAAGCTGTGGGGGTGCAGTCCTTAGGCACCAGTCCCCCAAGAGGCTTGAATGTGCATCAGCATTTCCCACAAGTGCCAGGAGCCCTTGGCTCTGTGCTGCTTGTCTGGAGAGGAGGTCCTGGACTACAGCTTTGCTACAATTCAGAGGCAAAGGGGATTTTGGAGATTGCTTGGACCCCATTAGATTTCCCAAATGAACAGCTTTGCTGTTGCCATGAAGGGACACTGGCCCATCAGAGCTTCTGCAGAGCAGCCCCCTGGAAGGCTCCACATTATAGGCAGTAGCTGCCTCTGTTCCACCTTTCCCATTTGTCTTCTTTTTTCAAATGGGACACTTATGATTCACCAAGTGCATTTCCTTAAAACAAGCAGATAGAAATCCAGCTGTCAGTGATGTCTTGTTCCACATGTTGTTTTCATGGGGCAGGATGGCTGTGGCAATTACCTACACAGGCAAGGACTGCTCTAAATTCCTTTGTCACAGAGATTTATGTCAGCACTGAAAATGCTGCTCGGGAGAAATATGCCTGACAAATGGAGTGTTGAAGAGGCAGATCTTCAAGGGGGAGTTTCCACTTTCTCCACCTCAGCTGCTCTGTGAACTCCTGAACTGCCTGACTCTGTGCCTTTGTGTATCCCAAGTCTGGGCTTCTTCCTGTTTGCTCTGGAGTTCAAAACCTTTTCACTGCTTACGTGTGATTGAACTCTTGAGGTCCTTGATCTGAAATGTTTAACGTAGCTCCAGGTCCAGCAGACAACTTTGCATTGACAAATGTGAACGGAGAGGTTTTCTTTGGGAATTTAACCCCCCCCTCAAGTAGGCTGGAGGGAAAGAAGTACATCAGCAGAAAATTACTTGATTTTATAAATTGGGGCTGCCCCTGCCCTTCCCCTCCCCACTCTCCTTTCTCCTAGGACCTCAGAAGAGTGAGCAGAAACGTGTGTTTCTCTTGTAGATAAAGTAGCACTGATGAAAGAGTTCAGCCACCAATGGAGTCAGCTGAGTGGCCAAGCTCTGCTGGATGTGACAGAGCGTATCACAGGTATGGCCTCTGCTGAGCCAAGAGGTCTCCCCAGGGAGCATTTCCTGGGCATTCCTGGCAATAGACAGTAGAGTAGCTGCTCCAAATCAGGAGGTGCTGAGCTTGTCCCTCCTGCCCAATGCCCATGGCAGCTGTGTTTGGCAGGTTTTCCCTGGCTGCTGCAGAGGTGTGCAGTACCTGGCACGGGGGTGGCGCTCGGCCTTGGGGCCGAGCTCTCACTGGGGCATCTCAGAGCCCACCTCCAGGAAAGGGAGGGGTTAAAAATACCCGAGCTGGCTCTTCTCTTGGGAGCTCAGGGTCATCTCTGGTCCTTCAGGGAAAATGTAGCAAGTGCTGTTTCAGGCAATCCGTTTGTTTTGTCCTCACAGAATTCTCATTTTGCTCTTGAAAAGTTTTGAGACTGAACCCTGCAGTGCCTGGGGGTCACAGCTTAGGTCAAAACTCAGCACCCAGATTAGGGGCACGGATTTGGTGCAAGGCAGCCTTTGGGGCCAGAGGGGCAGAAGCAGAGTGCTGAGGCTCCCTGCCTGTGCTGTCAAAGTGGCATTGGACTGAGCATTTCAGGGTGTGCAAACAGTGTCTTCCTGTGTCAGTGCTGTCCAAAATGCTACAAATGCAGCTGATAATTGATTCCTCAGAGGAGCTTGCTATGTCAGCAACAGCCCAGGAATGGAAAAGTGATAATCTCTCTATATAGTGGACAAGATGATTTACAGCCTTGCTTTAACGGGGTCTAAATGCACTGCTAAGTGTGCCAGCATCTTTAAATGCAAGGTTTCATAGATGTTGTGTCTTCTTCAGCAATCTCAAATGCTCAGTGTTCGGTGATTGAGAATGTCAAAAGCCCTTGAAAGGGCATTGGGATAAAGTAGATGTCTAGGAAGAGGGAATTTAGTTTTGGAGATATTTTGATCTCTTCTTGAAATAATGGAAATAAACATAAATTAGGACTCTTTTAGGAAGAGCAGATGTTCTCTCTGAGATTTAGTGGGAACAAACAATGTTTTCTCAAGTTCCATTGTGACAAATGTCTTGAATTGGATTTTAACTGAAATTAACACCCATTTTGAAATGGATGCCATAACCCTTTTCCTGCTTGGCAGAATTGGTTTTGGGCACTTTCAGGAACTGTTTAAATATTGATGATTGCTGGTGGATTACGAGCATAGAGAAAATGAAGTCTCTTCCACCACAGAATACGAAGTGGTTACTGCATAACATTTTGCCTGATCAGAAAATATGAATGGTGTCCAGAGCATTTCAGGTTTTGATGTCTCAGCCACATCTGCCATGCAAGGAGCCTGTTGGTTGTCAATTTTTTGTCTGTGTTTGACAAAGTTCAGTTCAGAAATTGAGCAGGGAGTAGGCTTCAGAGAGAAAGGGAGAAGACACTCGTGTTGTGGTTAAATTTCATTCATCTGTGTTGCATTTTTCTCTCTACATTCTACTATTGCAGTGCACATTGCAAGAAAAATGCCATTAACATTGGGAGGGGGAATGACATTAAAATGTGCAGATGCACAAATGCCACAGCAATGAGGTCTGGGTAATTACCTAAGACACCCTGAGGTTTGAAGCAGCTGTTTGTTGGAAGGCACAAAAGCATTGTGCCAAAGACAGCAGCTAGTCACTGATGTTTCTAAATCCAGCTGTCAAGCAGCACCCATGTCTGGTGGGCTGGAGTTTGGAAGTGTGGTCTAATAGTGCCCTTTGCTGTGTGCCACTGAGCAAAGGGAAGAGCCAGATTGGATTCTGGCACTTTGACATCAAGGGTCACAAAGATGGAATTGTCCTTTTTCTTAGAAACCTTTCAATTGAATCTCCATGGTGCATTTCCAAATCTTCAGTGTGGGTTTAGACAACTTCCTAATGGAAATGAAAGGGAAGTTGACATTTTAGTCATTCTTGATGTTGAAACAGGTTGTGAAATGATCCAGTAAAGGTACAAGTTCTGCCACAGGTGCAAGTATTTGTTTGGAGACAGTACTCCTGAGGTGTTGGTGGTTCTATTTTGGGGAGGATCAGCTGCTTTGGCCATTTCTGGATTGTTGGGCTCTGTGTGCTATTTCGCTGCTCTTAGGCAGAGAGGCTTCCAAGAAGCAAATCTCGAGGTGGATCCTTGTTTGCATTAAGGTTGTTGTTTCAGAAGCTTGTGTCTCTGTCCCGGCAGTGCTTGTGGAAGGGGTTTATGCCAGGAGCCCTGAAGTGGTCCAGCGCTACGCCCTGCCCGTGCTCTGGTCCTTCCTGGAGAACAAGGCGCTGCCTGTCCGCAGCGCCAATGTGCGCACGGTGGTCACCAGGCTCGCCTCTGCCCTCTACGAGGTGATGGGCACCAAGCTGAAGAAGCGTGCTGCCAGCCAGCCCCCACATGTCCAGGAAAACCTCTCCAACATCCTGGGCTGGTGAAGGCTTGATGTTCTCCAGCAAGTTGACCAAGTGCTGAGATGGACACCTGCGGTTCTGACCTTTTAGCTGGGCCAGAAATGACAAAATACTCAGGAAGGGTGTGCATCTGCCCCTGCTCTCTCCACTGCCCTTCCTAGTCATGGCATGCTCAGGGGCCTGAAGACACTCTGGATTGAGGACAAAGTGAAGGACTAGCATGGCTCAGCCTCCCACAGAGGTAAGGTGGGAGCTGGGCCGCTCTCTGGTGGGAGGAAGGGTCTTGTGCCAGCCTGGAGAGCCTGTGCACATTGCCAGGGAGCAGTTGTGCCCTGCAGGTGCCCCCTGCCATGAGCTGTGCTGCTGCCAGTGCCCCATGGAGCTGTAGGGCTGCTGAGCTGTGGGGCAGGGAGAGGAGCAGGAGGCTGCATGTGCAGCTGAGCCATTGCTGGGAAGCACAGGGCTCTGGGCTCCCTGCTGTCCCAGGGCAGCCCAGAGGCCAGGGAGTTCCCCTGGGAGCTCTGTGGAAGTGGCTCAGGGTGTGCCCCTGGCCTGCCTCCAGAGGGTGATGGTAGGAGAATGTTTCCCTGTGCAGTTATTTATGAATTTCCAAGAAATGTGTTCTATGAAATATGGAGCTTCAGATGCTTTAGGTTTGCATTGCAGCCTCTGTTACATTTTGTGTCTCCATTTTGCAGACCTGCCTGGCTCCTGTGTTTCCACCAAGTTTTCTCTGGACATTCATTTGTGCATTTACCCACAAAGTCCTTTCCTGCTGTCCAGAAGAGCTCTTTCCTCCAAGCCCAGGAAGAAGCTGCTGCCTATCCAAAGAGCGTTTGAAGACAAGGATTTATGCATTAGCCTGTATAGTTCCAGATGTACATATTTTCTGATAGTTATCTGTAGGTTTCAATAAATATATTTTGATTGTATCTTAATAATTTTGTTGTTATATTTTTTATTGTGTATATTTTTGGTGGTATGTTTTGTTTTTCTATATTTTATAGTTTTATATTTTTTCCCATTGACATGCTAAGGATGGCCAGGTCCTTGAGACCTTGAGATGGGGAAGGGAGAGCCTCCCTGATTTTGTGAGTTTCTCTGGGAGGGTGGGGCCAGTGTGGGGAAGGAGGCCAAGGCCATGAGATTCGAAGCAGGTAAAGGAGGGTGGGGGGGCAGTTACTGGTACTCACCCCTTTTTGGCTCTGGAAGGAGGAAGGCAGCTGGGAAACCTCACCGCGCCATCCCAGTGCCAGGAGCTGCCTCTTCTGGTGTTGGACCTCACACCCCTGCCAGGATGCTGTCCTGCTTCAGTTTGCTATCTCCAAGCATCCTGTTGGAGCACCGGGACCGACACTGCTCCAAGGATTCGTGAGCAGAGTCTCTCCTCCACCCTTCCCATCTGAGACACAGCTGCCATCACCCCCAGCTCTCCTGCAGCTGTGCAGGGATCCACACACCTGCCCTGTCCACTGGGAACCTGCCAGAGCTCACTGCCAATGGCGATGGTAACTGCACCAGGGGGGAAAAGAGCACACAACCAAAGGAACTGTGACTGGGTTCCTGTTAATTTCATAGTTATTGTTGTTTAGATTGGCCTTGTTGTATATTTAGTAGAGAACTGTTCTTCCTGTCCCCCTATCTTTCCCTGAGAACCTCTTGATTTCAAAATTATACTGACTCAGTGGGAAGGATTTTACTTTCTCCATTTCAAGGGAAGGTCCTGCTTTTTCCCTAGCACACACCTGTCCATTCAAACTAGGATACGGAGCATGAGGTGCAGGGCTGATGTGTGAAAGCTTGAGGATCTCCTCCAAAGTAACTTGTTTAATTGTCCATTTTATTACTTCTCTATTTACTCCACACTACTAAGGCAAGGCAAGCTTTGCTTGCAGGCAAAACAGGCATGGGATACACTAGGGTCCCTTGCAGGATCAGCAGGGCTGGCAGTGACAAAGCAGGCAATCTGCTCCATGGTGAGCCACTACACAGCCACATCCTAATGTGGGTTTAAGTAGCATGGTATTATGGAGAACTCCTTTTCTGCATCAGATACCAAAAGAACGTCCACAGCTTCTGGTGGCAGTCAGCTGGAGCATTCCACAGGCAACACGAGCTCTCAAGGCACTCAGTGTTCTCTAGTGTCAGAGGCAGAGACACAGTTGAGGAGAGTCCATGTCAGGGGTCAGCCTTCCCAAACTGAGCAATGGATGCTTCTGCCACTAACACTGACAGGAAATAAACAAACAAAATTTCTGTGCACACCAGGGCTACCTGTGGATTAAATTATTTCTGTTTCACATCCCGGCCAGAACAACATCGTGGTCAGAATATCATTGTTCCTAGATTCTCTAACACTAAAAATATTGCTGGAGAGTTTTTGTCATTCCCATAGATTTGGTGACATCCAGACACACTTAACAATCCATTTGGGTCCAAGTTCCATATTGCAGACGATGTCTTTGGGCAGCCTGCAAGTGTCTCAGCAGAGAATGAAAAGGGATGACAATACTGACACGATTTCTCTTTGCTACTTGAAATTTAAAAGCTCCGCTCCAGCCCACACTGGCAAAATTGTCAGAAGAGGCAATTCTTCCCCACAAAATGCTTCATCTCACTCAAACAAGAAAGCCACAAGCCAACAGTCTTCTTTATTCCTCCACTGCTTTATTTGGCTATTTCTCTAATAGGAATTAGCTTCATTTATTCTTACTTTGTTTCCTGTGTTCCACGGGGCGCGCGGCGGCTCCTCCGTTGGGTTCGCGGAGGCAACGGCAGAACGGCCGCGCGCTCCGGCGGCTCCGCAGCAGCAGCAGCAGCAGCGCCTGTCTCGATCGGTTTTCCGCTCGAGTTCCCGCTCGCCCTCCGTGCCCTTCTCCCTCTCAGACTCCCTGTGATCCCGTTCAGTCCCCTCCTTGTTGCGCCTCTCCCAGCCCGGCTCATGCCGCGCCCCGCAAGGCGGCCGTGGGCGAGCCGGCCCCCTGCCCGCCCCTGTCGGGCACGCCGCGGTGCCGCCTCCGCGGGGCTCAGTCCGTACCGCCTGTGGCACCTTTTGAAGAGCCTGTGGACGAGCTCCTCGCTGCACTGGTGGCGGTGGTGGAGCAGCACCGTCTCTTGGCTCCGCCTGGCGCGGGGCCTGGCGCTGGCCCGGCCCCGACCGAGGCCCCTCCCGCGGTTCCGCCCACAGCTGGCCCGCAGCCGCCCGGCTCCCGCCCCGCCGCCGGCGCATTCCCCCGAGCGAGCCTCGCCGCCCGGCAGTTCGGCCGCCGGCCCCGAGGCGCCGGAGCCCGGGGTGGCTCGGGAAGCAGCGGCGGCCGGGGCGGGCGGGTGCCCCGGGCAGAATGACGAGAGCGCGGTGCCGTCCGCACGGGCGGAGAAGCCTCCCCTGGAGCAGCTGTACCGGGAGGGCCCGCTGCTGGGGAGCGGCGGCTTCGGCAGCGTTTACGCCGGGACCCGGCTCGCCGACGGCGTCCCGGTAAGAGACGGGGCCGGCTCGGAGCGGGGAGGGGGGCGGCGACCGGCGAGCGGCGGGCGGCGAGCTGAGCCCTCCGCTCGCCTTGGCTTGCAGGTGGCCATCAAGCGAGTGTCCCGGGACCGCGTCTTGGAGTGGGCGCGGCTGGTGAGTGAGCGGGGCCAGCGGGAGCAGGCGGCGGGGCGTGGCGGGCGGGGTAAGGCCAGGCCCGGCCGGGTGGGAGCCGGGACGCTGCGATGGGAGCGAGCGTGGAGCGAGCGGGGGCCGCGCAGCGTCCCGGGCCATGGGCAATGGGAGCTGCGGCGGCGCCGGGCAGGGGGTGGCGAAGGCGAGCGCAGCATCGGCGCCGCTGACGGCATGGCGGCTCCCCCGCAGCACGACGGCGCCCTTGTGCCCCTGGAGCTGGTGCTGCTCTGGATGGCGTCGTGGCCCGGCTTCCGCGGCATCGTGCGGCTCCTGGACTGGTTCGAGCTGCCCGACGGCTTCGCGCTGGTCATGGAGCGTCCGGAGCGCTGTCAGGACCTCTGGCACCTGCTGCACGCGGGGGGGTTCCTGCCAGAGCCCGTGGCGCGGGCGCTGTTCCGGCAGGTGCTGGGGGCCGTGCGGCACTGCACCAGCCGCGGCGTCCTGCACCGCGACATCAAGGCCGAGAACGTGCTCGTTGACCTGGCCACCGGCGAGGCGAAGCTCATCGACTTCGGCTGCGGCACCATCCTGCAGGACACGTTCTACACCCAGATGGCCGGTGAGCCCAAAGCCGGGGCCCAGCCGGGCAGTGGAGCTTCTCCCCTGTGCTTCCACGGGTGAAACACACAGGGAGAGAGGGAGGGGGAATGCTGCTTCAGCCGGCTGCAGCCAAGTTGCATTTTGGCAGGAGCTGGGGCTGGCTTTTGAGGAGCTGGCTGGGAGGGAGGGAGCAATCAGCATTGGCCTGATGAGCTGTGCCCGTGTGCCATAGGAACGCGGGAGTACTACCCACCGGAGTGGATCCTCTTTGGCCGCTACCATGGCCAGCCAGCCACCATCTGGTCCCTGGGCATCCTGCTCTATCAGCTGGTGTGCAGGCACCTTCCTTTCAAAAGCAGAGAGGACATCGTCCAGGGACAGCTCTTCTTCCCGCCCCGGGTGTCTCAAGGTGGGGATGGGCCTTCAAGGCACGGGAGCAAGAACGGCTTTGGGAGAGGGCAGGTGGCACATAAGTGTCGTGCTGTTGCAGCTGGGGAGGAGGTTCATCTCCTGGGCTGAGTTGGAGGAGGCAGCACGTGTACCTCTGCTGCTCTCTTCCAGAAGAGAGGATGGATGGGAAGCTGTACGAACAGCTCTGAGCACTCTTAGTGTGCTGTGGGCACTGTGAAATCTGGGAGAGCATGGACAGGAGCTGACCAGCAGTTTCTGGTTTCTCTCTGCAGAGTGCCAGCACCTGATCAGGTGGTGCTTATCCATGGACCCTGCAGACAGGCCATCCTTGGATGACCTTTTAGAACATTCTTGGGTGCAGAAGCCCCACCTGGCCCAGGAGACAGCAGAGATCCATCCCTCTGCACAGTAGAATCCAGGATGCCCGCAAGCAGCAGCTGCTCGTGTCTTGTGGCTCTCAAAGAATTCCCCAGAGCATTTCCCAGTGGCCCTGGCATGGAGCAGAGAGCACAGCCAAGGAGGTGCTTCCTCAGGTCCCCGGCGATTTGTGGAGGGAGCGGCTCAGGGCTCCCCATCCTATTGGAGAAATTGTGGCACAGTGCAGTGAAGTTGCCACAGAGTGGAAAAGGGGAAACATCCCCCTGCAGCTCAATGGCCTCGTGATGTCCCCGCGAGCCAAGGCACATCTGGCGTGTTCTTCTGGAGATCAGCGCAGAGCTGGAGAACGCCGTCCTCGAGCTGGCCACTGGCAGGGCAAAGCTGATGGGCTTTGGTTGCAGCCCCTTCCTAGAGGACACGCTCTGCACCCTGACGAAATCAAGATGAGTCCCCAGGCGGTGCAGGGGTGGGGGGATGCTCGTGCCTCCAGGCATTGCAGGGCTCGGCCTGGCCACGTGCCGGAGGTTCCCCGTGGGGTGGCAGTGGACAATATTAATCTTTCTGCCAACTGCTCAGCTGCTTTTTGGTGGGGCAGGGGATGGATGTTGTGGAAGGGGAGCCGGCTCCTGGCCTCGCTGACAGCTTCTTCCTGCCAGCATGGCACAGGCTGGGGTGGGGGCATCCGGCCTGACAAAAGCATGCATCCATGGGGATAGGGAGCAGCAGAGGGGGACGGGTTCTTTAGCCATGGCCCAGCTGCTCTGCTTTGCAGGTCCTTGAGGAAGGGGTGGGCATACAGGTGGGAAAGGTAGGGTTTTTCCCCACCACTGGAGAGATTTTAGTATCATAAAGAGCGGTCAGACCTTCCCCAGGCCCGTGAAACGGTGACAACCTTTGGTGCTTTTTCTTGTTTCCAGGTATTGTTTTGAAATGACTTTCATGCAATTGTTCTTGTGTTTTTTCCAGAAAGATTGCAGCTTGTGTCCAGACCAGATGGAGAAGCACCGGCACCGTCCGTGGAGTGCATCCCGTGCCGGTGCTAGCCGGGGAGGGTCCACGGTGTGGATGTCCCCTGCAAAAGGATGAGGACCTTGTGTGGGATCGGCTCCTCTCCTGGCAGCAGGTCTCCAGAGGTGGGTACCCGGTTCCACAGCTCGGGTGGCAGAAGGGCTTAGGGCAAATGGCAGCAGGCACACGAGAATGTCGCTCTTGCAGCTGCTGAGGAGGTTGTTGTGCCATGCTTGAGCAGAAGAGGTGGAGCGTGTCCTGCCACGCTGCTCTCCTCTAACAAGGAGGGAATGGGCTGGGAGGTTTGGGCTCTAAGCACAGCCAGCAGCCTGGCCTGAGCATAGGCCATGGTGGGACAGGGGGGACAGGAGCCTGCTGCCACTGACCGTGGCTTTCTGGTTTCTGTCCCCAGGCTACCAGCAGCTCATGCCATGGAAACGGCACCGCTCGACCTGCCAGTCTGGGAGGGCTGGACGGCAGCCGGTGTTCATTTGCTGTGAAAAGTAAATCTTTTTCTTGTTATTAACATCATCATCATCATTGGAGCATTTCTTTCATCCTTTTTTCAAGCTTCTGGCCTCCCTTCTTCCACCGAAATCTCTTTGCCTCTTTCCTCATCCACTTGGTGGAATTGGTGGGGGGGTTTAAGTAACACAAAAAGTTCAGCAACAATTCCTGTTGCCAACCGCAGCAGTCTCTTCAAGAACCTGGAGCTGGTAGCCAGGCCCACATTTCACTTGGAAAGGGGAGTGGTTTGCAGGGACAAAGATGTCCCTCTGCTGCAAAAGCAGGGAGGAAATCAGAAGCAGCAAAATGCAATTTCAGCTCTACCCCCGCCCAAAGTTGTCTGCATCTTTGCCCTCCACTCCAAAATAGGCAGGCAAGGCTGGACTTGAACAAGGTTCAAGTCCTTCATGGTCCCTTGGCATTAAAGGGATCAAGTAAAACTCTCGTATGCAGTAATTAGAGTACAGCTACTGTAGGGATAAAGGAAATGTTGGGAGCTGGGACATCCTTCTTGTCTCCTTTGTCTCCCCAGGTGTTGTAGCCTGGATAGCTGTTAAGATGGTTGCAGGTAAAGAAGCAGCATGGGCCTTTGTATGGGATTCACGGAGATGTTTATTTCAGCCACTGCGTGGATAGTCCAGGGTCAGAGGCAAAGACAAAGGGGAACGTCGGGGTGAGGGTCCAGGTTGAAGCAGATGGGTGTCCTGGGCAGGGGGAGCATCAGGGAGCACTTACCAGGGGACATGGGGGTGGCACAAAGGTGGGGTTAGGGCATGGGAGCCAACAGGGAAACAGGGTGGGAGTGACCGAAAGCCTGAGAGACAGGGAGAGGGCAGGGGGCTGGCCCAGGGAACAGAACAGGGCTACATTGGCATGACAGAACAGGGCTTGCTATGAGAGAAGCCTCTCGTGTCTCCCTAACTAGGGAATGCCTTTTAGGGTCTCCACAGTGGGGTGTTTTGGGTTCAGTTTGAGTTTGGGTGGAGACACTGCTTTAGTGTAGTGGTTTTGGATTGTTAATTTGAACGTTTTTAGTTGTGAGATAGGATTAGGAGGAAGATAAAACAGGCTTAGCTTTAAATGGTACAAAGACAAACTTTATTACCAGAAACTATAGGGGAAAAAAGAAGAAGAAAAATTAGAATAAAACTTCAGACTACTCTTCTTCTTTCCACACATTTGTTTTTTTACATTGACAACATACAAAGAACAACTCAGTTCGTTTACCATTTCTCAAATAGTCATTTACTTGTTTCTTTCAGAGAGGAGATTTTTCAGCCTATAGAGATTTTTTCATAAGAAACCATTTTTAGGTGGTCTTGCTGTTCTAGTGTTTAGCCGTCAGGGAGGATAGAGATCTGGTTATTATGTAATATTTTTTTTCTCAACTAACATTTTAATTCATAACTAATACTGAGGACCATATCAACTTATGAGGCACACTTAAAGGATTATAATAGTTGAAACAAAAGCTTACTCCACTTTTAAAAATAGAGGGTGTTTTTCTTCTTCCCTAGGGAGAAGCAGGGGTTTTTTCACTATTTCAACCTAGGGCACTTACAGCAATTTTAACATTGGTTTATTTTAACACCAACGCTTCTTCTTACATCTAGAGTTAGAATCTTTAATCCACCCCATAATTTTTTATGTGTTATAGGGAAACAACGGATGCTTTTCTATAGCATAAAAAAAGGGAAGAATTTCAGTCTATGTCTTCCTTCCCTCAGCTGAGACTTGACTCTTCTCATACTTTGAATTTGGTGTTTTTTGTGCTGTTTTTGTACATATTATCATTTTGGTTCTCTGGTTTTTTTTTCCACAGGACAGAGAATAAAATATTTGTAAAGTCATATTTTGGGCAGTGAAAAAGTTAATATTTTGCCAGGGCAGGAGAGGGTTCTGTGATTGTTTTTAGGTGGGGCGGCCGGAGCTCTTTACCATAAGGAGCCTTCTAAGGCCGCGCCGGGGCCGGGCTGGGATTGTAGGGCCCGGCCAGAAAGCGGAGATGAGTTTTTTGGTTGTAAGGTTGTTTTTTGGCGTTTGCTGTACGTAATGTTAGTGGTGGGCTGGTGGTTTTCCTTTTCCTTTTGCCAGCAGCCGAGGTTGGGGCCCTTGCCAGATCGGGGCCCAGCTGTCTCTCCCCCAGGCCGTGTGGGTGGTGAGGCAGGCCTTTTTTCCACCTTTATCTCTTACTGTTCACTTCCTCTTGCTGGAAACGGGATTGTTGGAACACTTTAGAGGAGACGGCTTATCCATAGTGTTCTGTTTTAAATTGTCTAAAACCGTGTGAGACAGATGGCTTCACATAGGAACATCCCCAGGGCTGCTGAGGGGAAGGCACCACTTTATTTGTTGTGAAGAGAAGTAATCAAAATCCGCAACCAACAAGCTGCAAGGCAGAACGGAGTGGGAATTACAGAAATAAAGGCCTTGAAAAGCAGCTTAGGAAAGCGGCTACTTCCTAGACAGTGCCAAACCCTCCGACCTGGCCTGGCCGGGCCCAGGGCTGGCTGCCCTTGGGAAGGGAAGGGAAGGGAAGGGAAAGGGATGGAGCTGGGGTGGGGGCTCTGTGGCCATGGAAACGAGAGAACCACGGGCCAGCGCGTCACAAAGGGGCAGCCCCGCAAGGGGCTGTGAAGGTTGTGGTTGACACGGACACAGTGGCAGGAGACACGTCTGGCTCTGCCTGTCTGTGCCGACTGCTGGCGATTGGAGTCACCCCACCTTGTTCTAGGGCTGGGGACCGAGCTCCTATCGCCGTCTGCTCCGAGACAGTTCCCAAATTCAACCCCAGGTACTTCTGCGAGACAGAAGCACGGGTTCAAAGATGGATTTTACTGCAAAAGGAAAGACCACGGAAGGAAAAGGTGAGGATAGAAAGGAGCTGAAAGGCCCGAGTCAAATGGAGACAAATTCCACCAGATTTCCGGGAAAATTGGTCCATGGTGGTCAGTTCTGGCTCTGTGTCAGAGTTGGTGGCTGTGAGCTACAGGTGATCTTGCAAGGACAGCCCTGGCATCACAACATTCTACCTTTAGTTTACTCTGCTTCCTGCTTTTTGACAGTAGCCAAATCACTCATACTGTCAGCCAGGACAGGGACTGTGGCCATGACAAATACAACGTGGTCATGTGATGCAAATTCTGCTTCTTTCTTTGCCATCAACGTTGGGTCTCACTACTGATAAATTTCCTGTTCTTCCTCTGCTTGGTGATTGGGTCCAACACTGAGGATGACAGGATAATATAAAAACCCCAGCAAGGCCTGCCTGCATGCTGAGAGGTCTCTGTAGCTTGCAGAAATAGCATTCGTCGCTGTGTGGGTCTTTCCTGGGTTTTGACAAAGCCAATCTCTAGAAGGGATCCTTATTCCCCTGTTATTATTGGATCCTTGCACCTTTCACTTCAGACTTGCTAACTCAATAGTGTTTGGAGGAATTAAACACAGGCTAGTCTAAGGAAAACTAAAACCAAACAATTGTTTTTAAAAATATCAAATATCCCTTAAGTGCCACACCCGTTAGACATGTTGATGCTGGGATAGAGGTGGGCATTGACCAACGTCACTTCTTCCCTTGTGAGAGTGTCTCAGCCTCCCACAGAGGTAAGGTGGGAGCTGGGCCACTCTCTGGTGGGAGGAAGGGTCTTGTGCCAGCCTGGAGAGCCTGTGCACATTGCCAGGGAGCAGTTGTGCCCTGCAGGTGCCCCCTGCCATGAGCTGTGCTGCTGCCAGTGCCCCGTGGAGCTGTAGGGCTGCTGAGCTGTGGGGCAGGGAGAGGAGCAGGAGGCTGCATGTGCAGCTGAGCCATTGCTGGGAAGCTCAGGGCTCTGGGCTCCCTGCTGTCCCAGAGCAGCCCAGAGGCCAGGGAGTTCCCCTGGGAGATCTGTGGAAGTGGCTCAGGGTGTGATCCTGTGGCCTGCCTCAGGTGGCGGCTGTCAGGTGCATGTTTCCCTGTGCAGCAAGTTTCCAGGAAATTTTCCAGGAAATGTGTCCCATGAAACATGGAGCTTCAGATGCTTTTGTTTTGCTTTGCAGCCTCTTGTTACATTTTGTGTCTCCACTTTGCAGGCCTGACTGGCTACCCTCTTGCCAAGAGGTTTTCCCTGGCAAATCCTTCTATGCTCCTTCCCTCCAAGCCATTGCCTCCCATCCAGAAGGGCTCTCCTTCAACCAAGTCAAATATGATGTCCAGAGGAGAGCGGGACAATGGGAAAAATGGCACTGGCTACAAGGATGACAATATTAGAAACAACCGGGACCAGGATTCAGAGGGAAAAGCACATAAGGTAAGGCAAGCAAGATAAGTCCTGTGTGGCAGATTTTCAGTTTATGTCCTGTAAGCAGAGATCGGAGACCATTAACTGTGGTGTGAGCCTAAGGAAGAAGGTGAGCAAAGTAGGATCTCAGCTGGACTCTGCACTTCAGGCTGTCTTTGCAATGGGTGTGTAGTGCAGATTTCAAGTCCTCACTGTGTATCTATAGCAGGAGAGGGCTTTGAAAGGTTTCTGGGCTCTGTCATGGTTGCTCCTCTGTCTTGTAGCTGAGAAAACACCAACAAGAAGGCAGCGCTGCTAAAGTTGTCTGCTCCAGCTAAGCAATCCTCCTGCATTCAGTAACCCACGGGTATCTGTGAACCATGTCTATGTCTTGGTGGTGGTTTCCATCAGCTCTGTCTGGTGGGCATGGAAAAAGGAGTTTGCTGGAACAGGCAGTCCTGCAAAGTCAGTTCCAGGTTGACACAGCGTTTGAGTTGTACAGCCATGGCCTCCTACACAGTTGTCTCTGATGCTATTTCTAGATTTCTTCAGCTTCTGGGCAGCTGTGTGCTCTGGCATGGCTTTGTCCAGAGAGAAGGGATGGGAGGTGGCCATGGGGAGAGCAGCCCCAAGCCCAGGCACACGATTGCCTTTGCAGCAGGGCCAGCACCTGCAGTTGTTCTGGGTTTGCCATGGGGTGCAGGAGGAGGCAAATGAGCAACAGGTCTGGCAAACAGAATGTCCAATCAAAGGCTGATGTACTTGATTCCAGCCTTGCTGAGGAAGGGCCCAGTGTATCCCTGACAGGATGTGGTCCTTTAACTGTAGTTTGAAGAGGACTTGATTTGGGGCTTTAGTTGTGCCAGAAATGAAGGGACACTTAAAGAATGGTGTGCACCTGCCCCTCCTACCTCCACCCTCCTTCCTGGTCATGGCATGGGGGCCCTGGAGCAACTTGGGCAAGCAGAGACCTTGCAGAGAGCAGCAGGGCAGGGAGCTCTGCTGAACTTCCTAAATGCCAGTGAGCCTGAGATGATGGAGGTGTGGGAGCTGGAGAGCACGGAGCATCGTGAGAGCTCAGCAGCTTCTGGGCTGAAAGGCTGCTGGGCAACTGTAAGAGGGAAGGGCAGCAGCAGAAGAATTGAGGGGCTTGAGAAAAGCAGGTTCTGACATCCTGCAGAATGGCTTTGTGGGGACTTGGTTGGTGATCAGCACTGGCTGTGAGGTGCCTAAGAGACAGGGAGAGAACAGTGATTTGAACCCGTTCCCATACCATCCAAAAGGCCAGTGGAGGCAGTGGCACTGCAGAACATGCTGATGCCAACCATGTGGATTCCAGCTGGGAGTGTAGCTGCAATTGCAGAAAAATGAGCAGGAAGAGAGAGGTGGCAAATTTGGGAGATGGTCTCTCCCTCACCAATTCCTTTTCCTATGCCGCTCTTCCCCTTCCTAGGACAATCTGCTATATATGATATTGACTTTTCCTGTCAGGGCATGTGTAACTGTCTTGAGTCATGAATGAGGGCAAGGCTGGATGCTATATTTGAGCACTGTGTACCACTCTTTCCAGGCATCCTTGCTGTATCCCAGAGGTGGGGATATGAAGAAGGGGTCATGGGGACTGCCTTTGATCCCCCCTATACCCAAGGCAGTCAGTCCCCGTGTTGGCAGTGCTGCAGGGTCTCTGCGCAGCTCTGTGCAGCTGGATGTCCAAGGGTCCCAGGAGATGAGGTAAGCCAAGGTGTCTGCTGCTCCACTCTGCTGTTCAGCTCCCTCTTGCCATCTTGTGAGGTTCCTTTGCACAGTCAGCTCTCTCCCATGTACTTAGGGAAACCTCTGTGTATTCACCATTTGGCCCATCCGTGATTATCCAGCTCCATGTCAAACCCCACACCTCATGTCACAAGGGCAGAGGTGGTGGTGGTGGGGAAGAGGAGGCAGGGCTTAAAAGCATCTGAAGATGGGTCCTCTGCTGGGCTTGGTACTGATTCCCTCTGTAATGTTTGTGGTGTCATTTGGGAACTGTATTGCATGGGTCTGTCTCCTGAAGATGATAGAATACTGTGATCCTTGAGTCTCAAGTTCAGCACGCAAAAATTGCGTTTTGCCAAATATTAGCTGCTGGAGAGGCGTCTGGACAGTCAGGTGCTGCCTCTGTAAACATGCTGTGGAACTTGTCTGTTTCTTGGCCTCCGGTCTGAAATGAGCTCCCAGAGAAGTTTGGGTTATAGATGTGTAAGCCAATCAATGTTTAATGCTTAGATCTTGCCTTAAAATCAAAGAGGGAAAGGTTCTAAAGAAGTTTTATAGGATGGTACCTGATGGAAAGATATTGGCTTGGATATGTTTGAGGAAATGTAGCTGTCAAGCTTATCCGAGTGATTACAATAATGAATGAGTCACAGAAATATCATTCCTATTGAAAAGCTTAGGTAGGGCTTTAAAAGTGCAATCTGAATATCCTTGGCTATCAGCTGAGTTGGAAAAGGCCTTTTCCTTCTTGGAAGATCAAGGAGGTGGAATATCCTTCTCAGAACACTCCAGTGCTCTGACCACACGTAGCACGAGACTGGCACCAGCGCAAGGCATGAGCAGGCAAAGCCAAGCTTTGTCAGCAGAAGCAAAGTAGCTGCCCTCCATACAGACTCGTGTCTCAGCTTAGCAACCTTTGCTGCTTCAGAGAGGCTGTAGGAGCCCCCCAAGTTTCAAAAGGAGAGACACCACAATTGGGGAGTTATGATGCAAGTTGGAGAATGACTGCTGTGTTTCAGCTGGAGCTTGGCCAGCTCTGTCTGACTGCAGCAACTGAAAGCTTAAGGACAATTAATCAGCTTTGCATCTTGTTGGCTTGATGTCTCTTGCATTTCCTCCTTCATCAGAGTGAACAAGCTAGGAAAGATTGCCTCCTCTCATGCTACACCTCTTCCCTCCCTTCTCTTTCTCCCTCCTCATATGTGCTTTTGTTCTCCCTTTCTCAAGGCCAAGACCGAGCGGCAGCATCAAAGAGAAGTCTGAACATGCAGGTAGGTACAGGGCATGTCGGTCCTAAAATGACCATTGGCATATTGAATCAGAGGTGACATCTTGAAAACTTGGTTATGAACCATGGTTTTAAGAATTTCTTTAAATTTGTTTCAATTCCTTGATGGCCTCACTGGACTGTCCCAGAGCCCAGTCACTGGGATTATGCTCCGGGGATGCTCTGAAAACTCCTCTAATGTGAAGTCTTAGGTGGCATAAGCTGGAGTGGTATCTTCAGGCCCTGGAAATGCATTGCAGGAAACAAAACATTCCTCTCCATTCTTTGCCTGCCTTTTATCTCCCTGAAGCCTTTCTAGTGTTGCAATTAGAACCAAAAAAAGAAAGCATTTAGCAGGAAATGAGAAATATTCCCACTCCTTCCTCCTGCCCTTGAAGGAGAAGACTTTAACTTGGGGTATATTCTGAGCTGAACCCTTTGAGATCGGAAGGAAAGTCATGGAAATTGCCTGGTTTTTCACTGGGAGAAATAGGGAACCCTCCTGTGAGAGAAAGTCCTTTTGAATTTTCCAGTTTTGGAGAAGGACAATTCCAAATGGATGCAGCATATGCAGGGTCTGAGTTTGTCATCCTCTGACAGCACAAGCCCAAAGCCACCTATGGCAGGTTCACCATGGCAAATCTCTTGCCCCACTGCCTCTGCCTATGTCAGTGTTGCAAGATGAGGCTGGGGGAGGAGATGCCTTCTGCCTTGTCCCCCTGTCCCTGCCTTGCCTGATCCCTGACAAGTAGAATTGTGCCAGACAAACTGTGGTCTCTGGTGCGTCTGTGCCAGCCAATGCCTTTGAGTTGAAAGCCTCCAGCAAAGCCTGTTGTTGTTCCTTTGCCATTTTGGAGCATGTCATGATAGGAGAGATGAGATTTGAAGAAATAGTTGTGCTGATGCAGAAAAAGGGATCAGATGCCCAGGCCCCTTTGCTCTGGGTTAGTTCTGCCAAATCCTGGGCAGAGGCCCTTTGGAATGACTCCTTAATTGGTGATATGCAGTTGGAATGCTTAATGCAGCTAGGGAGAAGTATTGCTCAATAAGTAAGGTGACATTTTTGCTGGATTAGTTCTGGACTGGAAATGAGCTGTATCATTACTCCTTATCTGGTGTGCTTTTACAAATGACCTGTTCCATCTACAGGCATAAAGAAATACAGATTTATGCAAGGTCTTCTTTTGATGATCTGCCCTATGGCATTTCCACCAAGAGAATTTGGAATTGTTTTTAACTGCAATGATCAGAAATGTTTGGATGTAGGTCTTATGTTGGGTTTTGGGTTCTCTGCAGGAAAGAAAGCAGGGAAAAAACCCATGAAGCAAAACCCATGAAGCAATAAAGCTTCGCAAAAACAGAATGTTTGCAAGCCAGTGTGTCCCCTACAGATATGGGCTCCTTGAATACTGGGGACAAGCAATGGGGAGGGCAAAGCATCTTTTACCTCTAATGTGGGTTGCCATCATTCATGAGCCTGCCCTTCCTTTGTTGCAAAAGGAAATAAAGGCAACCAACAAATGCCAACCCAGAACTGAGTGGGTGTTACAGAAACAAGTGCCATGAAATCTAGCGTTGGAAAGGAATGATTTCCTAGGTGTAATTGTCAAATTCTGGAGACCACTGTGGGTTGCCAGCTGTTTGGAAGGAAAGAGATCCCTAAGTAGTGGGGTGGCAATGAGAAACACATAAGCAATGCAGTAGAAGCTCTCTTTCCTGGCTTGCCAGCACCATACTGTTCAGAGTAATTAAAGTGATACTAATTTCCTGAAAAATAAAAGCAAAGCAACTTTCTGAATAACTAAAAAGACCCCTTGGTTGCCTCATCCATTAGATGTATTGGTTCTACAGGTGGGAGTTCACCTAACTCACTTGTTCCCTTGTGAGCATGGCTCAGCCTCCCACAGAGGTAAGGTGGGAGCTGGGCCGCTCTCTGGTGGGAGGAAGGGTCTTGTGCCAGCCTGGAGAGCCTGTGCACATTGGCAGGGAGCAGTTGTGCCCTGCAGGTGCCCCCTGCCATGAGCTGTGCTGCTGCCAGTGCCCCGTGGAGCTGTAGGGCTGCTGAGCTGTGGGGCAGGGAGAGGAGCAGGAGGCTGCATGTGCAGCTGAGCCATTGCTGGGAAGCACAGGGCTCCCTGCTGTCCCAGAGCAGCCCAGAGGCCATGGAGTTCCCCTGGTTACTCTGCGAAGTGGCTCAGGGTGTGCCCCTGGCCTGCCTCACGTGGCTGCTGTTACGTGCATGTTTCCCTGTGCAGATGTTTAGAAGTTTTGAGGAAATGTGTTCCATGGTATATGGAGCTTTAGATGCTTTAGCTTTGCATCTCAGCCTCTGTTCTATTTTATGTCTCCACATTGCAGGCCTGACTAGGTTCATGTTTTCCAAGTTGTTCCGGCCATCTCCCTCCATGCTCCTTCCCTCTAAACCGTTGCCTCCCATCCAGAAGAGCTCTCCTTCTTCTAAACCAATTAAAATCTGCAGTGTGGAGCAGGAGGGTGGGAAAAATGGCAGCAGCACCAGTGACAGTAAGAACAAGCAGGAGCTGGATTCAGAGGGAAAAATGCATAAGGTAAGAAGACCAAGATAAGTCCATGTGATAGATTTTCAGATTATGTGCTGCAGGCAGAGTTTTGAGACTTTTTCCTATGGTGTGAGGCAAGGGAAACCCCTGAGTAAAGGAAGGTCTCAGCTGGACTCTGCACTTCAGGCTGTCTTTGCAATGGGTGTGTAGTGCAGATTTCAAGTCCTCACTGTGTATCTATAGCAGGAGAGGGCTTTGAATGGTTTCTGGGTTCTGTCATGGTTGCTCCTCTGTCTTGTAGCTGAGGAAACACCAACAAGAAGGCAGCGCTGCTAAAGTTGTCTGTTCCAGCTAAGCAATCCTCCTGCATTCAGTAACCCACGGGTATCTGTGAACCATGTCTATGTCTTGGTGGTAGTTTCCATCAGCTCTGTCTGGTGGGGATGGAAAAAGTAGTTTGCTGGAACAGGCAGTCCTGCAAAGTCAGTTCCAGGTTGATGCAGCATTTGAGTTGTACAGCCATGGCCTCCTACACAGTTGTCTCTGATGCTATTTCTAGATTTCTTCAGCTTCTGGGCAGCTGTGTGCTCTGGCATGGCTTTGTCCAGAAGGAAGGGATGGGAGGTGGCCATGGGGAGAGAAGCCCCAAGCCCAGGCAAACGATTGTCTTTGCAGCAGGGCCAGCACCTGCAGTTGTTCTGGGTTTGCCATGGGGTGCAGGAGGAGGCAAATGAGCAACAGGTCTGGCAAACAGAATGTCCAATCAAAGGCTGATGTACTTGATTCCAGCCTTGCTGAGGAAGGGCCCAGTGTATCCCTGACAGGATGTGGTCCTTTAACTGTAGTTTGAAGAGGACTTGATTTGGGGCTTTAGTTGTGCCAGAAAGGAAGGGACACTTAAAGAATGGTGTGCACCTGCTCCTCCTACCTCCACCCTCCTTCCTGGTCATGGCATGGGGGCCCTGGAGCAACTTGGGCAAGCAGAGACCTTGCAGAGAGCAGCAGGGCAGGGAGCTCTGCTGAACTTCCTAAATGCCAGTGAGCCTGAGATGATGGAGGTGTGGGAGCTGGAGAGCACGGAGCATCGCGAGAGCTCAGCAGCTTCTGGGCTGAAAGGCTGCTGGGCAACTGTAAGAGGGAAGGGCAGCAGCAGAAGAAATGAGGGGTTTGAGAAAAGCAGGTTCTGACATCCTGCAGAATGGCTTTGTGGGGACTTGGCTGGAGATCAGCACTGGCTGTGAGGTGCCTAAGGGGCAGGGAGAGAACAGTGGTCTAAACCCATTCCCATACCATCCAAAAGGCCAGTGGAGGCAGTGGCACTGCAGAACATGCTGATGCCAACCATGTGGATTCCTGCTGGGATGGTCTCTCCCTCACCAATTCCCTTTCCTATGCCAACCTTCCCCTTCCTAGGACAATCTGCTATATATGATATTGACTTTTCCTGTCAGGGCATGTGTAACTGTCTTGAGTCATGAATGAGGGCAAGGCTGGATGCTATATTTGAGCACTGTGTACCACTCTTTCCAGGCATCCTTGCTGTATCCCAGAGGTGGGGATATGAAGAAGGGGTCATTGGGGCTGCCTTTGGTCCCCCCTATACCCAAGGCAGTCAGTCCCAGTGTTGGCAGTGCTGCAGGGTCTCTGCTCAGCTCTGTGCAGCTGGATGTCCAAGAGTCCCAGGAGATGAGGTAAGCCAAGGTGTCTGCTGCTCCCCTCTGCAATTCAGCTCCCTCTTGCCATCTTGTGAGGTTCCTTTGCACAGTCAGCTCTCTCCCATGTACTTAGGGAAACCTCTGTGTATTCACCATGTGGCCCATCTGTGATGATCCAGCTCCATGTCAAACCCCACACTGCATGTCACAAGGGCAGAGGTGGTGGTGGTGGGGAAGAGGAGGCAGGGCTTAAAAGCATCTGAAGATGGGTCCTCTGCTGGGCTTGGTATTGATTCCCTCTGTAATGTTTGTGGTGTCATTTGGGAACTGTATTGCATGGGTCTGTCTCCTGAAGATGATAGAATACTATAATCCGTGACTGCCACCTTCAGCACCCACAAGCATATGCTTGTAGAAATATTGGCTGCTGGAGAGGGGTCTGCGAATTCTAGTATTGCTTTTTTTACTTTTAACACGGGGTGCTGTTGTTCATGTTGCAACATTCCTTTGTTGTAAAGAGAAATATAAACAGCACATAAAACCCAATCCAGAACTCAGTGGGAGTTGCAAATAGAAAGGCCATGAAATCTAGCTTAGGAAAGCAATTACCTCCTGGGAGTTATTGTCAGATTCTGGACATCTCTGTGGGTTGGCATCTGTTTGGAAGGGAAGGGATCCCAAAGACAATGTCAGGCATAACTTCTATCTTCCTTGGCCTCCACTGTGAACTGAGATTCCAGGGAAGTTTTGGGTTATAGATGTACGATTTAATCAGTGTTTAATATAGAGGCCTGGATTTAAAATCCAAGAGGTCATGGTGCTAGAGAAGAGTTCTAGCACTGTACCTGATGGAAAGATTGGTTTGGAAATGTGTGATAAAATGTAGCTGTCATGCTTATCTGAGTTAGAAAGAAGGATAAATAAGAAGAAAGAAGGACTCAGGAGTATCATTCCTATTGAAGAGCTTAGGTAGGGCTTTGAAAGTGCAATCTGAATATCCTTGGCTATCAGCTGAGTTGGATAAAGTAGTTTTCTTATTCAAAAAGCAAGGAGGTGGAATATCCTTCTCAGAACACTCCAGTGCTCTGACCACATGTAGCACGAGACTGGCACCAGGGCAAGGCATGAGCAGGCAAAGCCAAGCTTTGTCAGCAGAAGCAAAGTAGCTGCCCTCCATACAGACTCGTGTCTCAGCTTAGCAACCTTTGCTGCTTCAGAGAGGCTGTAGGAGCCCCCCAGGTTTCAAAAGGAGAGACACCACAATTGGGGAGTTATGATGCAAGTTGGAGAATGACTGCTGTGTTTCAGCTGGAGCTTGGCCAGCTCTGTCTGACTGCAGCAACTGAAAGCTTAAGGACAATTAATCAGCTTTGCATCTTGTTGGCTTGATGTCTCTTGCATTTCCTCCTTCATCAGAGTGAACAAGCTAGGAAAGATTGCCTCCTCTCATGCTACACCTCTTCCCTCCCTTCTCTTTCTCCCTCCTCATATGTGCTTTTGTTCTCCCTTTCTCAAGGCCAAGACCGAGCGGCAGCATCAAAGAGAAGTCTGAACATGCAGGTAGGTACAGGGCATGTCGGTCCTAAAATGACCATTGGCATATTGAATCAGAGGTGACATCTTGAAAACTTGGTTATGAACCATGGTTTTAAGAATTTCTTTAAATTTGTTTCAATTCCTTGATGGCCTCAGTGGACTGTCCCAGAGCCCAGTTACTGGGAGTGCGCTCCGGTGGTACAATGAAAATTCCTGCATTGTGAAGTGTTGAGTGGCAGGAGCTAGAGTGGTACTTTGGGGCACTGGAATTGTAGTGTGGGAAAAGAAAACATTCTTCTCCATCCTGCATTTGCATTTTATCTCCATGCAGTCTTTGTAGTGTTGCAATTAGGAGAGAAAAAGAAGGAAATCCTCATTTAGCAGGAAATGAGAAATATTCCCTTTCCTTCCTCCTGCCCTTCAAGGAGAAAACCTTTCCTTTGGGCAATTTCTGAGCTGGACTCTTTGAGATCTAAGGCAGATTCATAGACACCGCCTGGTTTTGCACAGAGGGAAATCAGGAAACCTCCTATGACAGAAAATCCTGTTGAATTTTGCATTTCAGGAGAAGGACAATTCCAAATGGATGCAGCATATGCAGGGTCTGAGTTTGTCATCCTCTGACAGCACAAGCCCAAAGCCACCTATGGCAGGTTCACCATGGCAAATCTCTTGCCCCACTGCCTCTGCCTGTGTCAGTGTTGCAGGCTGAGGCTGGGGGAGGAGATGCCTTCTGCCTTGTCCCCCTGTCCCTGCCTTGCCTGATCCCTGACAAGTAGAATTGTGCCAGACAAACTGCGGTCTCTGGTGCGTCTGTGCCAGCCAATGCCTTTGAGTTGAAAGCCTCCAGCAAAGCCTGTTGTTGTTGTTCCTTTGCCATTTTGGGGCATGTCATGATAGGAGAGATGAGATTTGAAGAAACAGTTGTGCTGATGCAGAAAAAGGGATCAGATGCCCAGGCCCCTTTGCTCAGGATTAGTTCTGCCAAATCCTGGGCAGAGGCCCTTTGGAATGACTCCTTAATTGGTGATATGCAGCTGGAATGCTTAATGCAGCTAGGGAGAAGTATTGCTCAATAAGTAAGGTGGCATTTTTGCTGGATTTATTCTGGACTAGAAATTAGCTATAGCATTAACCCTTACCGGTTGTAGTTTTGTAATTGTCCTGACATCCTACAAGGGAAATAAAATCTTGGTATGAGGCACTTATTCTTCCCCTACTGCTTGGCTGCTACATGATTTTATCCCCTGTGAAGCCATGTAAAGAAATAGTTCTAAGAGCTGTGTTGGAGAGTATTTGAGAATGACCCGCCATTAGACAAAATCTAATTTGTCAGTATCGGCCGTGATCAGAAATGTTTTGAGACAGGTCATATCTATGTTGGGCTTGGGTGTTTCTGCAGGAAAGAAGGTAGGGAATAAAGTCCTCCAAGAGTGAAGTAGAACAAAAGTGAAACTTCTGGATGATCTCTTTATTCCCTTCAGTGAGGGGCTTGCATATTCCTGAGGACATCTAACTGGGAAAGCAAAGCTTCTTTTGCATCTAACATGTGGTGCCAAAGTTTGTGTACCAGCAATTCCTTTGTTTGAAAGAGAAATAAAGAAAACACAGAAGTGTAAAACCTAAAATAGAATTGAGTGGGAGTTACAGAAACAATGGCCCTGATAACAGGATTGGCAAACAATCACTTCCTAGACAGTGTCAAATTCCAGAGACCAGTGTGAGTTTCCAACTCTTTGGAAGGAAATGATTCCTGGAGTAGTGGGGAGGCAACAGGCATAGAACCCATCTCTCCTGGCTTGCCAGCTCCACATTGTTCAGAGAAATTCAAATTATGCTAGATTCATGAAAAATAAAGAAACAACAAATGTTTGCAGTCAAAAAAATAAAGTTTGAATTCGCTACCCATTAGATGAGTTGATTGTAAAGGAGTGAGTTCAATTAACTCACTTCTTTTCCTGTACTTGATCTACAGATCCTTCTGAGTCTACGACACAAAACCAGAGGATGAAGGGAAAGAGCTCTTGGTGTGTGACAGGAGCTGGGATGCCTCTGCTCCCAAGGAAAAACGATGAATTGCTCAGATTGGAGACCTGCATGCGGAAGCCCAGCGTTGGGAATGGAGGTGTGGGCTCCCGGCCGGCTCAGGGGGCCTTGGCCCAGGAGCCCCGGCAGAGGCAGCTGAGCAGCGCTGTCCCCAGGGTCACTGCCAGGGAGGAGGACAAGGGGAAGGACCAGCATGGCTCAGCCTCCCACAGAGGTAAGGTGGGAGCTGGGCCGCTCTCTGGTGGGAGGAAGGGTCTTGTGCCAGCCTGGAGAGCCTGTGCACATTGGCAGGGAGCAGTTGTGCCCTGCAGGTGCCCCCTGCCATGAGCTGTGCTGCTGCCAGTGCCCCGTGGAGCTGTAGGGCTGCTGAGCTGTGGGGCAGGGAGAGGAGCAGGAGGCTGCATGTGTAGCTGAGCCATTGCTGGGAAGCACAGGGCTCTGGGCTCCCTGCTGTCCCAAAATGTTGATCTAAAAGCATACAGGTTTAGAACCTGGGACTACTTTTAGGAACCAGAAAGAAGATGTTTACTAAAATCAGCATAAGGGCAGATAAGAATCTCTGTCAAGAGCAATCTCCATCTCTGCCCTTCTCTATCAAACACAGAGGCTCTCCAGCAACCAGGGGCTGAGGCAGCAGGTTTCAGTCTGCTGGCCCACAGAGTAATGTCATGTCTCCTTCCAGGAGCCCATCCACTGGGAGAGGGTCTAGGCATATGTAGCTTGCTGCTCTCATGCACCATCTCTGTGCCCTGTTAGAGCTCTGTAATCTGGAACCTGTCTTGCCTGTTGCCAAGCATGACATTTTTGGGCAATTGAAGTGTGCCAGAGATTTACAGGAACCTTTGCTTCCAGTACCAGGCCTCCCACTGAGCCAGCTCAAGGAGATGGATCATCCCAGCAGTCCTGGTCTAACAAGTGACAGAGACCTGAGAGAGGGCTTTGGAAAGGTAAGGGATAAGAACAGGGATGAGCAGACTTCCATTCCAGTGGCTGTTTAGTGCTTGGCCCAAAATGCCTCTGAAAACCATGATCCTCCACTCTTGGGGGTTGGGGATTGTCTTGGGAATATATTTGACGGCTACTGAGCAATTGCTTGGCTGTTTCCAGTTGTGGAAAAGTCACTGCATGGAGATGGTGCCAAGGTCATGCCCGAAGCATTCTTTATATGCAAAGGCCATTTTAGAGAAGTTCTGATTGGCAGAGCAAACTGTAAACCAGTGAATGTGGGCAAAGGGCACCCTCAGAAGCAGAGAAGCAAAGATGCTAACGTTGAGTATAAGCAAGGCTTCAAAATAAAAACGGGACAGATTGATGTCTCCTGGTTACCTTTCTGGCTGTATCTCACAGCCCTCTCATTCTCACATTTTCTGCTCCTTAATATCCATGTTCCTCCAAATTGTTTTCACATGACTCCCTCCTCCTTTTGGTCTCCTGGTCTCAGAGACCAAGTCGTTGAGAGTCCTTCAGAGCTGAGTCCTTCAGAAGCCAGGAAGTGACAAACAGCTGCACTTCCTGGCCATAAGTGTTAAGCATCAGCCAATTACCCCTCCTTGCTGCATAATGCACATGGCTTTTATTCTCCTGCCCTGGCCTGTAGGAGCTGAACTGCCTGCTCATTGCTCATGGGAGCTCTTCCTTTGTCTTGGAGCATTCCTATGACTTCCATGTTTCAAGTAGGGTTTCCTGTCACAGTTGGAGCAGAGTAAGGCTGTGGCACTAAAGTGTTCCACCTGACGGTGTATAATTGCCAAGGTGAGGATGGGAGACATTCTCCTGAAACTATTGGAATGCATATGGAGCTGGATTAATGTCTGTGGCACTCTGTGGACTCTATGCTCCCGATGAGATGATGTGCCTGGTTTGTGTGTCTCTGCTTACAGTCTGTGATGTATTTCCATTGCAACTAGGTTCGTTCTTCATTGTGCAAGTTGGCTGAAAAGAAGTTAGAGCAGAAGAAAACTGAGATTTTTGAGAATGAGATGAAGAAGAGGAATGAAATTTTATCATCCTTAAAGCTGCCTCCACTGAGAGTTGAGCCCAGGGATGCAGCTGAAGCAAGTAAGTGGTGTCTACACTGCTGGTCCTTTTTGAGCTCTTCCTTACCCTCTGCACAGTGTTGCAATCAGACTGGGGGGCTGTTGCACTTGCATCTGAGTGGAAGCTTGCATAGGAATGATTTCCATTTTGCAGAGAAAAACACAGAGGCATTAATTGTCTTGCCCATGGCCTCACTTAGTAACAGAGTATCAGCTTCCCACCTTCACCTCTAAAATCTTTCAGAGTAGAAAATTCAGTCTTGGAAAGTCGCCTGGGGCTTCAGACTCTGTCCTGGAGAGCAGCTTCCAGGCAATGTGAATGCAGAAGAATGCTTTTCCACCAAGGTGCAACATGGAAGAAACCAAATTCAGCTCCTACTGATGAAAAGACCAGAGATCCTTCTCGAGCCACTCCCCTCCACGGAGCTGGCACTGTAGAGCTGTGCTGAAGCCCTGAGGCAGTGCTTCTGTTGTAGCCCCAGGAGCAAGCAGCATTCCCCAGTGAATCCCGGCTGAGGGGCTCTGGCTGCAGCGCTGTGTGCGCTGCCCCGAGGGCGGCAGCAGGGACCTTCGGGGGCAGCACTCAGCCCCAGGGCACCACCCAAGCTTATCTGCACTTTCTTTTGGGAACTTGCCCAGCCTGCCTCTGAAACAGGAAAATGAAAGCATAGCAACACTGGCTTCTCCTTGTTTCTTAGGGGAAGCATCACTGCAGTTTGATTTTTAAACTGGAAGAAGGTAGATTTAGATTAGATATTAGGTAGAATTTATTTTATAATGAAGGCAATGAAATGCTGCAAGGGTTTTTCCAGAGAAGCTGTTGTTGATTTATCTATGAAGGTGTTCAAGGCCAGTTTACATGGGGCTCTGAGGAACCTGATCCAGATGAAGATGTTCCATTTCCCAGGGTTTGGACTAGATGGTGGTTAAAGGGGCCTTCCCACCAAAATTGTTGTAGGTTTTCCTGGGTGATTGTATGATCCTTGTCCCATACTAGCGTGCCAGTGTTCTACTTGAAGTTCTTTGGGATAACACAGAGATGTTACCCAGCTCCAGCAAATTTTCTGGCCCTTTCCATAGTGACCCTGTCCAGCACCCTCCACTTACAAGCTCCTCTTTGGTCCCTACAGGCCTCAGCCAAGCAGCTGTCAATGGCACAGCTTCCAGTGTGCAGAGAAAACACCCTGGTAATGCCTTGAAGAAGAAGGTCTTGAGGAAGCAGGACAAGATGCCCTTACTGCCCACTATGCCCATCATCCAAGAGGAAGGCAGTGTCCCATGCAACTCCTCAGGTAAGTCTGCTCTGTGGCAGCTTTTTCCCATATAGTTATTTCCTTGCAAAAGGAGCACAAAGTGCCTCCTGCCTCAGCCAGCACAACTGGGCTCTTTGGTCAATAGCCAGTCCGGGAATGAGCACCAAATCCACTTTTGAGTTCCTACAGCTTGGTTGTCTTGCCGTAGTCGGTTTTTAGAGATGCATTGGAAAGTTGAGCTGAATAAAGTAGAGGTAAAGGCCTAAGCTCGGGCTTTTGTCCATCCTGATAATCCGAACTACAGCGCTGGTGCCAGGAGACAGCTGTAAGTGCAGAGAGGAGCTGGGGGCAGTGTGCCAGGGTGTGCTGACTGTGCACCTACGAGTACCACCACCATCAGTTGACCACTCCCCATCGGGGCCCTCTGCCTGTGCTGTTGTCCGGCTCTGCAGCCAGCTTTTCTGCTATCCCAGTAAGGGTTGTCTCTGCATGGCAGTCAGTGCCTTGGTACAGTCGTGCTGCTGCTCCCTGAAGCGATCAATGGCTCCTGGCTGCCACCATCCCATGGCCTGCAATTCCAAGAGGAAACAAGCAGTGCCTCCTGTGTCACTGCAGCCAAACACAGTGGCTGCTGGTAGGAGGTGACAGTCAGGAGGGGCTGCCTGGTGCTCCAAGGTTGCCTGTGCTATCATCCCAGCTAGAGTGACATAAGAAGAAAGGAGCAAGGAATAATAATTGGAATGCTCTTTTCTACTGATGCTATTTCCACGTTGAGAACTGACCAGAATTGAGCCTGGGTTGTTCCGGCTTGGCTTGGTGCTGTGGCAGGGCAGCTGCAGGAGTTTCCTCAGGGAGTTGCAGAGTGCCTCAGTCCTCAGGGCTGGGGGAAATGAGGGCGCTGGGACAAGAGAGGCCCCTGGGGGGTTCCCTCTAGGTGTAGCCATTCCCACTGGTCGTCCCTGTCTGGCAGGGAGTGGGAGCTCTGCGGCCTCAGGAACCTGCCGCTGGCTGTGCTACCTGTGGCACTTGGGAGCTGGCACTGTGTGGGCAATGGTCAGGTTTAGCCTGGAGCTGTGCCCAGCTGGGGGGGCTGGGAGAAAGCAAGGAGCCCAAGGAGGCAGACAGCAGGGAGGTGTGTGAGGCAGTGCCAGTTTGCAGCACATGGAAGCCTGGCTGGGAGCTGGGGCTGCAGGCCGCTCCATGGCGGGGTGCCTTGCCCGGGGCTGCAGCGCTCAGGGCTGACCCTCTCCTCACAGTGACCTCGCAGATGGCCACTGGTGCCGAGCGCCGACAGGAGCTGCTCCGTGAGCGTGGGCACAAGGACACAGCCTCTGCTGACCCACAGCAGTCCTTGCTCCAGGCACTCTCCTGGCTGGGCAGCGATGACTGGTAAGAAAGGCCCCGGTCACTCTGTCTCCCTCTTAGCGTTAAGGAAGCTTACAAGTGGATCTTGCCAGTGCCTCTGAGCCCCGACAGCCCAGAGGGCAAAGGACTCTGCTGAAACCACTCCAGAGCAGTGAGAGGATCAAGATTTGAGAGCAGCCTTTGCTTGGCCTCGGTCTGCAGCTGTGCTCCAGCTGCTGCCGCTCTGTGCTGCTCCCTCGCTTTGCCTGCTGCTCCATGGAGCTGCAAAGGAAGTCTTGAGGGAAGAGAGGAAGCTGTGGGATGAGATGATTTGCTGGCTGAAGGCAGCAGCAGGATGGCAGCAGTTTAGAGTGTAGAGATTTGGGTGCCTTGGGGCACTGGCCCAGTGGGACTGAGTAAGATTTCTCTCTGCTCCCAGTGCTGACAGCAATGGCAGGTGACAGGGTCTCCCTGTGACCTCCTGCATGTGAGTCCCAGAAGCAGCTCCAGGGAGTCACTCTTTCTGAGAAATGGACTGATTTGTGCTTTCAAATCCCCAGCCTGTCTTTACTCCTGAAAGGCTCATGGCAGAAGGGAAGGAGAAAGCAATGAAACCCTCTAGGAATCTTGGACTTTTTGAATTCAACTTTTTTCTTCTCACTGCATCATATGGGCTGGAGGTGTTTTGCCAATACTCAACATGTGTCCCACAATTAGACAGAGAGAGAAGGAGGCCCAGAGGTGATAACCCTACGAATGTTAGGTGATGCTGGTTAAGTTTTTGGTGATATTGGTTGTGGTATCGGGGTTAGCATAAACTCACTGTTGGATGCTTCATTCACACAGGGGTACGGACTCCATTCACACTGGGATAAGCATGAAAAATCTGCCACCATGCATCTCTTTGTGCAGTCACATTTGCTTTGCAATTCTCTTCTGCTTTCTCTTCCCCCTTTTTGTTTGGTGCCCTCTGAGGTACAAGAGAGCTTCTGCAGGTGTGGGGGGTCCCGGTGACTCTCAGGGGTGCCCGTGGGATCGGTCACCAGCCCTGTGCTGCAGCCCTGATGCCTCACACACCTTCCTGTAGCTCAGGGCTGCCTAGAGCAAGTGCCTAGAGACAGAGTTGTTTACACCTTTTAAATAACATGTTGCTGTAGTGGGCATTGTTTTTGGTAGGGGATTCTGGGAAAAGGCAGAGTTTCAACTGTTCTTTCCCAGGCGTGGAATCTTATGGGAAACCCTGCTGCTCCTTTTCTGGGCAATGTGGAGGTGGAGTGGAGTGAGTGAGAAACAAGCCTGGATTGTAGCATGGAAACTGAGCTCCAGAGTGCCAGTGCAGACTTTTATTGCTGAACTGCCTGCTGGGGATGAAAAAGAAGGAAAATGCCCCAATAACTGCCCAAGGGGATTGTGTCTTAGGGACAGGTATAGGGAGGTGACAAGAAACAGGAGCATGACCCAGTCTCACAGCTTCTAGGAAACTGTGTCATAGGGACTCCATGGGCCAGACATTTCAGAAAGGCTGTCTTGTAAAAGAGCCACAAATGAAGACACTGAAACCCCTCTATTTGTCTCTTGGATTTGTGTATGCTTTTGACAGCAACAACATCCTGCGGGAAGGAGCTCCACAATTTCATTAAGTACTCCTTGAAAAGCACCTCCCATTGTTTGACTGAGCTGCCAGCCTGGTAATTTCAGAGGGTGCTGCCTAGTTCTTGGGTGGAGAGAAAAATCCATCTTTTTGGTACTTGCCTTTCAGGGAGATGAAGGAGAAGGGACTGGTCAGCATCAAACTCCTGGCTGGGTCCCATTCAGAAGTCCTGCTTTCAAGGCTTCGTGACATTTGCTTGGCAGTTACCAGTGAGGTGAGAACACTCTTGTGAATTGTGCCCTGTACTTCATACACGGTGTGTAGAGTAGCTATGTGCTTGTTCATCTCCAAGTGTGCTCAGAGACTGCCTTCATTTCTCTTTTTAGATCTTGTATTTCTAATGTCTGTCAGGTTTCTATGGGATCTGTATGTAGATGTAGTTGTATTCACTGGTAGGTCGGGTATCTGACACTCATCTTTGAGTGAGCTGCCATTATCATGAAATGTGCAAATGCAGAAAAAGATACTCTAATTATGTTATTTTCAGAGTCCTAGTCTCTGCCCGAGCTGTCATTCAACACTGCAAATTAGTCTGTAGGCCTGAGCGTGTGTTTTCTGTTTCCTGGCTGAGTGCTTCAGCTGCTGGTGTTGCTTTTTTAAACAGGAGCACGTGACTCTTTTATCTTTATGACTGACGCCTTTATGGTTTGAAAGCAGCCCTTACTTTAATTTGGTTCTTTGTATTTCAAAGAAAAGAGCCTAAAGGGAAAGCAGTTGACATTAAAGAAGGCTTAAGTAGATACTTTATGAAATTTCTTATTTTTAGGCCTGTTACATGCAAGTCTGAGGCCAGATATTGGTGCCAGTGGAAGTGTCATGCTGTGCATGTGCTCTTCTGCTCTTATTGTGCTTTTATGTTCCTCTGGACACAGTGGGACGTGTTGTCATTTCCTGAGTCGTCTGTCTAAGGCAACTGGTTTTCTTTCCGAGGTCATTCTTATGTTTCCCCTCATGACTTCCCCAGGTGACCAACCTCCGCTCAAAGGTGTCCTACTCTGCCATTGTCACTCTGGGAGAGCTCTTTGTGACCTTGAAGAAGGACATGGACTCTGAGGTGGATGAGGTGGCTCGGGTCCTTCTGCACATGATGTGTAATTCACCAGAGTTTGTTGAGAAAGCAGCCAGTCACACCCTGGGGATCATGGTGGAGAATGTGACTCCTGCACGAGCAATGACTTCTCTCCTGGACAGTGGAGTCAAGTAGGTTCTTCTTTCAGTGATATTCTTCACCTTCTAGAGTACTTCTAGGTGGGGGAAGGGATGAGAGAAAGAATGGGAATGGTGGGAGGGAAGGGTCCGGTATCCTGCATCTTCTGTCAACTCAGTGACTGGATTCTCCAATCCACCTCATTTCTTTCCTCTTGTCCCCTCTTTCTGCCCTCCCTCAGCCTATGAGTTCTCAGAATGAAAGAGCTGTAGAATATGGGAAGTTGGACGAGGCCATGAGGATGATTAAATCCAGTTCCTGGCCTTGCACAGAGCACCCCAAGAGTCACACCATGTGCCTGAGATTGTTGTCCAAATGCTGCTTGAACTCTGTCAGGCTTGGTGCTGTTGACCACTGCCCTGGGGAGCCTGTTCCAGTGTCCCAGGCACCCTGTGGGTGAAAAAGCTTTTCCTGATATGCAACCTAAACCTCTTCTGACTCATCTTCCCGCTGCTTCCTGGAGTCCTCCCAGTCTGTCAGAGTTGCCTAGATGTGGTGAATGGTGGGGAAGTGCAAGTGCCTGCAAAGGCTAAGGATAGAGCCTTGTGCTTCTGTGGGAAGAGGGACAATTGCAATTGCAGCTATGAGTGCTCTTTGATATTTCACTGCACTAAGCACAGAGGCCCTGGGAAAAAACATGCATCCTCATGATGCCATTAACTGGAGAAATAAGGAGGGTACTTGCTGGGGTATGGAGCACCTAGGGGAGAATGTGCTGGCTGTGACACAGCCTGCACAGCAGGTGCAGCTCCTGCCAAAGGAGTCCTGTATGACTATCCTGGCCATAGAGCTCTACTTTCTAATCAAACTGGTGTTTCATGTTAGCCTTGAGATGATGAATCACTGCACATACACCTTCACAGGCCCACTACTATGGGATAGCTGATGCAAATGCTGCCTTAAGTGTTTGTGCTGAGCCTGATAATTATCAAAAGACACTCTCTAGAACTGGACAATCTGGGTAAATTGATTGCCACACTTTCCCCATCTTTGCAATAGGATAAAACATTCAGATGTACCCCTTGCCAATCCTCACAAAAGAAACAGGCTGCATTGCTGCATATTCTGCAACTTCACGGCCCACAGTGTGTTTTCTCTGCATCTGTATTTTTCCAAAGCTCTGCAGATTTGGGGATAAATGGCTGGAATGAGCCTCAGTCCTGCTGCAGCTCTGTGTAATGGGTGCCCTCTGATAGGTTAGCATGAATGGTCTTTCATTTCTAAAGAATTCATATGTAATCTATTTTTTTATCTTTCTCAGTGGAAATTGTGGCAAAGACACTGAGTATCAGGTCGTGCAGGGAGACTGAATTCCTCCGTCTTCCTTGCAGACAGTCCTTGTGTCCAATGCTAATTTGAGTTTCTCTGAGGACAGAAGCTTCTACAGGTGTCTGAAGCTGCAGGGAGAAGCCAGGCCTCCTTCCCGCAGCAATGGCAGGGAGCACGCTCTGGCCAAGGCCTGTGCTGCTGTTGCTCCTTCTCCCTGTGCCCCAGTGTTTGCTCTCCTCTTGCCAGGAGCCGCCACGCCCAGGTGCGGAAGTGTGCGGCGCAACTGCTGCTGTCCTTGATGGAGAAAATTGGAGTCACGAAGCTCGCAGGCACACCCAGGGCTGAGAGGCTGGCGCACGCGGCAGGGACGCTTGCTCAGGACTGCCACAAGGACACAAGGTAACCATCTTCATTTCACCTCCTCACACAGGAAAACTGTCTTGTGTCTGTCTAGAAAGGTAAAACCACAAAAGAGTGGTAACGAAAGGAAATATTAAGTTACCTCACGGTGTGGATAAGGGCCATAGAGGCATGGAATACCCGGAGTTGTATGGGATCCATTGGGGCCATGGAGTCCAGCTGCCAGCCATGTGCAGGACATGCCAAGAGTCACTCCATGTGCCCAAGAGCATGGTCCAAACGTTTCTCGAGCTCTGTCAGCCTTGGTGCTGTGACCACTGCTCTGGATTACCTGGGGAAATGACTGTAGTGGGTAAGCTGAGGTTGTCCAGCAAGAAGGAGCATTGCCAACTTCCTGTGACTTGAAGGATTCTTTCCTGAGATCAAAAGAGCTCAGATTTGGCAGTCAAACAGTTTTGTTTGATCTTAGGTGCACAACACAGAGCCAAAATGTTGCCTCATGTTCATCACTGAAAGACCCAAAGCAGATCTTTCTCGTTAACTTAAAACTTTTCTAGAAGTATTTCAGGGCTAATGTATTCAGTCTGTCTAAACCTCTTCTGCAGCTTTCTAGAATGCTGTTGTCTGTGCTCAATGACCTCTAAATTTCTTCTGGGGGAAAACTGGCTTCCTAGTGGCAAAATCAACCCAAGCCACCCAAATCCCCTTACTTTGATGATTCAATTAATAGCTGCCAAAAATACAGGAGCAACTAGCTGCTGCTCTGCATACATATAGAATAGTCAATAGGAGGCCTGAGGTGTTTTGTGCTGGATTCTCTGCCAGTTAATGGAAGGCAAATTATTGAGCAATGGCAGCAAGGTACTTCTAATGGGATCTGACAACAAAACAGATGTGTTTCACTTGTTCCCTGGGATCCTTTGATCCCACAGAAGCACACCCACAGTTTCAGAGTGAAATGATATTTTTCTCTCACTTTGCTGAGTAGGTAATGCCATCTCATGCAAGGATTGCAAAGGATGACATTAAGGTATCAGCCTCTTCTGTTAACAGGTTTCCTTTGTTTGTTCGATTTCCTTCCTTCCTTCCTTCCTTCCTGGAATCCTTCCTTCCTTCCTTCCTGGAATCCTTCCTTCCTTCCTTCCTGGAATCAATCCTTCCTTCCTTCCTGCCTTCCTTCCTGCCTTCCTGCCTGCCTGCCTGCCTGCCTGCCTTCCTTCCTGCCTTCCTTCCTGCCTTCCTGCCTTCCTTCCTGCCTTCCTTCCTCCCTCCCTCCCTTACTCCCCTCCCCCCTTCCCCCCTTCCCCCCTTTGCTTCCTCCTTCCCTCCTTCCTTCCTTCCATAGGCATTATGGACAGGAGATGGTGAAGATGTTGATAAATCATCCAAAATGTAAAATGCTTTTGGAGCGATCCATTCCTGCCTGTGACCTGGAAGATATTCTGAGAAGAATAAAGAAGAAAGTAAGTGCTTGGCAGGAGAAATGTCTCCTTTGTGCAAGTATAGCCACAGCTAATAGGACATCAAACATACCTAATCTGTCTTTATCTCATTCCCCTTCTGCTCAATCATTTTGCTCCTGGGAATGAGCTGTTAATCCCCAGCCTGTTCATCTGCAGACCACAAAGGAGCTGATATTCTTAGGGGAAAAGTGGGGCTTTGAATATTTTGACTATTGGTCACAAAGAGGAAAGGGGAAGAGGAGAAAGTGGGTTTACATTTAAGCATAACTCCCCACCCTGCTGTCCCTGCTCTGCTCCCAGTAAAGCAATGAAGTGAGAAAAGTGCTTCTGAGGAGAACAGTCTTTGCAAAAGACACTGGAAGCAGTAGTGCCAAGAGAATTTCCAAAACTGCAGCAGATGTCCCAGTCAATCCTAATTGCTACAATTACCGTCTGTCTTTTGGGAATAATGCCCTGCTGTCAAGCCCTGTGGAGCTGGAAGAAGCTTGGTGAATCCAGCAGCATCCAGAGGAAAATCATTTGTCTGGGGGGGGACTTTCATTGTTTTTATCTACGTTATAGAAGGGAGCGTGTCCTTTGTGCACAAACAGGGAGAGCGAGTGTTGAACCAAATCACCTTCCAACAAAATTGGCCCACCCCAAAGAGTCCTAATTTTTCTGCTTTTTCCTATAAGATCTCTTGGTGCCTAGCAGTTTCCATTATTCCCATTTATGCTCGATACTCATGAATTGGGGAGTTTAAACTGCTGCTCACTATGGCAGCACCCATAACCTGCCTTGGGCTATTGCAAACAAAGAGTTGGCATCACTGAATCTCTGGTCTGTTTCCTTCTGTAGGTTTGCAAATATTTCCCTAAGCCTTGGTAGCAGTGATCCTGGTTCTAACTTGTGTTTTTAAGCAGACGGTTTCCTATTCTATATTCGAAATGTTGGTGGGGTTTCTCTGTGTCCTTGTAGGGGATGGAAGAGCAGAAGGGTGAACGCCCATCTGTCAAGAGCCCTGTGAAGATGAGGAGCCATGTCTCAAAGAAGCCCCAGGCCACATTTCCTTCTAGTCAACGGTACTGAGCACTTTTGTTAGATGTGACAAAGCACACAACAAGCTTGACATTTCTCTTCCTCAAGAAAATCTTTCTGGAGAGATGGCCTGTGCCACTGATTCTTTCCTTACCCTACAAATTTTATTTGATAAAAATGCCTATATCTGCATTAATAATATTTGTAGATTGTCTCCCGTAATGATTGTCTTGAAGTCCATGCTGTTTTCAGAGCCTCATGATTCTCTAGCTTGAAATCACATCATGAGTAAATCACCTCTGGATGTTTTGCTCACGATTATCTGCAGGTATTATCACCAACAAGCCATCATTTGCTTTTATTTTCCAGGGTGAAGTCGACCTCGGATGGACGCCTCCTACACCATCCAAAAGTCCAGGTCACGTTGCCTCCAGCTGTGGATGAAATGGAGATGCTCCAGAAGCTTGATGATCTCCTGGAAGCCAAGGGGTTTGAGACACGGATGGAAGGAGTGGCACTCCTCCTAGACCTGTGCAAAAACAGCCCCAAGCTCATCACCACAAACATTGTCCAGGTATGTAGGGTATCTTCACTGTTCCTTCCCTTCAGCTCCTCTCCCAAGCCTGTAGCAATGAAGTTAATTCAGTCTGTCTTGGCACTACATCCTGCCTTGTTGGGACAGGCTGGTCCCTCTTACCCAGACAAATTTAATTCAGGTCCAGCATGCAGGACAAGTTCTTTCAGTCCAGCTGTATTTGTCTGGCAGGTGCCTATTGATGTTGTTCATCACATGATGACAGAATTTTCCACTGCTCTAACCTTTGCTGTCTCCTACTCCCAGCTGGGTTCAATGAAAGGAATCCAGCCACTGAAAGCATGGCAATTCTTCTCTTGATGAAAAATGGGTTTGGATGTGGAAGAGAAGTATCAGGCTGGGTTGGTATAACCCAAATGTTTTTACAGACATACTTCTCCAAACTCCATCCTGTCTTGCACAAACACAACTGTGGCTACTCGTTTCCATCCTTGTCTCTATTGCACTTGGTAAAGATGGTGTGTACCTCTCTTGGGCACTAAATGATCATTGCTACATCCCCTCTTCAAACAAGGACATTTTAATCCAGCTTTCTTGCTGCTTGTTCTCTTCACAGATTTTTGATCATTTTGTCCTGAGAATATCTGACACGCACAAGAGAGTGAAGCAGATGGCGCTGGACGTGCTGGCAGAAATGATAGCCATCCTGGAAGATGCCTTGAACCCCGTGATTGTCCGTTTAGTGGAAGGAATACTAAAGAGCCTGAACTCAAAGGATACCGGGGTTCATGCTGCAGCTGTGAAAGCGCTGGAAAAATCCGTTTCTCATTTTGGTAAGGCTGACATGGACTCTCCTCAACTGTGTCTCTGCCTCTCTGACACAAGAGAACACTGAGTGCCATGAGAGCTCTTGTTGCCCGTGGAACACTGCAGCTGACATCCACCAGAAGCTGTGGGGGTGCAGTCCTTAGGCACCAGTCCCCCAAGAGGCTTGAATGTGCATCAGCATTTCCCACAAGTGCCAGGAGCCCTTGGCTCTGTGCTGCTTGTCTGGAGAGGAGGTCCTGGACTACAGCTTTGCTACAATTCAGAGGCAAAGGGGATTTTGGAGATTGCTTGGACCCCATTAGAGTTCCCAAATGAACAGCTTTGCTGTTGCCATGAAGGGACACTGGCCCATCATGGCTCCTGCAGAGCAGCCCCCTGGAAGGCTCCACATTATAGGCAGTAGCTGCCTCTGTTCCACCTTTCCCATTTGTCTTCCTTTTTCAAATGGGACACTTATGATTCACCAAGTGCATTTCCTTAAAACAAGCAGATAGAAATCCAGCTGTCAGTGATGTCTTGTTCCACATGTTGTTTTCATGGGGCAGGATGGCTGTGGCAAATACCTACACAGGCAAGGACTGCTCTAAATTCCTTTGTCACAGAGATTTATGTCAGCACTGAAAATGCTGGTCGGGAGAAATATGCCTGACAAATGGAGTGTTGAAGAGGCAGATCTTCAAGGGGAGTTTCCACTTTCTCCACCTCAGCTGCTCTGCGAACTCCTGAACTGCCTGACTCTGTGCCTTTGTGTATCCCAAGTCTGGGCTTCTTCCTGTTTGCTCTGGAGTTCAAAACCTTTTCACTGCTTAGGTGTGATTGAACTCTTGAGGTCCTTGATCTGAAATGTTTAACGTAGCTCCAGGTCCAGCAGACAACTTTGCATTGACAAATGTGAACGGAGAGGTTTTCTTTGGGAATTTAACCCCCCCTCAAGTAGGCTGGAAGGAAAGAAGTACATCAGCAGAAAATTACTTGATTTTATAAATTGGGGCTGCCCCTGCCCTTCCCCTCCCCACTCTCCTTTCTCCTAGGACCTCAGAAGAGTGAGCAGAAACGTGTGTTTCTCTTGTAGATAAAGTAGCACTGATGAAAGAGTTCAGCCACCAATGGAGTCAGCTGAGTGGCCAAGCTCTGCTGGATGTGACAGAGCGTATCACAGGTATGGCCTCTGCTAAGCCAAGAGGTCTCCCCAGGGAGCATTTCCAGGGCATTCCTGGCAATAGACAGTAGAGTAGCTGCTCCAAATCAGGAGGTGCTGAGCTTGTCCCTCCTGCCCAATGCCCATGGCAGCTGTGTTTGGCAGGTTTTCCCTGGCTGCTGCAGAGGTGTGCAGTACCTGGCACGGGGGTGGCGCTCGGCCTTGGGGCCGAGCTCTCACTGGGGCATCTCAGAGCCCACCTCCAGGAAAGGGAGGGGTTAAAAATACCCGAGCTGGCTCTTCTCTTGGGAGCTCAGGGTCATCTCTGGTCCTTTAGGGAAAATGTAGCAAGTGCTGTTTCAGGCAATCCGTTTGTTTTGTCCTCACAGAATTCTCATCTTGCTCTTGAAAAGTTTTGAGACTGAACCCTGCAGTGCCTGGGGGTCACAGCTTAGGTCAAAACTCAGCACCCAGATTAGGGGCACGGATTTGGTGCAAGGCAGCCTTTGGGGCCAGAGGGGCAGAAGCAGAGTGCTGAGGCTCCCTGCCTGTGCTGTCAAAGTGACATTGGACTGAGCATTTCAGGGTGTGCAAACAGTGTCTTCCTGTGTCAGTGCTGTCCAAAATGCTACAAATGCAGCTGATAATTGATTCCTCAGAGGAGCTTGCTATGTCAGCAACAGCCCAGGATTGGAAAAGTGATAATCTCTCTATATAGTGGACAAGATGATTTACAGCCTTGCTTTAACGGGGTCTAAATGCACTGCTAAGTGTGCCAGCATCTTTAAATGCAAGGTTTCATAGATGTTGTGTCTTCTTCAGCAATCTCAAATGCTCAGTGTTCGGTGATTGAGAATGTCAAAAGCCCTTGAAAGGGCATTGGGATAAAGTAGATGTCTAGGAAGAGGGAATTTAGTTTTGGAGATATTTTGATCTCTTCTTCAAATAAAGGAAATAAACATAAATTAGGACTCTTTTAGGAAGAGCAGATGTTCTCTCTGAGATTTAGTGGGAACAAACAATGTTTTCTCAAGTTCCATTGTGACCAATGTCTTGAATTGGATTTTAACTGAAATTAACACCCATTTTGAAATGGATGCCATAACCCTTTTCCTGCTTGACAGAATTGGTTTTGGGCACTTTCAGGAAGTGTTTAAATGTTGATGATTGCTGGTGGATTACGAGCATAGAGAAAATGAAGTCTCTTCCACCACAGAATAAGAAGTGGTTACTGCATAACATTTTGCCTGATCAGAAAATATGAATGGTGTCCAGAGCATTTCAGGTTTTGATGTCTCAGCCACATCTGCCATGCAAGGAGCCTGTTGGTTGTCAATTTTTTGCCTGTGTTTGACAAAGTTCAGTTCAGAAATTGAGCAGGGAGTAGGCTTCAGAGAGAAAGGGAGAAGACACTCGTGTTGTGGTTAAATTTCATTCATCTGTGTTGCATTTTTCTCTCTACATTCTACTATTGCAGTGCACATTGCAAGAAAAATGCCATTAACATTGAGAGGGGGAATGACATTAAAATGTGGAGATGCACAAATGCCACAGCAATGAGGTCTGGGTAATTACCTAAGACACCCTGAGGTTTGAAGCAGCTGTTTGTTGGAAGGCACAAAAGCATTGTGCCAAAGACAGCAGCTAGTCACTGATGTTTCTAATCCAGCTGTCAAGCAGCACCCATGTCTGGTGGGCTGGAGTTTGGAAGTGTGGTCTAATAGTGCCCTTTGCTGTGTGCCACTGAGCAAAGGGAAGAGCCAGATTGGATTCTGGCACTTTGACATCAAGGGTCACAAAGATGGAATTGTCCTTTTTCTTAGAAACCTTTCAATTGAATCTCCATGGTGCATTTCCAAATCTTCAGTGTGGGTTTAGACAACTTCCTAATGGAAATGAAAGGGAAGTTGACATTTTAGTCATTCTTGATGTTGAAACAGGTTGTGAAATGATCCAGTAAAGGTACAAGTTCTGCCACAGGTGCAAGTATTTGTTTGGAGACAGTACTCCTGAGGTGTTGGTGGTTCTGTTTTGGGGAGGATCAGCTGCTTTGGCCATTTCTGGATCGTTGGGCTCTGTGTGCTATTTCACTGCTCTTAGCCAGAGAGGCTTCCAAGAAGCAAATCTCGAGGTGGATCCTTGTTTGCATTAAGGTTGTTGTTTCAGAAGTTTGTGTCTCTGTCCCGGCAGTGCTTGTGGAAGGGGTTTATGCCAGGAGCCCTGAAGTGGTCCAGCGCTACGCCCTGCCCGTGCTCTGGTCCTTCCTGGAGAACAAGGCGCTGCCTGTCCGCAGCGCCAATGTGCGCACGGTGGTCACCAGGCTCGCCTCTGCCCTCTACGAGGTGATGGGCACCAAGCTGAAGAAGCGTGCTGCCAGCCAGCCCCCACATGTCCAGGAAAACCTCTCCAGCATCCTGGGCTGGTGAAGGCTTGATGTTCTCCAGCAAGTTGACCAAGTGCTGAGATGGACACCTGCGGTTCTGACCTTTTAGCTGTGCCAGAAATGACAAAATACTCAGGAAGGGTGTGCATCTGCCCCTGCTCTCTCCACTGCCCTTCCTAGTCATGGCATGCTCAGGGGCCTGAAGACACTCTGGATTGAGGACAAAGTGAAGGACTAGCATGGCTCAGCCTCCCACAGAGGTAAGGTGGGAGCTGGGCCGCTCTCTGGTGGGAGGAAGGGTCTTGTGCCAGCCTGGAGAGCCTGTGTACATTGGCAGGGAGCAGTTGTGCTCTGCAGGTGCCCCCTGCCATGAGCTGTGCTGCTGCCAGTGCCCCGTGGAGCTGTAGGGCTGCTGAGCTGTGGGGCAGGGAGAGGAGCAGGAGGCTGCATGTGCAGCTGAGCCATTGCTGGGAAGCACAGGGCTCTGGGCTCCCTGCTGTCGAGGGCAGCCTAGAGGCCAGGGAGTTCCCCTGGGAGCTCTGTGGAAGTGGCTCAGGGTGTGCCCCTGGCCTGCCTCCAGAGGGTGATGGTAGGAGAATGTTTCCCTGTGCAGCTGTTTATGAATTTCCAAGAAATGTGTTCTATGAAATATGGAGCTTCAGATGCTTTAGGTTTGCATTGCAGCCTCTGTTACATTTTGTGTCTCCATTTTGCAGACCTGCCTGGCTCCTGTGTTTCCACCAAGTTTTCTCTGGACATTCATTTGTGCATTTACCCACAAAGTCCTTTCCTGCTGTCCAGAAGAGCTCTTTCCTCCAAGCCCAGGAAGAAGCTGCTGCCTATCCAAAGAGCGTTTGAAGACAAGGATTTATGCATTAGCCTGTATAGTTCCAGATGTACATATGTTCTGATAGTTATCTGTAGGTTTCAATAAATATATTTTGATTGTATCTTAATAATTTTGTTGTTATATTTTTTATTGTGTATATTTTTGGTGGTATGTTTTGTTTTTTTATATTTTATAGTTTTATATTTTTTCCCATTGACATGCTAAGGATGGCCAGGTCCTTGAGACCTTGAGATGGGGAAGGGAGAGCCTCCCTTTTTTTTGGGTGTTTCTCTGGGAGGGCGGGGCCAGTGTGGGGAAGGAGGCCAAGGCCACGAGATTCGAAGCAGGTAAAGCAGCGTGGGGGGGCAGTTACTGGTACTCACCCCTTTTTGGCTCTGGAAGGAGGAAGGCAGCTGGAAAACCTCACCGCGCCATCCCAGTGCCAGGAGCTGCCTCTTCTGGTGTTGGACCTCACACCCCTGCCAGGATGCTGTCCTGCTTCAGTTTGCTATCTCCAAGCATCCTGTTGGAGCACCGGGACCGACACTGCTCCAAGGATTCGTGAGCAGAGTCTCTCCTCCACCCTTCCCATCTGGGACACAGCTGCCATCACCCCCAGCTCTCCTGCAGCTGTGCAGGGATCCACACACCTGCCCTGTCCACTGGGAACCTGCCAGAGCTCACTGCCAATGGCGATGGTAACTGCACCAGGGGGGAAAAGAGCACACAACCAAAGGAACTGTGACTGGGTTCCTGTTAATTTCATAGTTATTGTTGTTTAGATTGGCCTTGTTGTATATTTAGTAGAGAACTGTTCTTCCTGTCCCCCTATCTTTCCCTGAGAACCTCTTGATTTCAAAATTATACTGACTCAGTGGGAAGGATTTTACTTTCTCCATTTCAAGGGAAGGTCCTGCTTTTTCCCTAGCACACACCTGTCCATTCAAACTAGGATACGGAGCATGAGGTGCAGGGCTGATGTGTGAAAGCAGGAGGATCTCCTCCAAAGTAACTTGTTTAATTGTCCATTTTATTACTTCTCTATTTACTCCACACTACTAAGGCAAGGCAAGCTTTGCTTGCAGGCAAAACAGGCATGGGATACACTAGGGTCCCTTGCAGGATCAGCAGGGCTGGCAGTGACAAAGCAGGCAATCTGCTCCATGGTGAGCCACTACACAGCCGCATCCCAATGTGGGTTTAAGTAGCATGGTATTATGGAGAACTCCTTTTCTGCATCAGATACCAAAAGAACGTCCACAGCTTCTGGTGGCAGTCAGCTGGAGCATTCCACAGGCAACACGAGCTCTCAAGGCACTCAGTGTTCTCTAGTGTCAGAGGCAGAGACACACTTGAGGAGAGTCCATGTCAGGGGTCAGCCTTCCCAAACTGAGCAATGGATGCTTCTGCCACTAACACTGACAGGAAATAAACAAACAAAATTTCTGTGCACACCAGGGCTACGTGTGGATTAAATTATTTCTGTTTCACATCCCGGCCAGAACAACATCGTGGTCAGAATATCATTGTTCCTAGATTCTCTAACACTAAAAATATTGCTGGAGAGTTTTTGTCATTCCCATAGATTTGGTGACATCCAGACACACTTAACAATCCATTTGGGTCCAAGTTCCATATTGCAGACGATGTCTTTGGGCAGCCTGCAAGTGTCTCAGCAGAGAATGAAAAGGGATGACAATACTGACACGATTTCTCTTTGCTACTTGAAATTTAAAAGCTCCGCTCCAGCCCACACTGGCAAAATTGTCAGAAGAGGCAATTCTTCCCCACAAAATGCTTCATCTCACTCAAACAAGAAAGCCACAAGCCAACAGTCTTCTTTACGCCTCCACTGCTTTATTTGGCTATTTCTCTAATAGGAATTAGCTTCATTTATTCTTACTTTGTTTCCTGTGTTCCACGGGGCGCGCGGCGGCTCCTCCGTTGGGTTCGCGGAGGCAACGGCAGAACGGCCGCGCGCTCCGGCGGCTCCGCAGCAGCAGCAGCAGCAGCAGCAGCAGCAGCAGCAGCAGCGCCTCTCTCGATCGGTTTTTCGATCGGTTTTCCGCTCGAGTTCCCGCTCGCCCTCCGTGCCCTTCTCCCTCTCAGACTCCCTGTGATCCCGTTCGGTCCCGTCCTTGTTGCGCCTCTCCCAGCCCGGCTCATGCCGTGCCCAGCAAGGCGGCCGTGGGCGAGCCGGCCCCCTGCCCACCCCTGTCGGGCACGCCGCGGTGCCGCCTCCGCGGGGCTCAGTCCGTACCGCCTGTGGCACCTTTTGAAGAGCCTGTGGGCGAGCTCCTCGCTGCACTGGTGGCGGTGGTGGAGCAGCACCGTCTCTTGGCTCCGCCTGGCGCGGGGCCTGGCGCTGGCCCGGCCCCGACCGAGGCCCCTCCCGCGGTTCCGCCCACAGCTGGCCCGCAGCCGCCCGGCTCCCGCCCCGCCGCCGGCGCATTCCCCCGAGCGAGCCTCGCCGCCCGGCAGTTCGGCCGCCGGCCCCGAGGCGCCGGAGCCCGGGGCGGCTCGGGAAGCAGCGGCGGCCGGGGCGGGCGGGTGCCCCGGGCAGAATGACGAGAGCGCGGTGCCGTCCGCACGGGCGGAGAAGCCTCCCCTGGAGCAGCTGTACCGGGAGGGCCCGCTGCTGGGGAGCGGCGGCTTCGGCAGCGTTTACGCCGGGACCCGGCTCGCCGACGGCGTCCCGGTAAGAGACGGGGCCGGCTCGGAGCGGGGAGGGGGGCGGCGAGCGGCGGGCGGCGAGCTGAGCCCTCCGCTCGCCTTGGCTTGCAGGTGGCCATCAAGCGAGTGTCCCGGGACCGCGTCTTGGAGTGGGCGCGGCTGGTGAGTGAGCGGGGCCAGCGGGAGCAGGCGGCGGGGCGTGGCGGGCGGGGTAAGGCCAGGCCCGGCCGGGTGGGAGCCGGGACGCTGCGATGGGAGCGAGCGTGGAGCGAGCGGGGGCCGCGCAGCGTCCCGGGCCATGGGCAATGGGAGCTGCGGTGGCGCCGGGCAGGGGGTGGCGAAGGCGAGCGCAGCATCGGCGCCGCTGACGGCATGGCGGCTCCCCCGCAGCACGACGGCGCCCTTGTGCCCCTGGAGCTGGTGCTGCTCTGGATGGCGTCGTGGCCCGGCTTCCGCGGCATCGTGCGGCTCCTGGACTGGTTCGAGCTGCCCGACGGCTTCGCGCTGGTCATGGAGCGTCCGGAGCGCTGTCAGGACCTCTGGCACCTGCTGCACGCGGGGGGGTTCCTGCCAGAGCCCGTGGCGCGGGCGCTGTTCCGGCAGGTGCTGGGGGCCGTGCGGCACTGCACCAGCCGCGGCGTCCTGCACCGCGACATCAAGGCCGAGAACGTGCTCGTTGACCTGGCCACCGGCGAGGCGAAGCTCATCGACTTCGGCTGCGGCACCATCCTGCAGGACACGTTCTACACCCAGATGGCCGGTGAGCCCAAAGCCGGGGCCCAGCCGGGCAGTGGAGCTTCTCCCCTGTGCTTCCCCAGGTGGAACACACAGGGAGGGAGGGAGGGGGAATGCTGCTTCAGCCGGCTGCAGCCAAGTTGCATTTTGGCAGGAGGTGGCTGGGAGGGAGCAATCAGCATTGGCCTGATGAGCTGTGCCCGTGTGCCATAGGAACGCGGGAGTACTACCCACCGGAGTGGATCCTCTTTGGCCGCTACCATGGCCAGCCAGCCACCATCTGGTCCCTGGGCATCCTGCTCTATCAGCTGGTGTGCAGGCACCTTCCTTTCAAAAGCAGAGAGGACATCGTCCGGGGACAGCTCTTCTTCCCGCCCCGGGTGTCTCAAGGTGGGGATGGGCCTTCAAGGCACGGGAGCAAGAACGGCTTTGGGAGAGGGCAGGTGGCACATAAGTGTCCTGCTGTTGCAGCTGGGGAGGAGGTTCATCTCCTGGGCTGAGCTGGACGAGGTGGCAGGTGTACCTCTGCTGCTCTCTTCCAGAAGAGAGGATGGATGGGAAGCTGTGCGAAGAGCTCTGAGCACTCTTAGTGTGCTGTGGGCACTGTGAAATCTGGGAGAGCATGGACAGGAGCTGACCAGCAGTTTCTGGTTTCTCTCTGCAGAGTGCCAGCACCTGATCAGGTGGTGCTTATCCATGGACCCTGCAGACAGGCCATCCTTGGATGACCTTTTAGAACATTCTTGGGTGCAGAAGCCCCACCTGGCCCAGGAGACAGCAGAGATCCATCCCTCTGCACAGTAGAATCCAGGATGCCCGCAAGCAGCAGCTGCTCGTGTCTCGTGGCTCTCAAAGAATTCCCCAGAGCATTTCCCAGTGGCCCTGGCATGGAGCAGAGAGCACAGCCAAGGAGGTGCTTCCTCAGGTCCCCGGCGATTTGTGGAGGGAGCGGCTCAGGGCTCCCCATCCTATTGGAGAAATTGTGGCACAGTGCAGTGAAGTTGCCACAGAGTGGAAAAGGGGAAACATCCCCCTGCAGCTCAATGGCCTCGTGATGTCCCCGCGAGCCAAGGCACATCTGGCGTGTTCTTCTGGAGATCAGCGCAGAGCTGGAGAACGCCGTCCTCGAGCTGGCCACTGGCAGGGCAAAGCTGATGGGCTTTGGTTGCAGCCCCTTCCTAGAGGACACGCTCTGCACCCTGACGAAATCAAGATGAGTCCCCAGGCGGTGCAGGGGTGGGGGGATGCTCGTGCCTCCAGGCATGGCAGGGCTCAGCCTGGCCACGTGCCGGTGGTTCCCCGTGGGGTGGCAGTGGACAATATTAATCTTTCTGCCAACTGCTCAGCTGCTTTTTGGTGGGGCAGGGGATGGATGTTGTGGAAGGGGAGCTGGCTCCTGGCCTCACTGACAGCTTCTTCCTGCCAGCATGGCACAGGCTGGGGTGGGGGCATCCGGCCTGACATAAGCGTCCATCCGTGTGGATGGGGAGCAGCAGAGGGGGACGGGTTCTTTAGCCATGGCCCAGCTGCTCTGCTTTGCAGGCCCTTGAGGAAGGGGTGGGCATACAGGTGGGAAAGGTAGGGTTTTTCCCCACCACTGGAGAGATTTTAGTATCATAAAGAGCGGTCAGACCTTCCCCAGTCCTGTGAAACGGTGACAACCTTTGGTGCTTTTTCTTGTTTCCAGGTATTGTTTTGAAATGACTTTCATGCAATTGTTCTTTGTTTTTTCCAGAAAGATTGCAGCTTGTGTCCAGACCAGATGGAGAAGCACCGGTACCGTCCCTGGAGTGCATCCCATGCAGGTGCTACCCGGGGAGGGTCCACGGTGTGGATGTCCCCTGCAAAAGGATGAGGACCTTGTGTGGGATCGGCTCCTCTCCTGGCAGCAGGTCTCCAGAGGTGGGTACCCGGTTCCACAGCTCGGGTGGCAGAAGGGCTTAGGGCAAATGGCAGCAGGCACACGAGAATGTCGCTCTTGCAGCTGCTGAGGAGGTTGTTGTGCCATGCTTGAGCAGAAGAGGTGGAGCGTGTCCTGCCACGCTGCTCTCCTCTAACAAGGAGGGAATGGGCTGGGAGGTTTGGGCTCTGAGCACAGCCAGCAGCCTGGCCTGAGTATAGGCTATGGTGGGACAGGGGGGACAGGAGCCTGCTGCCACTGACCGTGGCTTTCTGGTTTCTGTCCCCAGGCTACCAGCAGCTCATGCCATGGAAACGGCACCGCTCGACCTGCCAGTCTGGGAGGGCTGGACAGCAGCGGGTGTTCATTTGCTGCCAAAAATAAATCATTCATGTTACTAACATCATCATCATCATCGGAGCATTTCTTTCATCCTTTTTTCAAGCTTTTGGCCTCCCTTCTTCCACCGAAATCTCTTTGCCTCTTTCCTCATCCACTTGGTGGAATTGGTGGGGGGGGTTTAAGTAACACAAAAAGTTCAGCAACAATTCCTGTTGCCAACCGCAGCAGTCTCTTCAAGAACCTGGAGTTGGTAGCCAGGCCCACATTTCACTTGGAAAGGGGAGTGGTTTGCAGGGACAAAGATGTCCCTCTGCTGCAAAAGCAGGGAGGAAATCAGAAGCAGCAAAATGCAATTTCAGCTCTACCCCCGCCCAAAGTTGTCTGCATCTTTGCCCTCCACTCCAAAATAGGCAGGCAAGGCTGGACTTGAACAAGGTTCAAGTCCTTCATGGTCCCTTGGCATTAAAGGGATCAAGTAAAACTCTCGTATGCAGTAATTGGAGTACAGCTACTGTAGGGATAAAGGAAATGTTGGGAGCTGGGACATCCTTCTTGTCTCCTTTGTCTCCCCAGGTGTTGTAGCCTGGATAGCTGTTAAGATGGTTGCAGGTAAAGGAGCAGCAAGGGCCTTTGTATGGGATCCACGGAGATGTTTATTTCAGCCACTGCGTGGATAGTCCAGGGTCAGAGGCAAAGACAAAGGGGAACGTCGGGGTGAGGGTCCAGGTTGAAGCAGATGGGTGTCCTGGGCAGGGGGAGCATCAGGGAGCACTTACCAGGGGACATGGGGGTGGCACAAAGGTGGGGTTAGGGCATGGGAGCCAACAGGGAAACAGGGTGGGAGTGACCGAAAAACTGAGAGACAGGGAGAGGGCAGGGGGCTGGCCCAGGGAACAGAACAGGGCTACATTGGCATGACAGAACAGGGCTTGCTATGAGAGAAGCCTCTCGTGTCTTCCTAACTAGGGAATGCCTTCTAGGGTCTCCACAGTGGGGTGTTTTGGGTTCAGTTTGAGTTTGGGTGGAGATACTGCTTTAGTGTAGTGGTTTTGGATTGTTAATTTGAATGTTTTTAGTTGTGAGATAGGATTAGGAGGAAGATAAAACAGGCTTAGCTTTAAATAATACAAAGACAAACTTTATTACCAGAAACTATAGGGGAAAAAAGAAGAAGAAATATTAGAATAAAACTTCAGACTACTCTTCTTCTTTCCACACATTTGTTTTTTTACATTGACAACATACAAAGAACAACTCAGTTAGTTTACCATTTCTAAAATAGTCATTTACTTGTTTCTTTCAGAGAGGAGATTCTTCAGCCTATAGAGATTTTTTCATAAGAAACCATTTGTAAGTGGTCTTGCTGTTCTAGTGTTTAGCCGTCAGGGAGGATAGAGATCTGGTTATTATGTAATATTTTTTTTCTCAACTAACATTTTAATTCATAACTAATACTGAGGACCATATCAACTTATGAGGCACACTTAAAGGATTATAATAGTTGAAACAAAAGCTTACTCCACTTTTAAAAATAGAGGGTGTTTTTCTTCTTCTTCCCTAGGGAGAAGCAGGGGTTTTTTCACTATTTAAACCTAGGGCACTTACAGCAATTTTAACATTGGTTTATTTTAACACCAACGCTTCTTCTTACATCTAGAGTTAGAATCTTTAATCCACCCCATATTTTTTATGTGTTATAGGGAAACAACGGATTCTTTTCTATAGCATAAAAAAAAGGGAAGAATTTCAGTCTATGTCTTCCTTCCCTCAGCTGAGACTTGACTCTTCTCATACTTTGATTTTGGTGTTTTTTGTGCTGTTTTTGTACATATTATCATTTTGGTTCTCTGTTTTTTTTTCCACAGGACAGAGAATAAAGTATTTGTAAAGTCATATTTTGGGCAGTGAAAAAGTTAATATTTTGCCGGGGCAGGAGAGGGTTCTGTGATTGTTTTTAGGTGGGGCGGCCGGAGCTCTTTACCATAAGGAGCCTTCTAAGGCTGCGCCGGGGCCGGGCTGGGATTGTAGGGCCCGGCCAGAAAGCGGAGATGAGTTTTTTGGTTGTAAGGTTGTTTTTTGGCGTTTGCTGTATGTAGTGTTAGTGGTGGGCTGGTGGTTTTCCTTTTCCTTTTGCCAGCAGCCGAGGTTGGGGCCCTTGCCAGATCGGGGCCCAGCTGTCTCTCCCCCAGGCCGTGTGGGCGGTGAGGCAGGCCTTTTTTCCACCTTTATCTCTTACTGTTCACTTCCTCTTGCTGGAAACGGGATTGTTGGAACACTTTAGAGGAGACGGCTTATCCATAGTGTTCTGTTTTAAATTGTCTAAAACCGTGTGAGACAGATGGCTTCACATAGGAACATCCCCAGGGCTGCTGAGGGGAAGGCACCACTTTATTTGTTGTGAAGAGAAGTAATCAAAATCCGCAACCAACAAGCTGCAAGGCAGAACGGAGTGGGAATTACAGAAATAAAGGCCTTGAAAAGCAGCTTAGGAAAGCGGCTACTTCCTAGACAGTGCCAAACCCTCCGACCTGGCCTGGCCGGGCCCAGGGCTGGCTGCCCTTGGGAAGGGAAGGGAAAGGGATGGAGCTGGGGTGGGGGCTCTGTGGCCATGGAAACGAGAGAACCACGGGCCAGCGCGTCACAAAGGGGCAGCCCCGCAAGGGGCTGTGAAGGTTGTGGTTGACACGGACACAGTGGCAGGAGACACGTCTGGCTCTGCCTGTCTGTGCCGACTGCTGGCGATTGGAGTCACCCCACCTTGTTCTAGGGCTGGGGACCGGGCTCCTATCGCCGTCTGCTCCGAGACAGTTCCCAAATTCAACCCCAGGTACTTCTGCGAGACAGAAGCACGGGTTCAAAGATGGATTTTACTGGAAAAGGAAAGACCACGGAAGGAAAAGGTGAGGATAGAAAGGAGCTGAAAGGCCCGAGTCAAATGGAGACAAATTCCACCAGATTTCCGGGAAAATTGGTCCATGGTGGTCAGTTCTGGCTCTGTGTCAGAGTTGGTGGCTGTGAGCTACAGGTGATCTTGCCAGGACAGCCCTGGCATCACAACATTTTCTCATTAGCTTACTCATTATGTTTTGTCATTAGCGTCCTCTTCTTTTCACAGTAGCCAAATCACTCAAACTTTCAGTCAGGACAGGGACTGTGGCCACAGCTGACCACAAACTGGACACGGTCATGAGACGCAAGTTCTGTTCCTTTGTTTGCCACCAATGTCAGGTCTCACAACAGATAAATTTCCTGTTCTTCCTCTGCTTGCTAATTGGGTGTAACACTGAGAATGATATTAAGGTGCTATGAAAACGCCAGCAAGTCCTGCCTGCTTGCTGAGAGCTCTTTGTAGTTTGCAGAAACAGCAGTCACAGCTGTGTGGGTCTTTATTGGGTGTTCACAGAAGCCACACTAGAGAAGGAGTTTTTTTCCCCTCTTCCCATTGGAGCCATCCAACTTTCTGTTCAGCCATGGTAACTCAATAGTGTTCAGAGGAATAGTTCACAGGCTAGGTCCTTGAGAAATGAAACCTAAGAAATTTTCTCCAAAGTTCAAGAATCCTGCAAATGCCCCACCCATTAGACGTGTTTATGATAAAGATGGGACTTCACCTAAATGAGTTCATCCCTTGTGAGGCTGGCTCAGCCTCCCACAGAGGTAAGGTGGGAGCTGGGCCGCTCTCTGGTGGGAGGAAGGGTCTTGTGCCAGCCTGGAGAGCCTGTGCACATTGCCAGGGAGCAGTTGTGCCCTGCAGGTGCCCCCTGCCATGAGCTGTGCTGCTGCCAGTGCCCCGTGGAGCTGTAGGGCTGCTGAGCTGTGGGGCAGGGAGAGGAGCAGGAGGCTGCATGTGCAGCTGAGCCATTGCTGGGAAGCACAGGGCTCTGGGCTCCCTGCTGTCCCAGAGCAGCCTAGAGGCCAGGAAGTTCCCCTGGGAGCTCTGTGGAAGTGGCTCAGGGTGTGATCCTGTGGCCTGCCTCAGGTGGCTGCTGTCAGGTGCATGTTTCCCTGTGCAGCTAGTTTCCAGGAAAGTTTCCAGGAAATGTCTTCTATGAAATATGGAGCTTCAGATGCTTTAGGTTTGCATTGCAGCCTCTGTTACAGTTTTATATCTCTACTTTCCAGGCCTGACTGGCTACCCTCTTGCCAAGAAGTTTTCCCTGGCAAATCCTTCTATGCTCCTTCCCTCCAAGCCATTGCCTCCCATCCAGAAGGACTCTCCTTCCACCAAGCCAAGCACGGTGTCCAGAGGAGAGCACGGGACTGGGAAAAACGGCACCGGCTGCGAGGATAAAATTAGAAATAACAGGGAGCTGAGTTCAGAAGGAAAAGAACAGATGGTAAGGAGACCGAGCTAAGTCCTGTGTGATAGATTTTCACTTTCTGCACTGTAAGCAGAGCTCAGAGAGCTTTTCCTGTGGTGTGAGCACATGGAACCAGCTGGGCCAAGGAAGAGCTCAGCTGGACACTGCACTTCTGGGAAGTGTCTGAGAACACGCTGCCTTTGCAATGGGTGTGTAGTGCAAACTTCACATCCTCAGCATGCATCAATGGCAGGAGAAGTCTTTGAATGGTTTCTGGGCTCTGTCATAATTCCTTGTCTGACTTATGACTGAGAAAAGCCCAAGAATCAGGCCAAGCTGCTTATGCTGTCCAATCTGGCCAAGCAAGCATGTTAGATTTTATAACCTACATGTATTTTTGAACCATGGCTGTGTCAGGGATATGTATTCCATCAGCTGTGTCTGCTTGCTAAGGAAAAAAGTAGTTTGCTGGAACAGGCAGTGCTACAAAGTCAGTTCCAGGTGGTCTCAGCTTTTGAGTTGTACAGCCATGGCCTCCTACACAGTTGTCTCTGATGCTATTTCTAGATTTCGTCAGCTTCTGGGCAGCTGTGTGCTCTGGCATGGCTTTGTCCAGAGGGAAGGGATGGGAGGTGGCCATGGGGAGAGCAGCTCAAAGCCCAGGCACACAATTTCCTTTGCAGCAGGGCCAGCACCTGCAGTTGTTTTGGGTTTACCATGGGGTGCAGGAGGAGGCAAATGAGCAACAGCATTGGCAAACAGAATGTCCAATCAAAGGCTGATGTACTTGATTCCAGCCTTGCTGAGGAAGGGCCCAATGTATTCCTGACAGGATCTAATCCTTCCACTGCAGTTCAAACAGGTCCTGATTTGGCCCTTTAGTTGTGCCAGAAATGATGGGATACTGAGGAAGGGCGTTCATCTGTCTCCACTGCCTCCACCTCCCTTCCTGGCCATGGCATGGGGGCCCTGGAGAAATTTGGGCAGGCAGAGACCTTCCAGAGAGCAGCAGGGCAGGGAGCTCTGCTGAACTTCCTAAATGCCAGTGAGCCTGAGATGATGGAGGTGTGGGAGCTGGAGAGCACGGAGCATCGCGAGAGCTCAGCAGCTTCTGGGCTGAAAGGCTGCTGGGCAACTGTAAGAGGGAAGGGCAGCAGCAGAAGAATTGAGGGGCTTGAGAAAAGCAGGTTCTGACATCCTGCAGAATGGCTTTGTGGGGACTTGGCTGGAGATCAGCACTGGCTGTGAGGTGCCTAAGAGGCAGGGAGAGAACAGTGATCTGAACCTGTTCCCATACCATCCAAAAGGCCAGTGGAGGCCGTGGCACCGCAGAACAACTTGATACCAAACATGTGGATTCCAGCTGGGATCATAGCCACACTTGCAGTGAACTGAGCCCAAGGAGAGAGTTGGCAAGTCTAGGGCATGAGCACGCCCTCACCACTTGCCTTTTCATTCCCCATGCTAGGCCAAGCTACTCCAGCAGTTTGACTGGTCTTTCCCTGCCAGGTCCCAGTTTAAAGCATGGCTAAATGTCTTCAGCCATCAGTGAGGAAGGGCTGAATGCTTCATCTCAGCACTTTGTACCACTCTTTCCAGGCATCCTTGCTGTATCCCAGAGGTGGGGATATGAAGAAGGGGTCATTGGGACTGCCTTTGGTCCCCCCTATACCCAAGGCAGTCAGTCCCCGTGTTGGCAGTGCTGCAGGGTCTCTGCGCAGCTCTGTGCAGCTGGATGTCCAAGAGTCCCAGGAGATGAGGTAAGCCAAGGTGTCTGCTGCTCCACTCTGCTGTTCAGCTCCCTCTTGCCATCTTGTGAGGTTCCTTTGCACAGTCAGCTCTCTCCCATGTATTTAGGCAAACCTCTGTGTATTCACCATTTGGCCCATCCGTGATGATCCAGCTCCATGTCAAACCCCACACCATGTGTCCCAAGAGCAGAGGTGGTGGTGGTGGGGAAGAGGAGGCAGGGCTTAAAAGCATCTGAAGATGGGTCCTCTGCTGGGCTTGGTATTGATTCCCTCTGTAATGTTTGTGGTGTCATTTGGGAGCTGTATTGCACAGCTCTGGATCCTGCAGATCTTTGAATACTGTGATCCTTGACTGGCAACTTCAGCCCTGGAAAACTCTGTTTGGCCAAATATTGGATGCTGGAGGGGTGTCTCTGTCTTTACGTGCTGCTTCTGTAAATGTCAGGCATAATTTCTCTGTGCCTGGGACGACACTGTGAATTGAGAACCCAGCTATATTTTCCGGGTATAGATGTAAAATCCTATCAATGTTTAATATTTAGGTCTGGGATTAAAACAGAGAGGGCAAGGAGGTAGAGAAGAGCTATAGTACTGTACCTGATGGGAAGATATTGGCTTGAATATATATGAGAAAATGTAGCTGTCAATGTAGCTTATCTGAAGGACAGCAATAATGAAGGAGTCACAAAAATGTCATTCCAACTGGAAAGCTTTGGTAGTGCATTGAAAGTGCAATGTGAATACCCTTGCCTAGCAGTTGAGTTGGTAAAAGGCTTTTCCTTCTTGAGACAGCCATGAGGTGGAATATCCTTCTCAGGATACTGCCGTGTTCGGACCACATGTAGCACGAGACTGGTACCAGTGAAAGCCACAAGCAGGCAAAGTCAAGCTTTGTCAGCAGAACCAAAGTAGCTGCCCTCCATGCAGACTCGTGTCTCAGCTTAGCAGCTCCTGCTGCTTGAGGGAGGCTGTAGGAGCCCCTTGGCTCCAAAAGGAAAGTCAGCAGAATTGGGGAGTTATGGTGCAAGTTGAGGAATGACTGCTGAGTTTCAGCTGGAGCTTGGCCAGCTCTGCCTGGCTGCAGCAACTGAATGCTTAAGGACAATTAATGAGCTTTGCATCTTGTTGGCTTGATGTGTTGCATTTTCTTCTTCATCAGAGGCACCAAGCAAGGAAGGATTGCTACACCTGTTCCTTCCCTTCTCTTTCTCCCTCCTCATATGTTCTTGTGTTTTCCATTTTCTCAAGGCCACGATCAAGCAGCAGCGTCAGAGTGAAGAAGTCTGAACATGCAGGTAGGTACAGGGCATGTCTGTCTTAAAATTACTACTAGAACCTTGAATTAGAGGTGATATTTTGAAAGCTTTGTTAAAAATCATTCTTTTAAAAATTTCTTTAAACTCATTTGAATTATTTGATGGGCTCAGTGGACTATCCCAGAGCCCAGTCACTGGGAGTGTGCTGCAGTGGTGTAGTGAAAATTCCTGTATTGTGAATCTTGAGTGGCAAGAGCTGGATTGGGACCTTGGGGCCCTGGAAGTGCAGTGCAGGAAAAGTCCATCCAGCACACGCCTTTTATCTCCATGCAGTCTTTCTCATGTCAGAATTAGCAGAGAAGAAGAAGGCATTTATCAGGAAATTAGAAATCCTCTCAATCCATCCTCCTGCCCTTGAAGGAGATAACATTTCCTTGAGGCAGATTCTGAACTGAAACCTTTGACATCTGAAAGAGAGTCATGGACTATCAAAGCCATTGCCTGGTTTTGCTCTGGGAGAAAGAGGGGAAACCTTCTGTGAGAGAAAGTCCTTTTGAATTTTCCAGTTATGGAGATGGAAACTTCCAAAGGGATGCAGCCTATGCAGGGTCTGAGTTTGTCGTCCTATGACAGCACAAGCCCAGAGCCACCTGTGGAATGTTCACAATGACAAATCTCTTGCCCCACTGCCTCTGCCTGTGTCAGTGTTGCAGGCTGAGGCTGGGGGAGGAGATGCCTTCTGCCTTGTCCCTCTGTCCCTGCCTTGCCTGATCCCTGACAAGTAGAATTGTGCCAGACAAACTGCGGTCTCTGGTGCATCTGTGCCAGCCAATGCCTTTGAGTTGAAAGCCTCCATCAATGCCTGTTGTTGTTGTTCCTTTGCCATTTTGGAGCATGTCACGATAGGAGAGATGAAATTTGAAGACATAATTAGCTGATGAAGAAAGCAGATGAGATTTCCAGGTCCCTTTGCTCTGGGTTATTTCTGAGAAATCCTGGGTTTTGCCCCTTTGGAATGACTCCTTAATTGGTGATATGCAGCTGGAATGCTTAATGCAGCTAGGGAGAAGTATTGCTCAGTAAGTAAGGTGATGTTTTTGCTGGATTCATTTTGGACTAGAAATGTGCAATTTCGTTAAATATTACCTGTTGTGCTTTCATAAATTGACCTGTACATTCTCTATGGATAAATAAAAGATTCGTTTAAGGATGTTCTTCTTTTTATCATCTGCCGTCTTCCATTTCCATCAAGGAAAGTTTGAATTGCTTTTAACTGCCATGATGAGAAATGTTTTGATGCAGGTCTTGTTTATACTGGATTTGGGTGTGTCTGCAGGAAAGAAAGCAGGGAATAAAACCCACGGGACAAGTATTTGAGCAGAAGTGGAACGTTTGAAAGCTAATTTGTTCCCTAAAGATTTGGGCTCCTTGAATACTGAGGATATGTAATGGGGAGCGCAAAGCTTCCTTTACTTGTAACATGGGGTGCCATTGTTCTTGTACCATCACTTCCTTTGTTGTAAAGCAAAATAAAAGCAACCAAGAAAACCCAACCCAGAACCGAGTGGGACTTAGAGAAACAAAGGCCCTGAAAACTAGCATCTGAAAACAACTACTTCCTAGGTGTAATTGTCAAATACTTGTGATCACTGTGGTTTGCCAACTGTTTGGAAGGAAAGGGATCCCAAAGTACTTGATGGGCAATGAGTAATACATAAGGAAAGGAGTAGAAGCTCTCTCTCCTGGCTTGCCAGCTCCATACCGTTCAGAGGAATTACAGTGATGGTAGTTTCATGGAAAAAACATCAACAACAACAAAAAACCACAAAGTGATTTTCTGATTAATTCAAAACTCCCGTGTATTCCTCATCAATTAGATGATTGTTTGTAAAGGTGGGAGTTCACCTAACTCACTTTTTCCCTCGTGAGCCTGGCTCAGCCTCCCGCAGAGGTAAGGTGGGAGCTGGGCCGCTCTCTGGTGGGAGGAAGGGTCTTGTGCCAGCCTGGAGAGCCTGTGCACATTGCCAGGGAGCAGTTGTGCCCTGCAGGTGCCCCCTGCCATGAGCTGTGCTGCTGCCAGTGCCCCGTGGAGCTGTGGGGCTGCTGAGCTGTGGGGCAGGGAGAGGAGCAGGAGGCTGCATGTGCAGCTGAGCCATTGCTGGGAAGCACAGGGCTCTGGGCTCCCTGCTGTCCCAGGGCAGCCCAGCGGCCAGGGAGTTCCCCTGGGAGATCTGTGGAAGTGGCTCAGGGTATCCTGTGGCCTGCCTCAGGTGGCTGCTGTCAGGTGCATGTTTCCCTGTGCAGCAAGTTTCCAGGAAAGTTTCCAGGAAATGTGTCCCATGAAACATGGAGCTTCTGATGTTTTAGGTTTACATTGCAGCCTCTGTTACATTTTGTTTTCCCACTTTGCAGGCCTGAGTGGTGACTTTATTGCCGAGAATCTTTCTGGGTCACCTCCCTCTATGCTCCTTCCCTCCAAGCCGTTGCCTCCCATCCGGAAGGGCTCTCCTTCCTGCAAGCCAATCATAATGTGCAGTGGAGAGGAAGAGAAAGGGAAAGATGGCACTGGCTACAAAGATATCAGTAGAAACAGTGCGGAGCTGAGTTCAGAGGGAAAAGGGAGTGAGGTAAGGATACCAAGCTAAGTCCTGTGTGATAGATTTTCAGTTTCTGCACTGTAGTGATTCCTAGAGAGGCTGATCTGGAAGAGAGACCACGCATAGTTAAAGGAATACAGTAGGTGATAATTAAGAGGCCTTAAAAGGATACACCTTGGGCAGTACAAGAGCCTGGCCCGGGCTACACCCAGGAGGGATCCAAGATGGATCCCGCTCATGAGTTTTTACACTTTTATAACCTTTGGTCAACTTATATAGTAGGGGTTAATTGTCCAGTTACAGCTTCAGGTCACCAAGTCCCATCCTTCTGGTCCACTCCCGGCGCTTTCCCATTGTTTATGATTTTTGGGTAATGGTTGTCCTTGATTCTTAAGCTGGAAAAAGATTGCTGTGTCTAACTGCCCTGAGAAGAGAACCTACCAACACTTAATACGAAGTTCAGAGTCCCACACCAAGTCAGCACAGAATCTGAGGAAAGTGAAAGCTAAAACTTAAAGCATCAACAGGAGGGAGTCTGAGAGCTTTTCCTGTGGGCTAAGCCCATGGAGGCAGCTCAGCCAAGGAAGAGCTCAGCTGGACACTGCACTTCAGGCTGTCTTTGCAATGAGTGTGTAGTGCAGACTTCACAATCCTCAGCATGTACCAATAGCAGGAGAGGTCTTTGAATGGTTTCTGGGTTCTGTCATGGCTTTTCCTCTGTCATATGGCTGAGAAAACACCAAAAGCAAGTCAGGGCAGCAAAAGTTGCCCAAAAGGGAAACCATCCTTCTGCATTTAGTAACGTAAGGGTAACTTTGAACCATGTCTAAGCCTGGGTGTTTTTTTTCTGTCAACTCTGTCTGGCTGGGAAGGAAGAAGTTGTTTGCTGGAACAGGCAGTGCTACAAAGTCAGTTCCAGGTGGTCTCAGCTTTTGAGTTGTACAGCCATGGCCTTCTACACAGTTGTCTCTGATGCTATTTCTAGATTTCGTCAGCTTCTGGGCAGCTGTGTGCTGTGGCATGGCTTTGTCCAGAGAGAAGGGATGGGAGGTGGCCATGGGGAGAGCAGCCCCAAGCCCAGGCACACAATTGCCTTTGCAGCAGGGCCAGCACCTGCAGTTGTTTTGGGTTTGCCATGGGGTGCAGGAGGAGGCAAATGAGCAACAGCTCTGGCAAACAGAATGTCCAATCAAAGGCTGATGTACTTGATTCCAGCCTTGCTGAGGAAGGGCCCAATGTATTCCTGACAGGATCTAATCCTTCCACTGCAGTTCAAACAGGTCCTGATTTGGTCCTTTAGTTGTGCCAGAAATGATGGGATACTGAGGAAGGGCGTTCATCTGTCTCCACTGCCTCCACCTCCCTTCCTGGCCATGGCATGGGGGCCCTGGAGAAATTTGGGCAGGCAGAGACCTTCCAGAGAGCAGCAGGGCAGGGAGCTCTGCTGAACTTCCTAAATGCCAGTGAGCCTGAGATGATGGAGGTGTGGGAGCTGGAGAGCACGGAGCATCGCGAGAGCTCAGCAGCTTCTGGGCTGAAAGGCTGCTGGGCAACTGTAAGAGGGAAGGGCAGCAGCAGAAGAATTGAGGGGCTTGAGAAAAGCAGGTTTTGACATCCTGCAGAATGGCTTTGTGGGGACTTGGCTGGAGATCAGCACTGGCTGTGAGGTGCCTAAGAGACAGGGAGAGAACAGTGATCTGAACCTGTTCCCATACCATCCCAAAGGCCAGTAGAGGCCGTGGCACTGCAGAACATGGTGATACCAAACATGTGGATTCCAGCTGGGATCATAGCCACACTTGCAGTGAACTGAGCCCAAGGAGAGAGTTGGCAAGTCTAGGGCATGAGCACGCCCTCACCACTTGCCTTTTCATTCCCCATGCTAGGCCAAGCTACTCCAGCAGTTTGACTGGTCTTTTCCTGCCAGGTCCCAGTTAAAAGCATGGCTAAATGTCTTCAGCCATCAGTGAGGAAGGGCTGAATGCTTCATCTGAGCACTCTGTACCACTCTTTCCAGGCATCCTTGCTGTATCCCAGAGGTGGGGATATGAAGAAGGGGTCATTGGGACTGCCTTTGGTCCCCCCTATACCCAAGGCAGTCAGTCCCAGTGTTGGCAGTGCTGCAGGGTCTCTGCGCAGCTCTGTGCAGCTGGATGTCCAAGAGTCCCAGGAGATGAGGTAAGCCAAGGTGTCTGCTGCTCCACTCTGCTGTTCAGCTCCCTCTTGCCATCTTGTGAGGTTCCTTTGCACAGTCAGCTCTCTCCCATGTATTTAGGCAAACCTCTGTGTATTCACCATTTGGCCCATTCGTGATGATCCAGCTCCATGTCAAACCCCACACCATGTGTCCCAAGAGCAGAGGTGGTGGTGGTGGGGAAGAGGAGGCAGGGCTTAAAAGCATCTGAAGATGGGTCCTCTGCTGGGCTTGGTATTGATTCCCTCTGTAATGTTTGTGGTGTCATTTGGGGGCTGTATTGCATGGCTCTGGATCCTGCAGATCTTTGAATACTGTGATCCTTGACTGGCAACTTCAGCACTGGAAAACTTTGTTTGGCCAAATATTGGATGCTGGAGGGGTGTCTCTGTCTTTACGTGCTGCTTCTGTAAATGTCAGGCATAATTTCTCTGTGCCTGGGACGACACTGTGAATTGAGAACCCAGCTATATTTTCTGGGTATAGATGTAAAATCCTATCAATGTTTAATATTTAGGTCTGGGATTAAAACAGAGAGGGCAAGGAGGTAGAGAAGAGCTATAGTACTGTACCTGATGGGAAGATATTGGCTTGTATATATGTGAGAAAATGTAGCTGTCAATGTAGCTTATCTGAAGGACAGCAATAATGAAGGAGTCACAAAAATGTCATTCCAACTGGAAAGCTTTGGTAGTGCATTGAAAGTGCAATGTGAATACCCTTGCCTAGCAGTTGAGTTGGAAAAAGGCTTTTCCTTCTTGAGACAGCCATGAGGTGGAATATCCTTCTCAGGATACTGCCGTGTTCGGACCACATGTAGCACGAGACTGGTACCAGTGAAAGCCACAAGCAGGCAAAGTCAAGCTTTGTCAGCAGAACCAAAGTAGCTGCCCTCCATGCAGACTCGTGTCTCAGCTTAGCAGCTCCTGCTGCTTGAGGGAGGCTGTAGGAGCCCCTTGGCTCCAAAAGGAAAGTCAGCAGAACTGGGGAGTTATGATGCAAGTTGAGGAATGACTGCTGAGTTTCAGCTGGAGCTTGGCCAGCTCTGCCTGGCTGCAGCAACTGAATGCTTAAGGACAATTAATGAGCTTTGCATCTTGTTGGCTTGATGTGTTGCATTTTCTCCTTCATCAGAGGGACCAAGCAAGGAAGGATTGCTACACCTGTTCCTTCCCTTCTCTTTCTCCCTCCTCATATGTTCTTGTGTTTTCCATTTTCTCCAGGCCACGATCAAGCAGCAGCATCAAAGAGAAGAAGTCTGAACATGCATGTAGGTACAGGGCATGTCTGTCTTAAAATGGCTATTGGAATCTAGACTCGGAGGTGACCTTTTGAAAGGTTTATTAAACACCATTCCTTTCAGAATTTCTTTAAATTTGTTTCACTCCTTGATGGGCTCAGTGGACTCTCCTGGAGTGCAGTCACTGGGAGTGTGCTGTAGTGGTGCAGTGAGAATTCCTGCATTGTGAATTCTTGAGTGGGATGAGCTGCAGTGGGACCTTGGGATCCTGGAAGTGCAGTGCAGGAAACAGAAGCATTCGTCTCCATCCTTCACATGCCTTTTATCTCCATGCAGTGTTTCTCATGTCACAATTTGTAGAAAAAAATTATGCATTTTTCTGGAAATTAGAAATATTCCCACTCATTTCTCTTGCCCAGTAAAGTGAAAAAACCTGTCCTTGGGGCAGATATTCAGCTGAAACCTTTCAGATCCATAGGAGATTGATGGTCATGACCTGATTTTGCTTTGGGGGAAATATGGAAACGTCCTGCTATAGAAATTCCTTTTGAAATTGCAATCATGGTCATGGAAACTTCCAAATGGATGCAGCCTATGCAGGGTCTGAGTCTGTCATCCTATGACAGCACAAGCCCAAAGCCACCTATGGCAAGTTCATCATGACAAATCTCTTCCCTGACTCTCTCTGCCTGTGTCAGTGTTGCAGGCTGAGGCTGGGGGAGGAGATGCCTTCTGCCTCGTCCCCCTGTCCCTGCCTTGCCTGATCCCTGACAAGTAGAATTGTGCCAGACAAAATGCGGTCTCTGGTGCGTCTGTGCCAGCCAATGCCTTTGAGTTGAAAGCCTCCATCAAAGCCTGTTGTTGTTGTTCCTTTGCCATCACTGGGCAGGTAATGATAGGAGAGATGAAATTTGAAGAAAGACTTTTGCTGATACAGAAAAAGGGATCAGATGCCAGGTCCCTTTGCGTAGGGTTAGTTCTGCCAAATCCTGGGTAGTGCCCCTTTGGAATGACTCCTTTGTTGGTGATATGCAGCTGGAATGCTTAATGCAGCTAGGGAAAAGTATTGCTCAGTAAGTAAGGTGACAGTTTTGTTGGATTTACTCTGGACTAGAAACGAGCTATGTCATTAAACCTTACCTGCCTTTCTTTTATAACTCAGTAGAACATTCTACAGGAGAAATCAACCCAGTTTAAAGAATGTTATTCCACTCTTATTGCTTGGCTGCTACATGATTTTACCCCATGTTTAGCCACGTAAAAATGATTAGTTGCCTTATATCTAACAGCTCTGTTGAAGAGTATTTCAGAATGTCCTGCCCTCTGCTATTTCCATTTTGAAAACCTTCAGTTGTCAGTGTCAGCCATGATCAGAAATGTTTTGAGGCAGGTCATGTTTATGTTGGGCTTAGGTATCTGTGCAGGAAAGAAAGCAAGGAATAAACCGATCAAAGAGTGAAGTAGAGCAAAAGAGAAACTTCTGGATGACCACTTTATTCCCTATAACTATGGGCTTGCAGAATACTGGGGACGTGTAATTGGGAAAGCAAAGCCCTTTTTGCATGTAACATGTAGTGATCTTGATTGTGTACCACCACTTCCTTTGTTACAAAGAGGAATTAAAAAGATCCCCAGAATAAAAAACCCAGCCTAGAACTGATTGGGAGTTACAGAAACAATAACCTGAAATCTACTTTTGAAAACAATCGCTTCCTAGATAGTGTCAAATTCTAGAGACTACTGTGAGTTTCCAACTCTTTGGAAGGAAAGGAATCCTGTAGTAGTGTGGAGACAACGAGCAGCACATCAAGTCATAGAACCCATCTCTCCTGGCTTGCCAGATCCACATTGTTCAGAGAAATTCAAGTTAGTTAGACATTAGTTTCATGAAAAATAAAAAAAACAACTAATCATTTCAGTAGCTGAAGTGCTCTTTGAATTCCCCACTCTTTAGATGGGTTGATTGTAAAGGAGTGAGTTCAATTAACTCGCTTCTTCTCTTGTACCTGTCTACAGCTTCTTCTGAGTCTACAACAGAAACCCAGAGAATGAAGGCAAAGAGCTCTTGGTGTGTGATAGGACCTGGGATGCCTCTGTTCCCAAGGAAACTCGCTAACGTGTTTGGCATGCAGACCTATGTGCGGAACCCCGGTGTTGGGAATGGAGGTGTGGGCTCCCGGCCGGCTCAGGGGGCCTTGGCCCAGGAGCCCCGGCAGAGGCAGCTGAGCAGCGCTGTCCCCAGGGTCACTGCCAGGGAGGAGGACAAGGGGAAGGACCAGCATGGCTCAGCCTCCCACAGAGGTAAGGTGGGAGCTGGGCCGCTCTCTGGTGGGAGGAAGGGTCTTGTGCCAGCCTGGAGAGCCTGTGCACATTGGCAGGGAGCAGTTGTGCCCTGCAGGTGCCCCCTGCCATGAGCTGTGCTGCTGCCAGTGCCCCGTGGAGCTGTAGGGCTGCTGAGCTGTGGGGCAGGGAGAGGAGCAGGAGGCTGCATGTGTAGCTGAGCCATTGCTGGGAAGCACAGGGCTCTGGGCTCCCTGCTGTCAAAGACTGAAAAAGTGTCTGAATTTTATCAGCTGTGTTGGAGAGTGTTGCAGAATGAGTTACATTGTTCTTACTTGCATTCAGAAAATCAGCGTTCTGTCAGGCTGGCCTGAAAGTGCCAGAGCCCATACAGTTTAGACAGAAAATTCTTTGGGGAAAATGAATAATCTAGTGTCAAGGGCACAATTTTCATTAGGGTACCCCTCCTGTAATCCTAAGTTTTTCTTTATTGTCCACTGAAATATTCCAACAAAGTGAAGAAAAAGTTGATCTGAATGTATACAGGTATTAGAACCCAGGACTACTTTTAGGAACCAGAAAGAAGATGTTTACTAAAATCAGCATAAGGGCAGATAAGAATCTCTGTCAAGAGCAATCTCCATCTCTGCCCTTCTCTATCAAACACAGAGGCTCTCCAGCAACCAGGGGCTGAGGCAGCAGGTTTCAGTCTGCTGGCCCACAGAGTAATGTCATGTCTCCTTCCAGGAGCCCATCCACTGGGAGAGGGTCTAGGCATATGTAGCTTGCTGCTCTCATGCACCATCTCTGTGCCCTGTTAGAGCTCTGTAATCTGGAACCTGTCTTGCCTGTTGCCAAGCATGACATTTTTGGGCAATTGAAGTGTGCCAGAGATTTACAGGAACCTTTGCTTCCAGTACCAGGCCTCCCACTGAGCCAGCTCAAGGAGATGGATCATCCCACCAGTCCTGGTCTAACAAGTGACAGAGACCTGAGAGAGGGCTTTGGAAAGGTAAGGGATAAGAACAGGGATGAGCAGACTTCCATTCCAGTGGCTGTTTAGTGCTTGGCCCAAAATGCCTCTGAAAACCATGATCCTCCACTCTTGGGGGTTGGGGATTGTCTTGGGAATATATTTGACGGCTACTGAGCAATTGCTTGGCTGTTTCCAGAGGTGCCAAAGTCAGTGCTTTGGGGATGGTGCCAAGGACATGCCTGAGGCATTCTTTATGTGCAAAGAGCACTTTAGAGAAGTTCTGATTGGCAGAGCAAACTGCAAACCAGTGAATGTGGGCAAAGGGCACCCTCAGAAGCAGAGAAGCAAAGATGCTAACGTTGAGTATAAGCAAGGCTGCAAAATAAAACGGGACAGTTTGATGTCTCCTGGTTACCTTTCTGGCTGTATCTCACAGCCCTCTCATTCTCACATTTTCTGCTCCTTAATATCCATGTTCCTCCAAATTGTTTTCACATGACTCCCTCCTCCTTTTGGTCTCCTGGTCTCAGAGACCAAGTCGTTGAGAGTCCTTCAGAGCTGAGTCCTTCAGAAGCCAGGAAGTGACAAACAGCTGCACTTCCTGGCCATGAGTGTTAAGCATCAGCTAATTACCCGTCCTTGCTGCATATTGCACATGGCTTTTATTCTCCTGCCATGGCCTGTAGGAACTGAACTGCATGCTCATTGCTCATGTGAGCTCTTCCTTTGTCTTGGAGCATTCCTATGACTTTCATGCTTCAAGCAGGGCTTCCTGTCACAGGTTGCAGTTGGAGCAGAGTAAAGCTGTGGAACTAAAGTGTTCCACCTCACTGTGTGTAATTACCAAGGTGAGGATGGGAGACATTCTCCTGAAACTATTGGAATGGATATGGAGCTGGATTAATGTCTGTAGCACTGTGTGGACTCCGCTCCCGATGAGAGGTTGTGCCTGGTCTGTGTGTGTCTCTGCTTACAGTCTGTGATGTATTTCCATTGCAACCAGATCCGTGCTGCATTGTGCATGTTGGCTGAGAAGAACTTAGAACCAAAGGATGTGGAGCTTTTTGAGAAAGAGATGAAGAAAAGGAGAGCAAAGAAAACATCCTTAAAGCTGCCTCCACAGAGAGTTGAGCCCAGGGATGCAGCTGAAGCAAGTAAGTGGTGCCTACACTGCTGGTCCTTTTTGAGCTCTTACCCTCTGCACAGTGTTGCAATCAGACTGGGGGGCTGTTGCACTTGCATCTGAGTGGAAACCTGCATAGGAATGATTTCCATTTTGCAGAGAAAAACACAGAGGCATTAATTGTCTTGCCCATGGCCTCACTTAGTAACAGAGTATCAGCTTCCCACCTTCACCTCTAAAATCTTTCAGAGTAGAAAATTCAGTCTTGGAAAGTCGCCTGCCCTTCAGACTCTGTTCTGAAGAGCAGCTTCCAGGCAATGTGAATGCAGAAGAATGCTTTTCCACCAAGGTGCAACCTGGAAGAAACCAAATTCAGCACCTTCTGATGAAAAGACCAGAGATCCTTCTCGAGCCACTCCCCTCCAAGAAGCTGGCACTGTAGAGCTGTGCTGAAGCCCTGAGGCAGTGCTTCTGTTGTAGCCCTAGGAGCAAGCAGCATTCCCCAGTGAATCCCGGCTGAGGGGCTCTGGCTGCAGCACTGTGTGCGCTGCCCCGAGGGCGGCAGCAGGGACCTTCGGGGGCAGCACTCAGCCCCAGGGCACCACCCAAGCTTATCTGCACTTTCTTTTGGGAACTTGCCCAGCCTGCCTCTGAAACAGGAAAACGAAAGCATAGCAACACTGGCTTCTCCTTGTTTCTTAGGGGAAGCATCACTGCAGTTTGATTTTTAAACTGGAAGAAGGTAGATTTAGATTAGATATTAGGTAGAATTTATTTTATAATGAAGGTAATGAAATGCTGCAAGGATTTTTCCAGAGAAGCTGTTGTTGATTTATCTATGAAGGTGTTCAAGGCCAGTTTACATGGGGCTCTGAGGAACCTGATCCAGATGAAGATGTTCCGTTTCCCAGGGGTTGGACTAGATGGTGGTTAAAGGGGCCTTCCCACCAAAATTGTTGTAGGTTTTCCTGGGTGATTGTATGATCCTTGTCCCATACTAGCGTGCCAGTGTTCTACTTGAAGTTCTTTGGGATAACACAGAGATGTTACCCAGCTCCAGCAAATTTTCTGGCCCTTTCCATAGTGACCCTGTCCAGCACCCTCCACTTACAAGCTCCTCTTTGGTCCCTGCAGGCCTCAGCCAAGCAGCTGTCAATGGCACAGCTTCCAGTGTGCAGAGAAAACACCCTGGTAATGCCTTGAAGAAGAAGGTCTTGAGGAAGCAGGACAAGATGCCCTTACTGCCCACTATGCCCATCATCCAAGAGGAAGGCAGTGTCCCATGCAACTCCTCAGGTAAGTCTGCTCTGTGGCAGCTTTTTCCCATATAGTTATTTCCTTGCAAAAGAAGCACAAAGTGTGCCTCCTGCCTCAGCCAGCACAACTGGGCTCTTTGGTCAATAGCCTGTCCGGGAATGAGCACCAAATCCACTTTTGAGTTCCTACAGCTTGGTTGTCTTGCCGTAGTCGGTTTTTAGAGATGCATTGGAAAGTTGAGCTGAATAAAGTAGAGGTAAAGGCCTAAGCTCGGGCTTTTGTCCATCCTGATAATCCAAACTACAGGGCTGGTGCCAGGAGACAGCTGTAAGTGCAGAGATGAGCTGGGGGCAGTGTGCCAGGGTGTGCTCACTGTGCACCTACGAGTACCACCACCATCAGTTGACCACTCCCCATCGGGGCCCTCTGCCTGTGCTGTTGTCCGGCTCTGCAGCCAGCTTTTCTGCTATCCCAGTAAGGGTTGTCTCTGCATGGCAGTCAGTGCCTTGGTGCAGTCGTGCTGCTGCTCCCTGAAGTGATCAATGGCTCCTGGCTGCCACCATCCCATGGCCTGCAATTCCAAGAGGAAACAAGCAGTGCCTCCTGTGTCACTGCAGCCAAACACAGTGGCTGCTGGTAGGAGGTGACAGTCAGGAGGGGCTGCCTGGTGCTCCAAGGTTGCCTGTGCTATCATCCCAACTAGGGTGAGATAAAAAGAAGGGAGCAAGGAATAATAATTGGAATGCTCTTTTCTACTGATGCTATTTCCACGTTGAGAACTGACCAGAATTGAGCCTGGGTTGTTCCGGCTTGGCTTGGTGCTGTGGCAGGGCAGCTGCAGGAGTTTCCTCAGAGAGTTGCAGAGTGCCTCAGTCCTCAGGGCTGGGGGAAATGAGGGCGCTGGGACAAGAGAGGCCCCTGGGGGGTTCCCTCTAGGTGTAGCCATTCCCACTGGTCGTCCCTGTCTGGCAGGGAGTGGGAGCTCTGCGGCCTCAGGAACCTGCCGCTGGCTGTGCTACCTGTGGCACTTGGGAGCTGGCACTGTGTGGGCAATGGTCAGGTTTAGCCTGGAGCTGTGCCCAGCTGGGGGGGCTGGGAGAAAGCAAGGAGCCCAAGGAGGCAGACAGCAGGGAGGTGTGTGAGGCAGTGCCAGTTTGCAGCACATGGAAGCCTGGCTGGGAGCTGGGGCTGCAGGCCGCTCCATGGCGGGGTGCCTTGCCCGGGGCTGCAGCGCTCAGGGCTGACCCTCTCCTCACAGTGACCTCGCAGACGGCCACTGGTGCCGAGCGCCGACAGGAGCTGCTCCGTGAGCGTGGGCACAAGGACACAGCCTCTGCTGACCCACAGCAGTCCTTGCTCCAGGCACTCTCCTGGCTGGGCAGCGATGACTGGTAAGAAAGGCCCCAGTCACTCTGTCTCCCTCTTAGCGTTAAGGAAGCTTACAAGTGGATCTTGCCAGTGCCTCTGAGCCCCGACAGCCCAGAGGGCAAAGGACTCTGCTGAAACCACTCCAGAGCAGTGAGAGGATCAAGATTTGAGAGCAGCCTTTGCTTGGCCTCGGTCTGCAGCTGTGCTCCAGCTGCTGCCGCTCTGTGCTGCTCCCTCGCTTTGCCTGCTGCTCCATGGAGCTGCAAAGGAAGTCTTGAGGGAAGAGAGGAAGCTGTGGGATGAGATGATTTGCTGGCTGAAGGCAGCAGCAGGATGGCAGCAGTTTAGAGTGTAGAGATTTGGGTGCCTTGGGGCACTGGCCCAGTGGGACTGAGTAAGATTTCTCTCTGCTCCCAGTGCTGACAGCAATGGCAGGTGACAGGGTCTCCCTGTGACCTCCTGCATGTGAGTCCCAGAAGCAGCTCCAGGGAGTCACTCTTTCTGAGAAATGGACTGATTTGTGCTTTCAAATCCCCAGCCTGTCTTTACTCCTGAAGGCTCATGGCAGAAGGGAAGGAGAAAGCAATGAAACCCTCTGGGAATCTTGGATTTTTGAATTCAACTTTTTCCTTTTCACTGCTTCGTATGGGCCGGAGGTGTTTAGCCAATACTCAACATGTGTCCCACAATTAGACACAGAGAGAAGGAGGCCCAGAGGTGATAACCCTATGAATGTTAGGTGATGCTGGTTAAATTTTTGGTGATATTGGTTGTGATGTCGGGGTTAGCATAAACTCACTGTTGGATGCTTCATTCACACAGGGGTACGGACTCCATTCACAATGGGATAAGCATGAAAAATCTGCCACCATGCATCTCTTTGTGCAGTCACATTTGCTTTGCAATTCTCTTCTGCTTTCTCTTCCCCCTTTTTGTTTGGTGCCCTCTGAGGTACAAGAGAGCTTCTGCAGGTGTGGGGGGTCCCGGTGACTCTCAGGGGTGCCCATGGGATCGGTCAGCAGCCCTGTGCTGCAGCCCTGATGCCTCACACACCTTCCTGTAGCTCAGGGCTGCCTAGAGCAAGTGCTGAGAGACAGAGTTGTTTACACCTCTTAAATAACATGTTGCTGTAGTGGGCATTGTTTTTGGTAGGGGATTCTGGGAAAAGGCAGAGTTTCAACTGTTCTTTCCCAGGCATGGAATCTTATGGGACACCCTGCTGCTGCTTTTCTGGGGAATGTGGAGGTGGAGTGGAGTGGGTGAGACACAGGCCTAAATTGTAGAGTGGAAACTGAGCTCCAGAGTGCCAGTGCAGAGTCTCACTGCTGATCTGCCTGCTGGCACTGCCAAAGAAGGAACATGCCCCAATAACATCCCAATGGGATTGTGTCTTAGGGACATGCACAGGGAGGTGACAAGGAACAGCAGCATGACCCAGTCTCACAGCTTCTAGGAGACCGTGACATAGGGACTCCATAGGCCAGACATTTCAGAAATGCTATCTTGTAAAATTAGTCAGAAATTAAAACACTGAAACCCCTCTATTTGTCTCTTGGATTTGTGTATGCTTTTGACAGCCACAACATCCTGCAGGAAGGAGCTCCACAATTTCATTAAGTACTCCTTGAAAAGCACCTCCCATTGTTTGACTGAGCTGCCAGCCTGGTAATTTCAGAGGGTGCTGCCTAGTTCTTGGGTGGAGAGAAAAATCCATCGTTTTGGTACTTGCCTTTCAGGGAGATGAAGGAGAAGGGACTGGTCAGCATCAAACTCCTGGCTGGGTCCCATTCAGAAGTCCTGCTTTCAAGGCTTCGTGACATTTGCTTGGCAGTTACCAGTGAGGTGAGAACACTCTTGTGAATTGTGCCCTGTACTTCATACACAGTGTGTAGAGTAGCTATGTGCTTGTTCATCTCCATGTGTGCTCAGAGACTGCCTTCATTTCTCTTTTTAGATCTTGTATTTCTAATGTCTGTCAGGTTTCTATGGGATCTGTGTGTAGATGTAGTTGTATTCACTGGTAGGTCGGGTATCTGACACTCATCTTTGAGTGAGCTGCCATTATCATGAAATGTGCAAATGCAGAAAAAGATACTCTAATTATGTTATTTTCAGAGTCCTAGTCTCTGCCCGAGCTGTCATTCAACACTGCAAATTAGTCTGTAGGCCTGAGCGTGTGTTTTCTGTTTCCTGGCTGAGTGCTTCAACTGCTGGTGTTGCTTTTTTAAACAGGAGCACGTGACTCTTTTATCTTTATGACTGACGCCTTTATGGTTTGAAAGCAGCCCTTACTTTAATTTGGTTCTTTGTGTTTCAAAGTAAAGAGCCTAAAGGGAAAGCAGTTGACATTAAAGAAGGCTTAAGTAGATACTTTATGAAATTTCTTATTTTTAGGCCTGTTACATGCAAGTCTGAGGCCAGATACTGGTGCCAGTGGAAGTGCCTTGCTGTGCATGTGCTCTTCTGCTCTTATTGTGCTTTTATGTTCCTCTGGACACAGTGGGACGTGTTGTCATTTCCTGAGTCGTCTGTCTAAGGCAACTGGTTTTCTTTCCGAGGTCATTCTTATGTTTCCCCTCTGACTTCCCCAGGTGACCAACCTCCGCTCAAAGGTGTCCTACTCGGCCATTGTCACTCTGGGAGAGCTCTTTGTGACCTTGAAGAAGGACATGGACTCTGAGGTGGATGAGGTGGCTCGGGTCCTTCTGCACATGATGTGTAATTCGCCAGAGTTTGTTGAGAAAGCAGCCAGTCACACCCTGGGGATCATGGTGGAGAATGTGACTCCTGCACGAGCAATGACTTCTCTCCTGGACAGTGGAGTCAAGTAGGTTCTTCTTTCAGTGATATTCTTCACCTTCTAGAGTACTTCTAGGTGGGGGAAGGGATGAGAGAAAGAATGGGAATGGTGGGAGGGAAGGGTCCTGTATCCTGCATCTTCTGTCAACTCAGTGACTGGATTCTCCAATCCACCTCATTTCTTTCCTCTTCTCCCTTATTTCTGCCCTCCCTCAGCCTATGAGTTCTCAGAATCACAGAACTGTAGAACATGGGAAGTTGGACGAGGCCATGAGGATGATTAAATCCAGTTCCTGGCCTTGCACAGAGCACCCCAAGAGTCACACCATGTGCCTGAGATTGTTGTCCAAATGCTGCTTGAACTCTGTCAGGCTTGGTGCTGTTGACCACTGCCCTGGGGAGCCTGTTCCAGTGTCCCAGGCACCCTGTGGGTGAAAAAGCTTTTCCTGATATGCAACCTAAACCTCTTCTGACTCATCTTCCCGCTGCTTCCTGGAGTCCTCCCAGTCTGTCAGAGTTGCCTAGATGTGGTGAATGGTGGGGAAGTGCAAGTGCCTGCAAAGGCTAAGGATAGAGCCTTGTGCTTCTGTGGGAAGAGGGACAATTGCAGTTTTCATCTGTGAGAGCTCTATGATATTTCACTGCACTAAGCACAGAGACCCTGTGAGAAACCATGGATCCTCATGATGCCATTCACTGGGAAAATAAGGAGGGTACTTGCTGGGGTATGGAGCACCTAGGGGAGAATGTGCTGGCTGTGACACAGCCTGCACAGCAGGTGCAGCTCCTGCCAAAAGGAGTCCTGTATGACTATCCTGGCCATAGAGCTCTACTTTCTAATCAAACTGGTGTTTCATGTTAGCCTTGAGATGATGAATCACTGCACATACACCTTCACAGGCCCACTACTATGGGATAGCTGATGCAAATGCTGCCTTAAGTGTTTGTGCTGAGCCTGATAATTATCAAAAGACACTCTCTAGAACTGGACAATCTGGGTAAATTGATTGCCACACTTTCCCCATCTTTGCAATAGGATAAAACATTCAGATGTACCCCTTGCCAATCCTCACAAAAGAAACAGGCTGCATTGCTGCATATTCTGCAACTTCACGGCCCACAGTGTGTTTTCTCTGCATCTGTATTTTTCCAAAGCTCTGCAGATTTGGGGATAAATGGCTGGAATGAGCCTCAGTCCTGCTGCAGCTCTGTGTGATGGGTGCCCTCTGATAGGTTAGCATGAATGGTCTTTCATTTCTAAAGAATTCATATATAATCTAATTTTTTATCTTTCTCAGTGGAAATTGTGGCAAAGACACTGAGTATCAGGTCGTGCAGGGAGACTGAATTCCTCCGTCTTCCTTGCAGACAGTCCTTGTGTCCAATGCTAATTTGAGTTTCTCTGAGGACAGAAGCTTCTACAGGTGTCTGAAGCTGCAGGGAGAAGCCAGGCCTCCTTCCCGCAGCAGTGGCAGGGAGCACGCTCTGGCCAAGGCCTGTGCTGCTGTTGCTCCTTCTCCCTGTGCCCCAGTGTTTGCTCTCCTCTTGCCAGGAGCCGCCACGCCCAGGTGCGGAAGTGTGCGGCGCAACTGCTGCTGTCCTTGATGGAGAAAATTGGAGTCACGAAGCTCGCAGGCACACCCAGGGCTGAGAGGCTGGCGCACGCGGCAGGGACGCTTGCTCAGGACTGCCACAAGGACACAAGGTAACCATCTTCATTTCACCTCCTCACACAGGAAAACTGCCTTGTGTCTGTCTAGAAAGGTAAAACCACAAAAGAGTGGTAATGAAAGGAAATATTAAGTTACATCACGGTGTGGATAAGGGCCATAGAGGCATGGAATACCCGGAGTTGTATGGGATCCATTGGGGCCATGGAGTCCAGCTGCCAGCCATGTGCAGGACATGCCAAGAGTCACTCCATGTGCCCAAGGGCATCATCCAAACGCTTCTTGAGCTCTGTCAGCCTTGGTGCTGTGACCACTGCTCTGGATTACCTGGGGAAATGACTGTAGTGGGTAAGCTGAGGTTGTCCAGCAAGAAAGAGCATTGCCAACTTCCTGTGACTTGAAGGATTCTTTCCTGAGATCAAAAGAGCTCAGATTTGGCAGTCAAATAGTTTTGTTTGGTCTGAAGTGCACAACACAAATCCAAAGTGTTCATCACCAAAGGATCCCAAACATCTCTTTCTTATGAATTTAAGGCTTTCCTGGAAATATGCCAGGGCACTTTAGCTAATGTATTCTGTCTATATTGTTTAGAATGTATTCTGTAGTCTGTCTAAATCTCTTCTGCAGATTTCTAGAATGCTGTTGTCTGTGATTCAATGACCTCCAAATTTCTTCTTGAAGAAAATTGTGGTTTCCTAGTGGCAAAATCCACCCAAAACACCAAACTCCCCTTACTCAAATTCACATCTGTAGACGCCTCGAATACAAGCACAACTCGTTGCCCCTGTGCATACATATCCTATAGAATCTCACATAGAAAGCATGAGGTGTTTTTCCCTGTTTTCCCTACCAGCTAAAGAAAGGCAAATTATTGTATTGTATTGCACTGCCATTGCAAATGTCAGAAAGTACTGCTAATGGCTCCGACAACAAAGCAGATGTCTTTTGCTTGTTCCCTTGGATCCTTTGATCCCACAGAATCACACCCCGAGTTTCAGAGTGAAATGGTATTTTTCTGTAGCCCCACATTCTCCTCTTGCCTCTTGTGTTCAGCTGACAGAACTGTGCAGTGACAAGTAGGGGTAAATCTCTCTCTTTGATGAGTAGGTAATGCCTTCTCATGCAAGGATTGCAGCTGATGTGTTTAAGGTTAATGTATCAGCCTTTTCTTTTAATAGTCTTGCTTTGTTTGTTCACCTTTCTGTCTTTTCTCTCCTTCCTTCCTTCCTGCCTGCCTGCCTCCCTTTCTTCCCGTCTTCCCTCAATCCTTCCATAGGCATTATGGACAGGAGATGGTGAAGATATTGCTGGATGACCAAAAATGTAAAATGCTTTTGGAGCGATCCGTTCCTGCCTGTGACCTGGAAGATATTCTGAGAAGAATTAAGAAGAAAGTAAGTGCTTGGCAGGAGAAATGTCTCCTTTGTGCAAGTATAGCCACAGCTAATAGGACATCAAACATACCTAATCTGTCTTTATCTCATTCCCCTTCTGCTCAATCATTTTGCTCCTGGGAATGAGCTGTTAATCCCCAGCCTGTTCATCTGCAGACCACAAAGGAGCTGATATTCTTAGGGGAAAAGTGGGGCTTTGAATATTTTGACTATTGGTCACAAAGAGGAAAGGGGAAGAGGAGAAAGTGGGTTTACATTTAAGCATAACTCCCCACCCTGCTGTCCCTGCTCTGCTCCCAGTAAAGCAATGAAGTGAGAAAAGTGCTTCTGAGGAGAACAGTCTTTGCAAAAGACACTGGAAGCAGTAGTGCCAAGAGAATTTCCAAAACTGCAGCAGATGTCCAAGTCAATCCTAATTGCTACAATTACCGTCTGTCTTTTGGGAATACTGCCCTGCTGTCAAGCCCTGTGGAGCTGGAAGAAGCTTGGTGAATCCAGCAGCATCCAGAGGAAAATCATTTGTCTTGGGGGGACTTTCATTGTTTTTATCTACATTATAGAAGGGAGCGTGTCCTTTGTGCACAAACAGGGAGAGCGAGTGTTGAACCAAATCACCTTCCAACAAAATTGGCCCACCCCAAAGAGTCCTAATTTTTCTGCTTTTTCCTATAAGAACTCTTGGTGCCTACCAGTTTCCATTATTGCCATTTATGCTCGAGACTCATGAATTGGGGAGTTTAAACTGCTGCTCACTATGGCAGCACCCATAACCTGCCTTGGGCTATTGCAAACAAAGAGTTGGCATCACTGAATCTCTGGTCTGTTTCCTTCTGTAGGTTTGGAAATATTTCCCTAAGCCTTGGTTGCAGTGATCCTGGTTCTAACTTGTGTTTTTAAGCAGACGGTTTCCTATTCTATATTCGAAATGTTGGTGGGGTTTCTCTGTGTCCTTGTAGGGGATGGAAGAGCAGAAGGGTGAACGCCCATGTGTCAAGAGCCCTGTGAAGATGAGGAGCCATGTCTCAAAGAAGCCCCAGCCCACATTGCCTTCTAGTCAACGGTACTGAGCACTTTTGTTAGATGTGACAAAGCACACAACAAGTTTGACATTTCTCTTCTTCAGGAAAATCTTTCTGGCAGAGATGGCCTGTGCCAGAGATTGTTTCCTTTCCCTACAAATGCTCTTTAATAAAAATGTCTACTTCTGTGTTACACTGAACAAACATCTCTGCAGGGGTTTCCACAGAAATGAGGCAACAGAAAGACACTTATTGGTTGCAGCACAGACAAGTCAGGGCAGTGGCAAGGGCTGTGTTGTGGAGGATTGGAGAGGGCCATGTCTCTGCTGCCCGACTTGGGACAAGTAAATTCAACCAGGGCTTTTTACATCTGAGTGGAGTCTTTTTCAGATGGGTGTTTTGAGGAGAAATCCCAGTCTAGCGGCAAGATGCCATTCCCCAAACAAGCAGTTCCCAATCAAGTGGATTGGCTTGGCTGAGTCATGGTTTTCTTACCCTCACACAGAACCAAGTTTGAGTAGTAAGTAGCAAGGCAACTCCTGAGCAACTTTGGTCAAAAGGTGTCTCAATAGGGACTTTTTGTCTTGATATTCTTGTCCTTCATATAGTTTGCTAGATGGACAGCATGTTTGGTTGATTTCCTCCTGTGCTGCAATCTGCACTTAAGACAGGGATTTGGTCCTTGCTGTGTCTTCATGCCAGTGGCAGAGCTACTTGTACCTGTTCTCTGATAACAGAACAGATTTATTTAGCTCTGTGATGCTCAGCAGTGGCAGGAAAGTGACCACATGCCTCAGTAGCATAGCTAGGATCTTCCCATGCTCATGGGAGAGACAAGTTGATCCAAGAGAATTGTTCCCAGTGGGTTTGTTAAGTTATAGATCTAGACTCTAGGAACGCAAACTTAATGTGAGCATAGTGCTGGGATGTCTGGCATCTGTTTTTATCTCTGTTACTGATTTTCTGGATCCTTCAGATATGCCCCTGGTCATCTGCTCAGATGCATCTGAGCTCCTCTTTCAGACTGTCATGCCTGGTGTAGAGACATTTCTGCAGAGTGATGAGTTTCCTTCTTACAAGACACACACCTCCCATATGAGCAGGCATTTAAACATGGAATTAGTGTCTCTCGTTCTCCACAGAGCAATGCAACCTGTGTGCCTGGGAAGCCACCTGAAGATAGATCAGATGCATCTCATACTTGGTTTTCCTGAGTGAGAACTGGCGAAAATGTTACTTTGCAGATTTTCTCCCATAATGATTGTCATGAAGTCCATGCTCTTTTCAGAGCCTCATGATTCTCTAGCTTGAAATCACGAGTAAATCACCTCTGGATGTTTTGCTCACAATTATCTGCAGGTATTATCACCAACAAGCCATCATTTGCTTTTATTTTCCAGGGTGAAGTCGACCTCGGATGGACGCCTCCTACACCATCCAAAAGTCCAGGTCACGTTGCCTCCAGCTGTGGATGAAATGGAGATGCTCCAGAAGCTTGATGATCTCCTGGAAGCCAAGGGGTTTGAGACACGGATGGAAGGAGTGGCACTCCTCCTAGACCTGTGCAAAAACAGCCCCAAGCTCATCACCACGAACATTGTCCAAGTATGTAGGGTATCTTCACTGTTCCTTCCCTTCAGCTCCTCTCCCAAGCCTGTAGCAGTACACTTAATTCACTGTATCTTGGCACTACATCCTGCCCGTTTGGGATAGGATGGCCCCTCTTACTCAGACAAATTTAACTCAGGTCCAGCATGCAGGACAAGTTCTTTCAGTCCAGCTGTATTTGTCTGGCAGGTGCCTATTGATGCTGTTCATCACATGATGACAGAATTTTCCACTGCTCTAACCTTTGCTGTCTCCTACTCCCAGCTGGGTTCAATGAAAGGAATCCAGCCACTGAAAGCATGGCAATTCTTCTCTTGATGAAAAATGGCTTTGGATGGGGAAGAGAAGTATCAGGCTGGGTTGGTATAACCCAAATGTTTCTAAAAGAACACTTTGGTAAACTCCATCCTGTCTTGCACAAACACATCTGTGGCTACTCATTTTCATCCTTGTCTCTATTGCACTTGGTAAAGATGGTGTGTACCTCTCTTGGGCACTAAATGATCATTGCTACATCCCCTCTCCAAACAAGGACATTTTAATCCAGCTTTCTTGCTGCTTGTTCTCTTCACAGATTTTTGATCATTTTGTCCTGAGAATATCTGACACGCACAAGAGAGTGAAGCAGATGGCGCTGGACGTGCTGGCAGAAATGATAGCCATCCTGGAAGATGCCTTGAACCCCGTGATTGTCCGTTTAGTGGAAGGAATACTAAAGAGCCTGAACTCAAAGGATACTGGGGTTCATGCTGCAGCTGTGAAAGCGCTGGAAAAATCCGTTTCTCATTTTGGTAAGGCTGACATGGACTCTCCTCAACTGTGTCTCTGCCTCTCTGACACAAGAGAACACTGAGTGCCATGAGAGCTCTTGTTGCCCGTGGAACACTCCAGCTGACATCCACCAGAAGCTGTGGGGGTGCAGTCCTTAGGCACCAGTCCCCCAAGAGGCTTGAATGTGCATCAGCATTTCCCACAAGTGCCAGGAGCCCTTGGCTCTGTGCTGCTTGTCTGGAGAGGAGGTCCTGGACTACAGCTTTGTACAATTCAGAGGCAAAGGGGATTTTGGAGTTTGCTTGGACCCCATTAGATTTCCCAAATGAACAGCTTTGCTGTTGCCATGAAGGGACACTGGCCCATCAGAGCTTCTGCAGAGCAGCCCCCTGGAAGGCTCCACATTATAGGCATTAGCTGCCTCTGTTCCACCTTTCCCATTTGTCTTCTTTTTTCAAATGGGACACTTATGATTCACCAAGTGCATTTCCTTAAAACAAGCAGATAGAAATCCAGCTGTCAGTGATGTCTTGTTCCACATGTTGTTTTCATGGGGCAGGATGGCTGTGGCAAATACCTACACAGGCAAGGACTGCTCTAAATTCCTTTGTCACAGAGATTTATGTCAGCACTGAAAATGCTGGTCGGGAGAAATATGCCTGACAAATGGAGTGTTGAAGAGGCAGATCTTCAAGGGGAGTTTCCACTTTCTCCACCTCAGCTGCTCTGCGAACTCCTGAACTGCCTGACTCTGTGCCTTTGTGTATCCCAAGTCTGGGCTTCTTCCTGTTTGCTCTGGAGTTCAAAACCTTTTCACTGCTTACGTGTGATTGAACTCTTGAGGTCCTTGATCTGAAATGTTTAACACAGCTCCCGGTTCAGCAGACAACTTTGCATTGACAAATGTGAACAGAGAGATTTTCTTTGGGAATTTAACCCCCCTCAAGTAGGCTGGAAGGAAAGAAGTACATCAGCAGAAAATTACTTGATTTTATAAATTGGGGCTGCCCCTGCCCTTCCCCTCCCCACTCTCCTTTCTCCTAGGACCTCAGAAGAGTGAGCAGAAACGTGTGTTTCTCTTGTAGATAAAGTAGCACTGATGAAAGAGTTCAGCCACCAATGGAGTCAGCTGAGTGGCCAAGCTCTGCTGGATGTGACAGAGCGTATCACAGGTATGGCCTCTGCTAAGCCAAGAGGTCTCCCCAGGGAGCATTTCCAGGGCATTCCTGGCAATAGACAGTAGAGTAGCTGCTCCAAATCAGGAGGTGCTGAGCTTGTCCCTCCTGCCCAATGCCCATGGCAGCTGTGTTTGGCAGGTTTTCCCTGGCTGCTGCAGAGGTGTGCAGTACCTGGCACGGGGGTGGCGCTCGGCCTTGGGGCCGAGCTCTCACTGGGGCATCTCAGAGCCCACCTCCAGGAAAGGGAGGGGTTAAAAATACCCGAGCTGGCTCTTCTCTTGGGAGCTCAGGCTCATCTCTGGTCCTTTAGGGAAAATGTAGCAAGTGCTGTTTCAGGCAATCCGTTTCTTTTGTCCTCACAGAATTCTCATCTTGCTCTTGAAAAGTTTTGAGACTGAACCCTGCAGTGCCTGGGGGTCACAACTTAGGTCAAAACTCA